>NW_016803392.1:1696953-1751269 GCF_001698545.2 Rhinopithecus bieti
GCTAGTGGAATGTTTTGGAATTATTATTCTGTATTATGATATAGAAAATACAAGTTCTAAAGTGACACAAAATGGCATTTAAAATGTCTAAAACCTTTCTTTCCAAATGGTTTTATCAGTAAAATATACACACACCATCAATATATATTTCAACACTGCTGAAAATCAAATTGACTTCTATGAGATTTCCCTTATTTTAATATTTCTTTTGCAAGCTATTTGTGATCTTTTAGAATCAGACGTATAGTCTACCAACAGCATCATTTGAAATAAGTATGTTCTAAGATACATTTCATCCCTATGTGTACAGTATGCATAGTGCATGCTGCAAATGGTATTTTAAATCACTACAAATATGGTGAAGGAGAGATAAGACGCTTTTCATATCATATCTAGATTCCTAGATATGATAAATGCCTCTTCTCTGAATAGAACATATCAACTGTCAGTAAGAGCTGATGATTATTTGTATAATAGAAAAGGTGCATTTTGGCTTTTGTGATGCACACAGCTATTTTTCTCAATTATTCTTGCCATTTCAGCCATCATCCCAAGAACTACCTCAGAGATAAGAAACAATGGTCATTTTCTTCAAGGAACAAAATGAGAATTATTTTGTTTCATGATGTGATTTTTCTTTCACAGTTCTGAAAGCCTTGTTAGTGTGGTTATTTCTTAAAATCTTCACACCAAAGATGAAGTAAAAAAGAGAGAAAAGGGGGGAGGCCATCAATATAGTGCTGCTTTCATGTTGTAAAGGAGCACCAAAGAGAAGTTAAAATCCAAATATTCAGGAGCAGTTTTGAGATCATAACTGGTGAAGTACCAAAGGAAAGACTGTTGCCACTTTCATTCACTTTGATAAGAGAAACGGAATCCCATGAGTTAGGATGGGAGTACAGATGACTTATTACAAAGCATTGCTCTTTAGAGCAACCTTAGGACAATTAGGAACCACAGTATTCTAAATACCTCTGCTTATATGTTTATCCTGGATGATATGCCGGTGAGCTTGTCATTGTGAAAAGGAATAGAAAGAACTATTTTTACAAATCTATAATTAACCCAAAGGACTTTCCACAAATTTGTAGCTTAGCAAGGATTCTAAACGGATTTACAAGGTAGACAAGAATATAGCTATTGCATTTTCATGATAACTCTTAAAGTTTGAAATTGACATGAAATAACAATATTTCTTCTCTTTCTTTCCAAGTACTAGTACTACTTCCTAGATGTGGGGAGAATTTCAGCAAGATACAAGTAGCAGATTCCTAGAGTGAAACTTGGAATATAATTACCATTATAGTAGGGAGCTTTTTGGTCTTGTTCATCACTGTATCTATAGTACATAGCACAGTGTCTGGTACATATTAGGAGCTCAATAAATATACTTAATACATGATTGAGCCTATTTGGGAAAACCATACTTGTTTCCACAGTTGCTAATGCAAGATATATGACTAGAGTCCCTAATGTATGGGAATGAGCCAAAAGGAAAGATCATCCAGAAGTGTTGGAGTAACTTTATTCAGGATCAATTAAAGAACTTCCTGTGATCTCATTTGAAAAGTAAAATTAATTACAGGAATGGGTGTTCACAGTTTAAATCTTTGACTCTCTAGAGTACACTGTTTGTGTCCCATCCATACTGCCTTGGACTATAACCATAGTGGTCCACTCTAGTCTCCAACTACCAGCATCTTCATCTCTTTGCTAAAGGGCTCATCTAGCTGGCAGAACCAGAGCTAACTTCATAGTGTGTGACCAGTGAAGCCACCTAGGGCCCTGTACTCAAAAGTGGGTACCACATGCTTGAGGTTTAATTCTTTGCATTTGCTGTATTGAAATTCTTACTGTTTATCTTTGAATCTTCGTTCTGTAAGAGAAGTTCAATGGGACAACAGAACTGCACAAGGGGCTTGGAGCCACCACTTCTGCACACTCCCTGCTCCTGCTGCTTCCCTGCCTATTCCCTACCCAGACCCAGTGAATTCTGCTACCCTCCTACCATAGAGGGCGACTGGACACAAGTTGTGATGAGAATCTGGGTTAGGCACATGTGTTCAGCATGCCCTATGTGCCCAATTTCAGGACAAAATGGGGCAGGGACCAGCCAACTATGAGGATCTGCACTTTCCCTGCATGTATCTACATGCCAGAGGGAGTGCGACATTAAAGAGTAAACACACACTGTGTGAGTGTGTGTGTGTTTGTGTGTGTGTGTGTGAGAGAGAGACAGGAGAGACAGAGAGAGAGAGAGGAAAAAATAGCAAAAGCCTTTTCCACAAGGGATCTCACATTCTCGTTTTGATTTTGCTCTGAGCCACAAAAATCCTGTAGTTGACCCTGGGTGGAACTCTCTCTGCCGATACACATGGCAGACCAGCAGTGCCAGAGAATCAATTCCCACCCCCCTCACCCTACCCTTAGCTAATAACTGGTTGTTGGAGTTAGTGGGAGAATTTTTGAGGCACATGTTCTACATTGGCTCTAGTGCTCTCCGGCAGGATGCAACTCCTTCTATCCTCAGTGGTAACCTGCATGATGATGCACTCTTTATTGGCTGCCTTCCCTTCTCTATCTCTCTTCCTCACTTCTCTACTGGTGTTTCCTGAGATCAGCTCTCAAGTGAACCACTTGGACTTGAATCCTTATCTCAGGGTCTGTTTCTGGAGAAACTCACTCAATATAAGATAGATTCATAAGCCAAAATTTGAGAGAGACATTTCTAATAGCCTTGACTACTTGAAAAATAAATTTCTCCAGTAGAGTGGATCCTTTCCTCCTCAGTCTTCTCTCTAATTCAAAGGCTTAGAGTTTGTATTTTTGTTTACCTTTTAGTATCTAGAACACAAAATCAAATTTCATTTTTTCCCTTTATTTTACCCCCTGGTCTGAATGAACAGGGTTTGAGTCTCCCAAGGTTCCTCCCCACTCTATAATTCAATGAATATTCTGGTCTCTCTCTTCAAGAAATGAAAAGTTGCCCTATACCTATTACCACAAAGCACAATAATTTTTTATAGATTTCTGAATTCTGTATGGAGGTGTTTATTTTTGTTAAATATGACCCTAAAATTACAAACAACCTACACAATGTATTTCTGAACCTTTGTTCTTGAAAACAAATACAGTATGTTCAATTGAATCTGTAAATGTGACTTCAACATTTCTTTCCAGATTTGGGTAAGAAGTTGAAAATGATATAAAGGTATAGGGGTGTGGGTTTTTTTAGATGAAAATATGTTTTATACTTAATTTTTTTAAGTTTTAAATCTTTATTTTAGAATTCTTAATACTAAGGAACTTGATTTTTTAAAAAAATTAAATATCCTCAAGCACTGCTTCTTACTCCTGATGTGAAAGGGAAAGATTAGAGGATGTTGACAGGGTCTTAGTTAGACATCCTACTTGGGGAGTTGCCTTGGAAGAAAAAATAATAATAGGATGCTAAAACTTAAAATATTAATTGCTACTTGCTACTTCTTCCCTCCAATGATTCATGGGCTTTTGGATAAAAGTAACTGCAATCACTAATAAAAAGAGCCCCTTTCTTGCCATGTTTCAGACCTAATAAATGCAGGATGAATAAAATCAAACTAGAGCTGCTAAGAAATATTCTAGATCATCTCCTAACATAAGTACTTGATGTAAACATCAACCACTCTAGGTACAAACCTAACTACTAGGCCTTTTGACTGATCTATCTGTTCTGCCTGTCTACCTGGTTCTTCCATTCTTACCTTCCTTTCTACCTATCCCACTGCACTGTACCAATTCCTTGTCCTGATGAAAAGTTCACACATTCATATATTCACTCTTTGAACAATGATTAGTTGATAACCTATTATGGGATATGGTGATCTACAATTCAAGTAAAAATGTGGTCTGCAGAATGGCAGCACCAACGTCACCTGAAAGTTTGTTAGAGGTACAAATTTCTAGTACCCACCTCACACCCACTGAATCAGAATCTCTGAAGGTGGGACCCAGGAATTTTTGTCACTACCTGCTCATGGAATTCCTGTGTAACCAAGGTCTGAGAAACATGTCTGGATCTAGATTGGGGGTCCAAGAATTTGCATTTCTAATAAGCTTTCAGGTAATGTTGATGCTACTAGTCCAGAAACCCCACTTTGAGAACCACTAATCTAGAAGTTTAAGTTCTTTTCCCTGTTCCTCAACAACAGCCTATATCTAAATCTCCCCAAATTATTTTTTATCCTCATTCTCTACTTTTCCAAACTAAACCCAAGTTTGTCAGAAAGTTTGAGGCCCAACTTGTGAACTCAAAGCCTTTCAAATTTGGTAGCAATACACAACAACTGCCACTGTACCATGTTAGTATTATCTCCCTCATTATCTTCACTTTTGCTTCACATGCCTTATCAGAAAACCTCACAGCATGTTGAATTGGGTACAACTTTGAGTTAGATTGTATAGGCCTACATTATAAATTTGCATTACCTGCGTAATTAAGTGAACAAGTCACTTAAAATTTCTGAACAATGAAATGACACTTATCTGCACAATGAAAATGACATGGATTGGAAGAGATTATGTACAGTCATCCATATGGAGGATTGTTAGTTCCAGAGTAATCCCCATATAACTAAATCCATGCATACTCAAGTCCCACAGTCAACTCCCTACAACCCATGTACATGAAAAGTCAGTCCTCCATATACTTGGGTTGCATCTGAGAATACTGTATTTTCAGTCTGCATTTGGTTGGAGAAAAAGAACACATACAAGCACGTCCACACAGCTCAAACCCATATTGTTCAAAAGTCAGCTCTATTTGAAATAAGCTATCAACAAGGTCTGACTTACAGTAGTTGCTCAACAAATATGATTTAAATTTTTGTATCACAACCTTTTTCTCTTTCTTTAATATCATGTGATACCAGGTAATGATATGAGGGTGCTTTTTTCTTACTTTTAAAGTTTAATTTAACTTTACCCTGTATATTTTATTCTTCCTTCATTTTGGTGACCTCTAAGAAGTATAAAATAAATTTCCTTTGATTTAAAAAATATCTAAAGTTTTAAAAACTGCAACAGACTGTAATAGAATGTCACAGTGGTTGTTCTAATGTTCAGTTTTCTATATTTTTTTTGTCATCTGATGCCAAATAAAAGTCTTAGCTAAATGTACCTTAAAATTTCTCATTAGAAAAAATAGCTTCAACATTGACTAAGTCATTTATCCAAGTACCTGAAATTCCTTTATAGGCATTACTAATTAAGTTTTAAGACACCTTCATCAGTAAAGTAAGAATTAGAACACCTAGACTAAAACCACATAGGCTAGTTTAAGAAATAGTGGCTTATACTATATCAATCAAAGTAAACTGAACAGATTACAGCACAGCCAGTCTGTATATTCTCATTTTGGTAACTGAAAAGAGGTCTGAAAACTTTTGAACTCTGAGAATCATTTGAAAAGAATTTTTAAAATCATGTTTATATAAAAGCAATGCATATATATGCTTATAAAATCAAATAGTACTGAAAAGTTATAATGAATATATCAATCATTGTTTTCTCCATATCTCTCCAACACCAGATTCTATTCCCTAGAGATTATCTATTTTTAATACAAGCTTTTGCATTTATAAATAATATGTTTATATTGCTATTTTTGTGTGTGTGTGTGTGTGACAGTGTCTTGCTCTGTTACTCAGACTGGAATGCAGCAGCACCATCACAGCTCCCTACAGCCTCAACCTCCCAGGCTCAAGCAATTCTCACACCTCAGCCTCCCAAGTAACTGAGAACACAGCCATGCCACCAAGCCTGGCTAATTTTTTGATTTTTTGCAGAGACCAAGTCCCACTATGTTGTCTAGGCCGATCTCCAAAGCCTAGGCTCAAACCTTCCTCCCACCACATCAACCGAAGTGCTGGGATTACAGGCGTGAGCCATCACATGGAGCCTATATTGCTATTCTTGATTTACCAATGTTAGACACTATTTATGTCTTTCTCTAATATGTGATGATTTAGCTCTTACAACACAACCACAACCTCTCCCCAATTCCTTCCAATATAATAACATAATTTTTAGTTAAGTAACCTAACAGTGTTTATATTTTATAAATAGCACTGCAGTCAAGTAATTGGACCCTCACCCAAGCAATTTTACTATAGTTATTTCTTACACAGCTTTTTTGGTTTGTTTCTGGAATTCCTAATTATTTAACTTTATTCTTATATATTATTCCTTAAAGTCATTCTTACTTTTTTTCCTGTAGTCTCATCATATCAGGTATTTATTAAATGAGTCCTGTCTCTCCCCACCCCTATCCACAGAAAGTTTCTGTCTCAACTTTCAGCTTCATCTGGGGCTGATGCTCTCCAGACCTGCTGCATAGGTATCCTGGGTCTACCCTTGACTACTCTTCTGGGCTGCAGCAGCAATTTCATGTCTTCCTATTTCCTGATTTACTACCTGTATTGCTGGAGGCAAATGTTCTGAGTCTTTGCTGACTGAAAATGTTTTTCTTCTCTCCACCTTCATACTTGATACTTTGTATAAGTATAAATTCTAGGTAGAAAATCGTTTTCCATGAGAATTTTAAAGACAATAGATCACTAACAATAAATACACTAGAAAGTAATGGATTAAACATGCCATGGTCTAGTTTGGCACCCCCAAATGAAAACATTGTAAGAATTCTTAGAGAATGCTTTGATACACTACAAGCTTAAGGGAAAGAAAAAAAAATAACTCTTGGAGAATTTAAAAAAAAGGTATAGATCCCATGATAACAAGATTTTGGTTTAAAGTAGAACTGACTACATATTCTTCAGCGCCCAATGCAAAATGATGATGTGGAGCCCCTTGTTAATAAGTTACGAGGAATTTCAAAATATTGACAGTAGAGTATTAAACCAAACACAGGGCTTTATTTTTTTTTATTATTTTTTATTTTTATTTTTGGAGATGGATGGAGTCTGGCACTGTTACCCGGGCTGGAGTGCAGGGGTGTGATCCTAGCTCACTGCACCCTGAGCCTTCTAGGTTCAAGCGATTCTCCTGTCTCAGCCTCCAGAGTAGCTGGAATTACAGGCACCCGCCACCACGCCCAACTAATTTTTGTATTTTTAGTAGAGACGGAGTTTCACCATGTTGATCAGGCTGGTCTCGAACTCCTGACCTCATGATTCACCTGCCTCCACCTCCCAAAGTGCTGGGATTACAGGCGTGAGCCACCGTGCCCAGCCCACAAGGGCCTTTTAAGTTCAGGGCCCTACTCAACTGCACAGGTCACATGCCTGCGAAGCTGGCCTTGCTTTAAGATGTGCATCTATAGACCATCTCCTTAATCTTCAGTCCCTCAATTCATTTCACTGAGCCTTATAGTTCCAATTCTAAAGCTGGAAGTTCCAATTCTATAATTCTAATTCTATAGTTCCAATTCTAAAGCAAGGGCAGATAATGGTATCTTCCCTTCCAACCATGGATTGTGTTGGCTTATATATAATATATACTTGCCACTATTGTTATAATATATACAGTTGCCACTATTGTTAAAATAATATATGTGTTAGCAGTATGTAAATCATAAGAGTGTAAAAAAAGTTATTATATGTGGAATACTTTCCTGTATCGACAGAAAGTGTTAGGTTGATATGTGCTTCATTGTACCCTCTTTTACAGATGGATAACTACTGTACAGACATTTCACAGTTTCAAATACTTCAAATATATATTTTAGAGCTATCCCAACACTAGTTTTGTAGAACTGAAGCTGTAACACATTATTGAAATCACATCATAATCTGAAATCCAAAACTAATAAACTTTTTTTTTTTTTTGAGACGGAGTCTCGCTCTGTCACACAGGCTGGAGTGCAGTGGCCGGATTTCAGCTCACTGCAAGCTCTGCCTCCCGGGTTTACGCCATTCTCCTGCCTCAGCCTCCCAAATAGCTGGGACTACAGGTGCCCGCCACCTCGCCTGGCTGGTTTTTTGTATTTTTTTAGTAGAGACAGGGTTTCACCGTGTTAGCCAGGATGGTCTCGATCTCCTGACCTCGTGATCCGCCCATCTTGGTCTCCCAAAGTGCTGGGATTACAGACTTCAGCCACCGCGCCCAGCCCCAAAACTAATAAACTTTTTATGGATACCAATGGATACCAAATACCAATGGCATTTTAGTCAGCACTTAAATCTGCCTTAAGTTGTGAAATATCAGTGAAAACACAGTGATTTACTAAACAGGTTGAGTATCCCTTATCCAAAATGCTTCACACAAGAAGCATTTGGATTTCAGATTTTTTTCAGATTCTGAAATATTTGCATTATTCAACTGAGCATCCCAAATCTGAAAATCCAAAGTCCAAAAATCCAAAATGCTCCAGTGAGCATTTCTTTTGAGTGTCATGTTGAGTGTTTCAAAAGCTTCAGATTTTAAAGCACTTCAGATTTCAGATTTTTGGATTTTTGATTCGCAATCTGCCCTGTGCCTTGTGTTTCACGTGGTAGTGCTATCAAAATGACAGGCCTTTACCCAATTTCAAGCTCTATATTCATTCGTAAGTTTGTGCAGATGCTCCGTTGCAGTGTTTGAATCCTGGATTAGTTACTAACTAGCTGTGTGGCATCAAATAAATTATAAAATCCTTCAAATTCCTTAGGGTTCTTGTGACGACTAACTAATGCATGTGTAATTTCAGACACATAATAGGTACTCAGCAAACAGTTGCCACTATTGTTATTATGTTATTAGAACAACAGGAATAGTAATATTATTTTTTAAATAACCAAGCATATCAATTTTTATACAAGAAAATTATTTCAAAAGAACCCAATTCAAACATTCTAATATATAGTTTCATGGACAGAAATTAGGACTCAGCTTCTTAATAGATCAGCACTGTGCTTTAGACCAGGTATTGAAACTATGGCCCACTGCTTGCTTTTATACAGCTTTTGAGATAAAATGGGTTTTTTGAGATAAAACAGGTTTTTACACTTTTAAACCACTGAAAAAAATTTGTGAGAAAATTTTATGAAATTTAAATTTTAGTGTCCATAAATTGTTTTTATCACAACTCAGCCATATTCACGTATTTACGTATTGTCTATGGCTGCTGTTGAGACACAACAACATTTAAATTGTTACAACACAGATCTTATGGCCTGCAAAGCTAAAACGTTTAGTATCCAGATCTTAACAGAAAAAGTTTACTGAACCCCCACCCCCACTAGTCCAGTCCTGACTTCTTGCTACACTGCCACAATCCAGTGAGACCATTCTAGCACGCTCACATTGTTGCCTCTCTGTCTGGAAACAGATCGCCTGTAGCACTTCACATTCCACCATCAAACCATCCTGACTCCCCAACTCCTGATTCCTCATCCATCTCCTGATATCTGCATTTGCCCTGATGGCTCTGACCTCACTTCTTAACCACAACTCACACTTATTTCTAATAATACATCAGCTCCTGCTAATCAGATCGAAGAGACCATTGGATCCCATTCATATATAAAACCCTGCTCCAGCAAGTTAATCCAGTGGGAATTTCCAAGTGTTTTCTGGATGAACTTTTGGAAAATTTGGTGCATTTCACTCACCCACTATGTATATTAAACAACTGCTATATACCTAAGACTCTAGTATGTAAGAGGGAGGTGTATAGGAGGTAGTGAGAAGGGTGGTTTTGCGAAGAAGGGACAAAAAAAAGGTAGTGAGATAAAACAATCAAGAAAATTAATCAGTTTAGTGATAGGTTGTGAGTTACAGACAAGATGATAGAAATTCAAAAATAAAAGATGGATGGGTGGAATGGAAATAATTAAAAAAAAAAAAAAAAAAAAAAACTCCACTGGGAAGATTAGACCTAAGCAGTATATCGAAGATAGTGTGACTTTGCAGAATAGATACTAGGGGAAAGCAGAAAAAATAAATAGGCAGGTGAAATGAGTTCTATATTTGAATGACCTTCCTACAATATATGTCACAAATTGTGAAGCTGCCTCACTTCCCCAGTCTCCCACTTTCTGTAGCAATAAACAGCAAAAAGCCACACCCACTGAGTAGGCTAAAAATTGGCAACTCTCTCTGGCTGGACCTGTGAGGGAAGGCACACTTTCCTCCAGCGATGTAAGCAGACCCGTATTTGGGCACAAAATAAGGTAAAGAAGGATGACTTTCAGTCTCCATTGCATCCCCAAAACTGAACACTCTTGCACAGCACAACCTGACCAATAATACATTGCAGATCTGCAAATAAGTGGATCGCTAACTGTAGCTTGTGTTTGGACATATTTTGTTGACATCTTCTACTGCATTAAAACCACTTGAATTAACAAATTAGTTGGCAGTATGTTATGTTGGCTAGACTTGGGTAAACAGGTACTCTCACACATTGCTGGTGGGAAAGTAAAAATTATACAATTCCTACAAAGAGGAATTTGCCAAATTCTACTGTAATTACCTATGCATTGTCCTTTGGCACAGCAATTCCAATTTTAGGCATCTGTTGTGAAGACATACCAGCAAAAATACAAAATGACTTATGTTGAAGGCTATACTTTAAAGCTTTATTTATTTACTATTTCTAGTAAACTGGAACAACCAAAACATCTATTAATAGTAGATGGGCTCAATAAACCAGAGTTGGCAAAATTTCTCTGTAAAAGGCCAGATAGTAAATATTTTAGGCTCTGTGGTCTACACGGTCTTTGTTGCAACTACTCATCTTTCTCATTGTAGCACAAAAGCAGCAATAGACAATATACAAATTAGTATGGTTGTGTTTTACTATAACTTTATTTGTGAACACTGAAATTTGCCTTTTAAATAATTTTCATTTTTTTAAAATATTATTATTTTAATTTTGTTTTCAGTAATTTAGAAACATAAAACTGATTCTTAGCTTGAAGTTCATAAAAAATAGGTATAAACAACAGTACCTCCCCATAATGGAACCCTGTATAGTTGTCCATACTAATACGGATCCAGAATGTAGTAAGTGAAAAAAACAAAGGGCAGACAGTGTTTATAGTATGCTATTGTTTAAAAATTTGAAGGAAATATGAGTGTATATATATACAATGTTTTATTTTCAAAATATAGGATGGAGGCCAAAACAAAACTAATTAAAGAAATTACTTATAAGAGGGATGAAACAGACCACCATAAAAAGAAATGGAAGCAAGACTTTTGTGAATGTAACTGGTAATATCATTTTGACTTTGGGATGCAGTTTTGACATAATCAACAAAAAATGAACTCACAAAGAAAAAAATGATTTAGTTGTCAACATTTAAAAACTGGGATATTTCAAAGAAATCTGAATTTTCTTTCTCTTGAACTATTGAAAGATCTGGCTGGTATTTCTGAGTCCACTTTCCCATGTGGCAGTCACCTGAGGAAGCCAAGCTTCAGCAACCTCTTTTTCAGGAAGATATATTCTCTGATTGGCTACAATACCTGCTCAGTTGGCTTCACTTTACTTTGTTTGGCATGTGTAAGCATTTAAGTTTGCAACTTCTGCCTTAGAAGAAACAAACTAATTAATATTTGATGCTTAATATGACAGGTAATAGGAAACTATTCAATACTTTGAACATGAGTGTGCAATGATAAAAGTAGTGTTTCAGGGAAATTAACCTGCCAGTTTATGTATGATGATTTGGAGTGTGAAAGAGTCTGATTCCAAAGAGTCTAATACATATTTGGTTAGGTTAACATAGGCATGGGATAAACTGACCAGGTGGTTGATGACTGCAAGATGGAGAGAAAGTTAAAGAAAAGTCACCAGGAGAGGGAAATTGCTACATTAGAGCTGGAAAAAACCTGAGAGATCATTTAATCTCATGCCCCCATTTTACAGGAAACTGAAGCTCAAAGTGGTAAAGGATTGTATTTGCAGTTTCACATCTGGTTAATATCAAAGTTAAGATTACCATCTACATTTTCTGGGTCTTAATCTAATCTAATTACCACTAAATTTTATTGTTTTGAGATTGCAATAGGCAGGCAAAGACAAAACCAGTTAAAGAATTTAACACTCATAACCATATAAGGACTAATTGTGCCATGGTGCCCCCAACATGTAAAGCAGGTGCTTCTCTGCCTGGAGGCAAAGTAGTGCCACTGACAGAACTAGAGAGTTGGAAAGAGAATTTCTCCTAGAGGAAGATACAATAAATTTGAGTTTTAAAAATGGTGGGTAAAGTGAAACATGTATTTGGCAATGGCAGCTGAAAATCTTTGCAAGTAGTCAATTACATAAGATATCCCTCAGTTTCTTACTGCTATAAATTAATGTCTATTCAATCTATTCAGTTTACTACATCTGTTATAACAAAAGAGAATAGTCATTATACATTTGTTACAGCCATAGGTGGAATAACACAGAGTAAACCTTAAAGTATGGACTTTAGTTAATAATGATACTGTATCAGTATTGTCTCATTAATTCTAACAAATGTATCACACATACAAGATGTTTATAATAGGGAAAAACTGGGGAGGTAGGGAAAACAAATAGGAACTCTGAACTTTCTGCTCAGTTTTTCTGAAATCATAAAACTGTTAAAAAAAATAAAGTATATGAATTAGTTTTAAATTATACTGGTGGAAAAATCCACCAGTAACCTATTGTGAGGCTACAACATCATATCACCAGTTTGCTCCCTCAATGAAACTCCACTGGAAACACCTTCTTTAAAAGGCACAAATGACTAAATGCCAACCCAGATTTACAGTGAATATTAAATTTTGCTTCCGGAAAAAAAAGTGAGAATGCTTTAAAATCAATTTTAGAAATCAGTGAGAAATTTTTTAAAACCTTTAATTTTAAAAGGGAATTACCTTGAAACTGATACAGATTATTTAGCATTTTCTCCTGCTGAAATGTGACCTGCTGGTCATCAGCATTATTAGGGAGATTGATCTTTCTACCTTACAGAGGTTTTGTACAACATAGATTGCAACATACACAACATATATTCACTCATTCTATGATGAATGGCTGGAAAATACATGCACAAGCCTGCTGACATTAGTCATATTGTCACCAACCCAAATGTTTAAATGCCAAGGAATTAAATACTTATTTCTAAAGCTAAACTGATTACATGGTAGTCCACTTGGGTCATTACAGTCAGAGCAATTAAATCAACCCAGGGATGAATGACCTTCACATAATAATGTAATCACATTTTCATGATATTAAAACAAGAAGATTGACTTGTCAGTCATGTTTGCTCTCCACTGATACTTCAAAAGTAGTTCTTTTTTTCTTCTCCTCCTCTTCCTTCTTTATTACTTTTTTTAAGTCAGTTGCTGCATAACCACAGGGAAGTGGCTGGAAACATATTTATACCCTCATTTTGTTATCCCACAGGTTTAGAATATTGGAGTGTCAGAACTTCTAGGATTGATTCAATTATTTAATTTCAATGGGTCTCAACTGGGAAGCTCCACCCATCCCCAACTCTTTGAAAGCCGTTGCTATAATCCAAACTCTTTATTTTAAGATGAGGAAGCCAAGGCCCAAAGAGATTGGCTAATTTGGTCAAGCTCTGTAGTGACAGATCTTGGACTTGAATCCATTTCTCTTGTTCTATACAGTATCCTCCTTTTCACATCATGTTACCTTAGGTCAATTGATTCAGTTCTGCATACACTCGTGCTGTATCAACCAAAAGCAAACACATTAAAATGGGCTGATCTCTATAGCCCCTTATAAATTCTAAGATTCCTTCAGTCAACTGTGTGTGGGTATAAGGAAATAAATGTAGGGGAAGAGGTGGTAGTATTCGGCTTCAACTGTTTTTTCCCTCTTTCCCTTCACTATACAGCAAACAAGGAAATTGAACGTATTTGATCCAGCTTACCTATGGAAATTAGACTGTAGCTAAAAGTGACTCCTAGAGTCATCATGTATATCACTGCAGGCACTGTAAGGCTCTCTTGAGATCTCATGTTTTGCAGTTAGACTAGACCACAACTTTTCACCTTCCACCCAGCTATTCCCCCAAAGTTTTCAATTAGCAAAATACACACACTGACAAGAATGCTCAGTCTTAAAGTTCTGCTTATTTCCAGAGGACTCATTCAGTAAATAGCTGTTAGAGCCACTATTTCTATTTCACATGAATATAATTTTTGGTAATTCTCTTCATACAAATTAAATAGCTTCTTTACGGCTGTCTTACCCACTCTATTAGGGTGATAAGATCTCATGTTCCTTTCAGACTTTTCAGGTCTGGGAGAAATTGTGGGAAGCCTGATAAATTACTCTATTTTGTGCCTACCTCAACTCTATAGCTTATATCCTGCATACTACAAGGGAGAATCCTTTTCGATGTACTGCCAATTTTGAGAAAAACAACAAACTTCAGGAACCAAATTGCTGCCCTGTGGCCAACAGGCAGTTCCTGGCTTCTGACTCTAGTTTCTCTGTGTACCTCTGAATTGTGAAGATTAGTGGCATAGTAGGTCACTGTGGGCTGTCTTGCCTTGAGAAAAGGCCTTTGGATACATGTGCCTTTCTGGTCATTCCCTGAGCCAAAGAATATGGCAGGAATTCTTAGAAACAAAGGTACACCTCAAACATCAAGTACAGTCATGCACAGAATAACAAAGTTTCTGTCAATAAAGGAACACATATATGATGGTGTCCCCATAAGATTATAGTACTGTTAAAAAATTCATAACACTGAAGTCATCATAGCCATCATAATGTCATAGGTAAATACATTGCTCACATTTTTATGGGGATGCTGGTATAAGTAAAGCTACTATGCTGCCAGTAGTATAAAAGTATAACACATACAATTATATACAGCACAAAATACTTGATAATGATAATAAATTACTACTACTGGTTTATGAATTTACTATCTATACTTTTTATTGTTAATTTAGAGTGTATTCCTTATACTTATTTTTTTTTTATGTTAAACATAAACTAGCCTCAGGCAGGTTCTTCAGGAGATATTCAAGCAGAAGGCATTGTTATCATAAGAGATAACAGGTTCATTTATGTTACCACCCCTGAAGACCTTCCAGTAAGACAAGAAGTGGAGATGGAAGATAGTGATATTGATGATCCTGATCCTGTGTAAACCTAGGCTAATGTGTGTATTTGTGTTATTTTTAACAAAACAATTTAAAAAGTAAAAAAATAAAATAAAATAATAATAGAAAACAGCTCATAAATATTAAAGGAAGAAAATGCTTTTGTAGAGTTGTGTAATATGTTTGTGTTTTAAGCTAAGCATTATTACAAGAGACAAAAGTGAAAAAATCTTTAAAGTATATAAAATTAAAAGGTTACAGTAAGCTCGGGTTATTATTGAATAAAGAAAAATTTTTTTATAAATGTAGTATAGGCTAAGTGTACAGTGTTTCTAAAGTCTACGGTAGTATACAGCAATGTCCTAGGCCTTTACCATTCACTTACCACTCACTTACCAGTCACTCACTCACCCAGAGCAATGTCCACTCTTACAAGCTCCATTCATAGTAAGAGCCCTATACAGGTATACCATCTTTTATCTTTTTACTGCATTTTCACTGTACCTTTTCTATGTTTATATATGTTTAGACACACAAATACTTACCATTGTGTTACAATTACCTACAGTAGAGTAACTTGCTTTACAGGTTTGTAGTGTAGGAGCAATAGGCTATGCCCTATAGTCTAGGTGTGTAGTAGGCTATACCGGTTACGTTTGTGTTAAGTATATTCTTTGTTTGCACAATGACAAAACCACCTGACAATGCATTTCTCAGAACATATTCCTATGGTTAAATGATGCATGACTGTATTAAATGTTTGTATTACGTAACAGGAAATCCAGTATCTTGGGGGAAGAAATGAAATTGGAGGTACAATTTTCTTGAATATCTAGAAACCATTTTTTAAACAGGATCCCCTTAATGATTCACGTATCTGAGATTGTTTATGTAATAAAACTAAGAGAGTAACTCAGAGTCAGAGTTTATATAATTAGAAATCAAATTTACTGATATATTACTAACTTCGCTTACTCCACAATGTTACACACACACACACGCACTCCAAGAGAAAAAAAATCATGAAAAGATTGCTTCAAATACATTTACTTTTTTTTACTTTAAGATAATAACCACAACTACCAGGACACGGTATGAGGAAGCTTCGAAAGCATCAATCAGTTTCATAGTTAGCACCATCACCTTTCTTTGGAAAACATTTTTTTTTTTTTTTTTTTTGAAGTAGAATGTGCCCTTGTCCTGAGCAAAGCAGACAAACAGAACTGAATAGACAGGATGGCAGCAATGTCTGCCCTTTCTTCATGCTTCATGGAGTGGAGGGCTAGGGGAAAATTGGCCTATCACTCTCCTTCACCTGCTTCCCATCCCAGATGCCTCATTGTTTTGCCTTGTGTTTTTCCCTCTAAACTTTACTGTTTGCATACATAGGCAAAAAAAAAAAAAAAAAAAAAAAAAAAAAACAGGGAAAAGTACTCCTAATCTTGCTACAAAACACTGAAATTAAACTGGATTTTGTAGAACTGCTTGATACCACTTCCTCTGGACCAACTTTTCAGGTTCAGAACTTTTAAAGAGAGGAAAATCTCAGTATAAGAATGCCTTTTAAATTATTTTCTTTTCTTCTCTATGATTTTTTTCTACCATACTTTATGGAAGAGGAAAATACGTAAATAAATATGGAATATTTCATTAACAGCACTATCAGTCATTTGCTTTTATTATTTATTCATTTAACAAATATTCGTTGAGTTCATCAATGTATAATATTAGCTAAATGCTGAGTATGGATAAGGTAGTCAACAAAATAGACAAGGTCATAATGAAGCTTATATTCCCGTGAGTTACACATTAAATTAAATAAACATTTGCTATGTGAATAAATAATCAGGTGTAATTAATTTAGACTGCAAGGTCAAGGAAAAATTTTCTGAGGTAATGACACATATGAATATCTGAAAAAGGGTCCTACTTAAAGAACTGACTAGAGACTTTAAACATCTTCCCTCTCCAGAAAGCAAAAATAAAATTACAAATAGATAATCATACCACAAACAGAACATCTAGGAGAGAACACTGGAGTCCAACAGCTAAGTCACGAGAAATACCTGAAGCACAGAAGTAAAAGGAAGCAAAAGGCCAGCTTGGCCAAAGTGGCTGGGAGCCCAGGTGGGTGTGGTATTGCAAAGAAAAATTCAGTGAGAGAAGATTAGCTGTCCACATATCCCCCATGTACTGCTATGATCTGAACTATGGGAGAGCTTCTCTATTCACACAAACACTTCCACTAGTGTGGGTGGTGATTTGGCGACTTCACATGAGGTCATTGCACCAGACGGGGAACTCATACTGGGTCACCCACCTCCCTGAGACCTAAGCAGCTGCAGCAGGCTGTCATTGTGAGAGCACAGCAGTGATGGGGCTGAATCCTGCCCTGGGAACCCCAGATCTCATATATCTACATACTGGGAGCTCCAAATGACATCTCCCAGTATCTGCCTGGAGGGCTACAGTGCCATAGTGCTGGCTGGACCCAAAGGTGCTGCAGGGTCCCTAGTACCTGACAATTTTGAACAAAAAAGGCAGCCCCTGTGACAAAGGAAACCAAAATACACATTTTTCAGAGCTTGAGAGCTCCCTCTCTGTGCCCATGAGAAATGACCTCACCCCTAGCTGTGGCACAAACTCTGTGCTCAGTCATGCAAGTGGAGAGTGAGATCTCCTCCCACCAGAGGAGTGGCCTCTGTGCTCAGGCTCACCCACAGAGAGCAGAACCCTTTCTCCTCCTTTGAACACCACAATAGGCACAGCCACTACTGCTGCCACTGAAGGCTGAAGTGGGTGAATTAGCATACTGTCTGTTTGAGGCTATGGGTGGTGACTGTACCCCCACTGATGGTGTGGCCTTCATGCCTGGGCTTGCACAAGGACTGGGTACTTCCCCTCTCTGCATGGTGCTTCAGCACTTCTGCTGCAAGAGCAGTGAACTTGAGAGCTGTGTGTCTGTGGCTGTGGATGGTGATCCTGCACCATGGCAACCGCCAACATCAGCATGTAAAGCTCAGGACCCACAGGGTCACCGTGCCACTCTACTGGTATCACCCAATCCACGCCAGTTACTCAGGGATCCAAGAACCTGCTCACTCATTTTGTCCACTGCTGCCACTACCAGCATGTGAGCAAGCCACCTGGAGGTCCAAGAATTTGCCTGCCTGCCTGATCCAAATATCCCCAGGGCCAGCATACAATACCATGATGCCTAATGCCAGGCATACTCAGCCAATCACTGTCACAACTGGGGCCCAAAGACTGGCCCACCTGGCACCCCTGTCCCTGGCAAAACTTCATTACAGCCTCCATTAATAGCCCTGACTTAAATCACTGAGGAATCACAGATACCACTGATACTGATTATAGACAAAGAAAACATATAGAGACTACTCTACTACATATACCCAAAATCAAAGGCAGAGAACCTACCCAATCAATAATACTGATACACTTTCAGGAAAAAGTCCTCCCCTATGGAGTCAATCCAAAAAATTGAAAGAAGTATCTATTATTGCAGATGTGCAGATATCAAATTAAGGACAGAGAAAACATGAAAAATTAAGAATCTATGACAACTTCAAAAGAATATAATAATTCCCCAGTAATAGATCATGATCAAAAGAAATTCTTGAAATCCTAGAAAAGAATTCAAAATTATGGTATTAAGGTTCAGGGAGATACAAGAGAATTCTGAAAACAATGCAAATAAATCAGAAAAAGCAATTAAGAATATAAATGAGAAATTTACCAAAGAGATAGATACTATAAAAAAGACCTAAACAGAAATTCTGGGACTGAAGAACTTCTTCAATAAAATAAAAAAAATACTCAAAAAGTTCAACAATAGACTAGATTAAGCAGAAGAAATCATATCAGAACTTGAAGATGGGTCTTTTAAAATAACCCAGTCAAACTAAAAAAAGAAAAAAGAATAAAAAAGAATGATAACAATCATCATGATATACAGAACACCACAAAGCAGCCAAATATACAAATTATCAGAATCTCCAGGCAAAGAGAGAATGAAAGTGTTAGAAAATCTATTTAACAAAATAATAGATGAAAACTTCCCAAGTCTAGCAAGAGATTTAGACGCCTATATACAGGAGGCCCAGTGATCCACAAACAGATAAAATGAAAAAGGTTCTTCTCCATGGCACATCATAATAAAATTGTCTAAAATCAATGACAAAGGAACATTTAAAAAGCACCAAGAGAAAAGTGTCTCATTATATAAAGGAGCCCCTATCAGATTAAGCACAGAGTTTGTAGCAGATACTTTATAGGCCAGGAGAGAATGGAAGGATATATTCAAAGTGCTGAAAGATAGAAATGGCCACCCAAGTATACTATATCCAGCAAAATTATTCTTCATAAATGAAGGAGAAATGTGGTGTATTCCAGATAAGCAAATACTGAGGGAATTCATCACCACTAAACTGACCTTACAAGAAATGTTCATAAGAGTTATATGGCACTGTAGCCCTCCAGGCGGTTGCCATGGTGCAGGATCACCATCCACAGCCTCAGACACACAGCTCTCAAGTTCACTGCTCTTGCAGCAGAAGTGCTGAAGCACCATGCAGAGAGGGGAAGTACCCAGTCCTTGTGCAAGCCCAGGCATGAAGGCCACACCATCAGTGGGGGTAAAGCAAAAGGATGACAGTTTCCATCAGGAAAGCACACAAAAATATAAAACTCACTGGTAAAGGAAACAACCAAGGAAGACAGTAAACTCAAATGGTACCATCACAGAAAATCAACAAAACACAAGGAATATTGATGAGGAAAAAAAAGGAAATGACGAATATAAAAACAACCAGAAAACAACAGTATGACAGAAATATAACCGAAAACAACCCTCGCATATCAATAATAACTCTGAATGTTATTAAATTCTCTACTTAAAAGACATAGACTGGATGAATGAATTTTCAAAAAACAAACATCTAGTTATATGCTGCCTACAAGAAATGAACATTACCTGTAAAAACACATACAGATGAAAAGTAAAGGGATGAAGAGATATCTCATGCAAACAGAAACCAAAAGTGAGCAGGAGTAGCTATACTTATTTCAGATGAAACAAGCTTTCTGTCAAAAACAGTAAAAAACAAAAACAAACAACAAAACCATGAAAATGAAGGTCATTACATGATAAAGAGACTAGTCCAGCAAGAGGATATAACAATACTAAATATATAGGCACCCAACACTGGAACACACAGATTCATAGAGCAAATATTATTAAATCTAAAAAGAGAGACAGACTGAAATACAGTAATAATGGGAAACTTCAACACCCCACCCTTAGCTTTAGACAAATCATCTAGACAGAAAATAAACAAAGAAACATTGGACATAAGCTGGACTTTAGATCAAATGGGTTTAATAGACATTTACAGAATGTTCTACCCAAAAATAGCAGAATACATATTCTTCACATCAGCCCATGGAGCATTCTCTAAGACTGACCATATGTTAGGCTACAAAACAAGTCTCAACAAATGTAAAAATAATATCAAGTATCTTTTCAGACTACAATCAAATAAAACTAGAAATCAACCCCAAGAGGAACTTTGGAAAGTATATAAATATATGGAAATTAAACAACTTGCTCCTGACAACTATTGAGTCAACGAATAACATGGAAATCAAAAAAAGAATCTTGAAACGAATGAAAATGGAAACATAACATATCAAAACATGTGGGACACAGCAAAAGCAGTACTAAGAAAGAATTTTATAGAAATAAGCCCCTAAGTTTAAAAAAACAGATTTCAAATAATCTAATGATACACTTCAAGGAACTAGAAAATGAAGAACAAACCAACTCCAAAATTAGCAAAAGAAAAGAAAGAAAAAAGATCAGAGCAGAACTAAATGAAATACTAAAAAATAATATAAAGGATTAACAAAATGAAAAGTCGATTCTTTAAAAAGACAAGCAAAATTGAAAAACCAGTGTATTAGTCTGTTCTTACACTGCTAATAAAGACATACCTGAGACTGGGTAATTTATAAAGTAAAGAGGTTTAATTGACTCACAGTTCAGCATGGCTGAGGAGGTCTAAGGAAACTTATAATCATGGCAGAAGAGGAAGCAAACACAGCCTTTTTCATATGATGGCAGAAAGAAGTGTCAAGCAAAAAGGGGAAAACCCTCTTATAAAACCATCAGATCTCATGAGAACCCACTCACTATCATGAGAACACCAGCATAGGAGTAACCACCCCTATGGTTCAATTACCTCCCACTGGGTCCCTCCCATGACACTTGGGGATTATGGGAGCTACAATTCAAGATGAGTGTGTCCCCACCCAACTATCATCTTGAATTGTAGTTCCCATAATCCCCATGTATTGTGGGAAGGACCCAGTGGGAGATAACTTAATCATGGGGGCAGTTTTCCCCATACTCTTCTCATGTTAGTGAGTCTCACAAGTTCTGTTGGTTTTATAAGGGGTTTCTCCTTTCAGTTGGCTCTCATTTTTCTCTTGCCTGCCACCATGTAAGAGGTGTCTTTTGTCTTCCACCATGAGTGTGAGGCCTCCCCAGCCTCTTTTCTTTATAAATTACCTCTTTTCTTCATAAATTACCCAGTCTTGGGCATGTCTTTATCAACAGCATGAAAATGGACAGTAAATTGGTACCAAATAGTGGGGCACTGTTATAAAAGTACCTAAATATGTGGAAACGACTTTGGAAATGGGTAACAGGCAAAGGGTGAAATAGGTTGCAAGGCTCAGAAAAAGACAGGAAAATGTAGGAAAGTTTGGAACTTCCTAAAGATTTATTGAATGGCTTTGACCAAAATGCTGATAATGATATGGACAATGAAACCCAGGCGGAAGTGGTCTCAGATGGAGATGAGAAATTTGATGGGAACTGGAGTAAAGGCGACTCTTGCTATGTTTTAGCAAAAGGAATGGCAGCATTTTGCCTTTGCCCAATTGAGATCTGTGGAACTTTGAACTTGAGGGAGACGACTTAGGGTATCTGGTGGAAGAAATATCTAAGTGGCAAAATGTTCAAGAGGAAGCAGAGCATAAAAGTTTGGAAAATTTGCAGCCTGACAATGCAACAGAAAAGAATGGGAGAAATACAAGCCTGCTGCAGAAATTTGTGTAATACGGAGCCCAATGTTAATCACCAAGACAATAGGGAAAATGTCTCCAGGGCATGTCAGAGACCTTTCCAGCAGCCCTTCCCATCACAGGCCTGGGAGCCTAGGAGGAAAAATGGTTTTGTGGGCCAGGCCCAGGGTCCCCCTGCTGTGTGCAGCCTAGGGACTTGGTGCCCTGTATCTCAGTTGCTCCAGCTATGGCTAAAAGGGGCCAAGGTACAGCTCAGGCCATGGGTCCAAAGGGTGCAAGACCCAAGCCTTGGCAGCTTCCACATGGTGTTGAGTCTGAGGGTGCATAGAAGTCAAGAATTGAGGCATGGAAACCTCCACCTAGATTTCAGAGAATGTATGGAAACACCTGGATGTCCAGGCATAGGTGTGCTGTAGAGGTGGAGCCCTCATGGAGAAATGCTGTTAAGTGTGAAAGGAAATGTGGGATGCAAGCCTCCACACAGATTCCCCACTGGGGCACTGCCTAGTGGAGCTGTGAGAAGATGGCCACCATCCTTCAGACTCCAGAGTGGAAGATCCACTGACAGCCTGCAGCAGGCACCTGGAAAAGCCACAGGCACTCAACACCAGCTCATGAAAGCAGCTAGGAGTGGGGTTATACCCTGCAAAGCCATAGGGGTGGAGATGCCCAAGGCTGTGGGAGCCCACCTCTTGCATCAGCATGACCTGAATGTGAGATATGGAGTCAAAGAAGATCATTTTGGAGCTTTAAGATTTGATTTCCTGCTGGATTTTGGACTCGCATGGGGCCTATAGTCCCTTTGTTTTGGCCAGTTTCTCCCCATTCGGAATGGGTGTATTTATCCAACTCCTGTACCCCTATTGTATCTAGGAAGTAACTAACTTGTGTTTTATTTTACAGGCTCATAGGTGGAAGGGACTTGCCTTTTCTCGATGCAGCTTTGGACTGTGGACTTTTGAGCTAATGTTGAAATGAGATAAGACTTTGTGGGACAGTTGGAAAGGCATGATTGGTTTCAAATGTGAGGACATGAGATTTAGGAGGGGTCAGAGGATGAATAATATGGTTTGACTCTGTCCCCACCTGAATCTCATCTTGAATTTTAGTTCCTTTAATTCCCATGTGTTGTGGGAGGGACCTGGTGGGAGATAACTGAATCATGGGGCAGTTTCCCCATACTGTTCTTGTGATAGTGAATAAGTCTCACAAGATCTGGTAGTTTTACAAGGGGTTTCCTCTTTCACTTGGCTCTCATTTTTCTCTTTCCTGCTGCCATGTAAGATGTTCCTTTCACCTTCAACCATGATTGTGAAGGCTCCCCAGCCACATGGAACTGTGAGTCAATGAAACTTTTTTTCAAAAATTACCCAGTCTCATGTATGTCTTTATCAGCAGTGTGAAAACAGGTTAATACACCATATCAACCACTAACTAGACTTACCAAGAAAATACCCAAATAAACAAAATCAGAAATGAAAAAAGAGACATTACAGCTAATGCCACAAGAAGACATAAGATCAGACTATTATGAACAACTATATATTAAAAAACTTGAAAACCTAGAGGAAATGGATAAACTTTTGTAAACATACAACCTACCAAGATTGAATCAGAATGAAATACAAAGCCTGAACCAACCAACAATGAATAGCAAGATTGAATCAGTAACAAAAAACTCCCAGTAAATAAAAGCCCAGGACTGGATTGATTCACTGTGGAATTCTATCAAATGTATAAAGAAGAACTAATACCAATCCTCCTCAAGCTGTTTTTAAAAAAACTGAAGAGGAGGAAATTCTCATTAATTCATCTATGAGGCCAGCATTATGCTGACGCCAAAATCAAACAAGGACACAACAACAAAAGAAGAAAGCTACAGTCTAATATCCCTGATGAACACAGACGCCAAAATCTTCACCAACGCAAGCAAACCAAATCCAACGGCTCATCAAAAAGGTAATATACCATTATCAAGTGTGATTTCAGAGATTCAAGGATGATTCAGCATATGCAAATCAAATGTGACATAACAACAGAATGAAGAACAAAAACCATATGATCATCTCAATAGATGCAGACAAGTCATTTGACAATAGTCAACACCCTTTATGATAAAAATGAAAAAACTCTCAATAAACTGGACATGAAAGGACCATACCTCAAAATTAAAAAGACCATATGTGACAACCCCACAGCTAACATCATACCAAATCGAAAAAGTTGAAAGCCTTTTCTCTAGAATTAGAAGACTAGGATGCCCATTTTCACCACTCCTATTCAACACAGTGCTGAAAGTCCTAGCTAAAGTAACAAGAGAAGAAAAAGAAATAGAAATCTAGAGCAAAAATTGGAAAAAAAAAAAAAGTCAAATTGTTCTTTGCAGACAACATAATATAGCTAGAAAAAACAAAAGGTGACTCAAAAAACTCTCAGAACTTATAAACAGGTTTACTAAGGTTGCAGGATGCTAAATCAATATACAAAAGTCAGTAGCATTTCTACATACCAATAATAATATAGCTGAAAAAGAAATCAAGATAATCCCATTCACAACAGCTACAAAAAAAAAAAAAAAAAAGAAAGAAAAAGAAATACCTAGAAATAAATTTACCCAGAGCTGAAATATCTCTACAAGGAAAACTACAAAACAATGAGGAAAGAAACTGGAAAGACATGATCAAATGGAAAGACGTCTCATTCTCATGGTTTGAAGAATTACTATTGTTAAAATCAGGGGTCCTCAACTTTTAGTACTGGTCCATGGCCTGTTAGGAACCAGGCCACAGAGCAGGAGGTAAGCCACAGGTGAGAGAGCATTACCGCCTGAGCTCCATCTTCTCTCAGATCAGTGGCAGCATTAGATTCTCACAGGAGCATGAACCTTATTGTGAACTGCACATGCAAGGGATCAACGTTGTGTGCTCCTTATGAGAATCTAATGCCTGATGATCTGAGGTGGAATAGTTTCATCCTGAAACCATCCCCCCTCCCTGACCCTAGTCTGTGGAAAAATTGTCTTCCACAAAACTGGTCCCTGGTGCCAAAAAGGTCGAGGACTGTTGGTTAAAATGTCCATATTACTCAAAGCAATCTATAGATTCAATGCAATCTCTATCAAATGTCAACATTATTCTTCAAAGTAATGGAAAAAACAACTTTAAAATTGGTATGGAACCCAAAAAGAGCCTGAATAGCCAAAACGATTCCTAAGCCAAAAGAACAAAGTTGGAAGCATCACATTTCCTGACTTCAAAACATGTTACAAGTAACCAAAACAGCATGGTATTGGTATAAAAATAGACACATAGACCAATGGAATGGAATACAGAACTCAGATATAAAGCCACATATCTACAGCCAACTGATCTTTGACAAAGCTGCCAAGAATACACATTGGGGAAAGGGTACCCTCTTCAATAAATGGTGCTGGGATAACTGGATAAGCATATGTGGAAGAATGAAACTGGGTCTTTGTCTCTCTCCTTATGTAAAAATCAATCAAGATGGATTGAAGACTTAAATGTAAGACCCAAAAGTATAAAACCACTAGGAGAAAACACAGGAAAAGCTCTTCAGAACATTGATTTAGGCAAAGATTTTATGGTTCAGACCTCAAAAGCACAAGCAACAAAAACAAAAATGACAAACAGGACTACATTAAACTAAAAAGCTTCTGCACTGCAAAAGAGATAACGAACAGAGTAAAGAAACACCTTTTTTTTTTGTTTGGGTTTAGAGATGGGGTCTTGCTCTGTCACCCGGGCTGGAGAGCAGTGGCACAATCATAGGTCACTGCAGCCTCAAATTCCTGGGCTCAAGTGATTCTCATGTCTCAACCTCCCAAGTACCTGGGAGTACAGGTGTGTGTCACCACATCCAACTAGTTTGTTTATTTATTTTTGTAGAGACAGGGTCTTGCTACGTTGCCCAGGCTGGTCTCAAACTCCAGGCTTCAAGTGATCCTCTTACCTTGGACTCCCAATGCACTGGGATTACAGGCATAAGCCATTGTGCCTGGCCCTAACCTCCTAAATGGGAGAAAATATTTGAAAATTTCCTATCTGACACGAGACTGATATCCAGGATATACAAGGAACTCAAATATATTAATAGTTAAAATAATAATAATAATCCCATTAAAAATGGGCAAAGAACATGAATAGACACTTCTCAAAAGAAAACATCTGGATAGTCAACAGGTATATGAAAAAATGTTCAATATCACTAATCATCAGGGAAATGCAAATCAAAATCTCAATGAGATATCATCTCACCCCATTTAGAATGCTGATTATTAAAAAGACAAAATATATCAGACACTGGCATAGGATGTGGAGGAAAGGGAATTCTTACGCACTGTGGGTGAAAATGTAAATTAGTACAACCACTACGGAAAAGAATATAGAGATGTTTTCAAAGAAACTAAAAATAGAACTAATATACTATCCAGTAATCCCACTACTAGGTGTCTACACAAAGGGAAAGACATCAGTATATCAAAAGGGTATCTCCACTCATGTGTTATCATAGCAGTATTCACAATAGCAAAGATATGGAATCATCCTAAGTGCTCATCAATGGACAAATGGATAAAGAAAATGTGGCATATGCATACAATGAAATATTATTCAGCCATAGAAAAAAATAAGATCATGTCATCTGCAGCAACATGTATTGAACTGAAGGTCATTACATTAAATAAGCCAGGCACTTAAAGACAAATACCGCATGCTCTTACTCATAGGTGGGAGCTAAAATATTTGATCTTGTGGACATTAGAATAGAACAATAACAGAAACTGGGAAGGGAGGCTGGGGGAAATGAAGAGATGTTGATTATGGGTACGAATATACAGTTAGATGAGATAAATAAGTTCTAATGTTTGATAACAGACTAGGGTGACTAAGCAACAATTTTATGTATATTTCAAAGTAACCAGAGGAGAGGACTTTAAATGATACTAACATGTAAAAATGATAAACACTCAAGGTGATGAATATTCCAAATACCCTGACTTCATCATTATACATGCTGTGAGTTTAAAACTCAAATGTACCCCACAAATATGTAATTACATATAAATAAAAGGAGGCAAAAAAGCAAAACAATTAAAAAATTGAAAATATTTGAGGATGATTCTATATATTCTCGACAAATTACTCTCCTAAATCTTCTGATATAATATTACCTCTGAGCAAATCTACATATCTGGAAAATGAATGTTGTAAAAAAGGATAAACATTTATTTGTTAGAAAAGAAATATTAAGCTTTTTAGGATTGAAACCAATTTCACCTAGCAAAATTGCATTTTCTAATACTATGAGAGAAGACTCCAAATAAAATACCTTATTATTTGATGCTAATGAGGCATACTAAATAAAGTGACAGGGTAAAGAAAACAACACTGGGTCAGACACATTTTCCTTTAGATGTGTAAGAAAAGATTTTAAAATCTCACTATGAATGAGAGTGGAAATCTGATTAATACTATAAACAGACTCAAATCCTTTTACATCCGTGTTGTTATTGCAACAGAGTGAACATAAAACATAAAAACATGATAAACTAATTTTTCCAGATACTGTCTTGGTTAAACTTTAGAATTTTGTTATAAATTCATGAAATACAGTCTACCTCAAAGGAGGCCCACATTGGACCACCCCTAGTAAGATGACTAAATTAACAAGATAATGCATTTATAACTTGCTTCCTTGTTCATAAAATGCTTACACATACATTAACATTTCACTTGATTCTCCAACCAAATTTTTGAAGTTGGTAGGCATTATTATCCATTTTCAGATTTCAAATTATGTATGTGCTCATTGAAAATTAGTGACTGGGGAAACTAAGCTTCAAAACTTGGTATTCTGACACCAAAGCCTATGGTGTTGCTGTTGTATCACCCTGACAACCCTAATCGTGAGTCAGAGGGCCCCTGACTCTGTCCCTCAGGATTCAGCAGAAACAGAAGATGAAGGTTTCACACAGTAAAGTGTCGGCTAGACAATCGTACTTTCTGTCACGTAACTTCATGAAGTCCAAGGGATCAGAACCTCATCTCATCTTTGTTTTCTTCAGAGATCCAGTATAGGCTCTCACATTCAGAAGCAAAACAGTAGATCCTAAATTTTAACGTGGTTTTGAGGCCCTTTGTGACTCATGCCTGTGCAGACAAACTTGACTAAGGTGAAACCCACAGTTTCACAGATGCATTTCTGCCATGAGTATATTGCGTTAAAAAGAATGCAAAAGAAAGAGGATAGAAGTCCCTGAATAAGGCAAAAACTTGCAAGCGATGGGGTTAAGGACATATTACCCCAAAATATGTCACCTTGGCATTTGAGAAAATAGCAGAGGCAGGAGTTACTCTCTGACCTTCTCCCACCCTCCTTCCCTGAAGCAAGGTCATAAGACCCACATCTTAGAAGTACCATTCCCATTCCCGGAAATAACAAATATTCTTGTCTGTGAAGACCCAGTGACACAGAGAAGAATCTGTGCAAACCTGCCTTGCTAACCCACTTAGTCCAATCATACCTCTCCATGACTATCCACTTCTCCATTAAACCTAGCACACAATACACACAGGTTTACCTGTTCTTCAGATCTTCATTTCTTTATGAAGTCTCCCACGTCACATTAACTTTATAGTAAATAAACACTGGTGATTTTTCTCTTGTTGACCTCTTTTTTTTAATAGGGGCCTAAGCCAAAAACCTAGCAATGGGTGAGAAAAGAAATCTTTTCTTCTCTACAAGCCTGTTTCCTTGTGCATAAAGTAGGAGAAGAGGATTGAACCCATTTAAGTCAAAAAATTATCTGATTCAAAAAGTACATTGGCCTAATTGTATTCATAAGCAATAAAAGAAGTACTGCACACATTTCAAGCTTCTGATTTTGTTTTTTAAAATAGCATTACCTTTGTGTGCCATGAAGATATGTAACAGTACAAATTTTAAATATATTTTGCTGTTATCAGTTTACTGTTTATTATTAGTTTACTATGTTCATGATTATATATTTTGTTGCAAATGCTCTGTGTTTTCATAATTCTTCACAAGTGTGGGTCCTAGTCAATGCAATGGGACTTTCCCATCGGACCTATATGGAAAGCCACATAATTTTTTGTATTGTAAGAATGTACGATTTATACTCCCATACAAATACATACAGAACTACTGGCCTATCACTGAAGAATATCTAAAGGACTATCAATCAAGTTCTCAGTCTGCACCCAGCATAAAGAAAATTCCTTTTTCAATGAGAACTCTGAAGAAGCAGCCTTTTCATTGTTACTATTTCAATATCACTGTGGGAAGCAATGCTTGGGCACTGACTGGGAACTACCTCCATAAGCATATGAATAAAGTAAGAGCTTTTTAAAGAACTTTCTAAGAGGATTTGCAAAAACAGACTTCCGGGGAATGAATATTACCTTCAATTTCAATAGGAGGCCATGTTATCATAATAAAAATAAGCTATTGGATCTTCTCACATATAATTTTAAGAGTTTTAAATAACAAAAGGCACTTAATACATCTGAAGATTAAATTACTGAGAAATCACATTTATTTTAATCTTAAAATTAGTATTTTAAAAGGCATTTTCAGTGAACAGAAACAGAGTGCTAT
This sequence comes from Rhinopithecus bieti, assembly GCF_001698545.2. Lineage (NCBI taxonomy): Eukaryota > Metazoa > Chordata > Mammalia > Primates > Cercopithecidae > Rhinopithecus > Rhinopithecus bieti. Next base: position 1,726,747 of record NW_016803392.1, read on the forward strand.
ATTCAAGAGGAAAAGCTTAAAATAATAATTCATTATTATTTTATGTCCTTCAATTTTTAAGTTAATATGTCAAGAACAGCACATACACACATTCTTTCTACTAAACATTATAATAATTATAAATCGGTGTGATTCAAGATATAACAGTTCTGCTTCTAAGTTTGGCTTAAATGGTAGAATATTTTTTAAATCCAGTTTAGCATATTATTCTTTTTAAAGTTCCTTTAAGAAATCTCTCAAAATAGATTCTTATTATACTGAATTTAACATGAGTAACAAATGAGTAAAAAGGAGTTTGCAAACTGACAACTTGTTTATAGTTTTACAGATAGAGCTTAAACTAGTCAGGATCTTACAAAACTTCTGAGAACTTAGGAAAACCAAATAGGATTTGTGTTGCTTCTCTGTAAGCAAATCTTTGTAAATTTGTTCTTGTCTCTTTGTGACAGATGATGGCAAACAGTCAAACGGTACTTTTCCCTACCAGGGTGGCATTTCCTGGCAGCTTAATCACCCATTTTTAGGGTGTTCTTCCACTTATAGAGATCATCTTGTCTTCAGTCTTCCTCTTAGCAAGAAAAGTGAACATCTCATTTTCATTAACTTTTTTGTCTCACCCCAACCAGTTAAGAGTTGATGGTGAAATATCAGACAACTGAGCAAATAGAAATCAGTTTTGATCTCTAATGCCTAACCTTTACTTGGCCCTTAATACTGCCTTGCAATTTTACACTCCTAGAGTCAACTCACTCTCCTATATTCAAAATAATTTCAAACTTCTACTCATCTCTTATACTTTCATGACTTTGCATCCTCCCTTAAAAAAAAAAAAAGCGTCAAGCAAAAAATTTCTTTAACCCTTCAACTTGCTGCACCAAATCAATGGCACAACTCCCCGAGTATATTCTTTCTGATCTGTAAAAAGGGAGAAATACTTTCGCTACATGCAAAGTCAGTGGTCTCCACTATTCTGCCCTTAGTGCCTTTATATATTTCCAGGAATGCTGTATACTGTTTGCTCAAATTTTAGCGCTGGTTTTCAGTAAGCAAGAATATTCAAATGTCTAAAATTTCAAAAATTACAAAAGGATTATGACAGAAAATTTCTTTTTTATTCCTAGCCCAGTCAGTAATCTACCTTCTCTGAACGGGGCAGGTGTCCTGCCAGAGATATCTCTATGGCACACGCTAAGTAAATCCATATAAATATTTTGTTTCTCAAGTTTAAAGAGAGAGAGAGAGAGGAAAAAAGCAACGCAGCTTCATAATGACACTGTGGTATATCTTGCTGTTTTTCACCTAAAATATATCTTAGACGACAATATTAGATTCACAAAGTTATTGAGTTCATTCTTTTTAAATTGCCATGAATATACACTATGAATGTTGCGGATAATTTATTAATCTGACCCTACTGATGGACACTTACAGGTTCTCCAAACTTTTAGACTATTAGAAAACATTGCAATGAGTCTTTTGTACACTTTTTCACCCTATCTTAAAGAATATATTCTTACCAGTTAGAATTCATTAATGGGGATTACTTGACTAAAGGGTAAAACGCAATTGTTAATTTTGATAGAATATTGCCAAATTATTCTGCCTAGGATTCCCAACCAAATGGCATCCCCACCAAAAAATGTATGACGAGTGTACGGGGCGCAGGGAAACCTCCCCTTTGCCCTCTGAAGGTTTGCTGAAAATCCACTAAAGGCAGGGGAACTAATAGGAGGAAAAGGTATATAAAATTATTTGATTTACTTTGTATGGTATATGAGTGTTTTCAGAGGATGGAATGACCCAAAGAGAAACAGGGAAAAACTGTCGTTATTGTTTATGCTTAGGTCAAATGTAGATGTACAGCCAACTGGTAGAAATTATGACCTGGACACAAAAGATATGATCTGATGCTAATAGATTGAATGGGGAAAAACCCGAGTAAGGTCTGTCTGCCTAGAATTCTTGACCTTCAAGCATGCACCTTTCTTCCTTCTCAGGATATTGCGGCAGGACCCTCTCTGGAAAATGGGGGGCGGAAAAGTCTCCTATAATCTACAATCAAAAAGACAAAGTCAGGTATCGTCTTTATGGTAAATTTGGTTACACAGAAAATGGGGACACTGGGGCAAAGCTGGAGTAATATTTTTAAGTTTTATGGCTGGTTTTAGGGGAAAGGGGCTGCTGGTTTCTGTATCGTGCCTTGGGAAGAGGATGGATTCTAGTTTCTGTGGCTAGAAGCTTAAGGAAGAATGAAAGGCCGAGACAGGAGGATAGAGAGAAGGTGCAAAGGAATACGATGCTTTGCTTCTGAGGCTACTCCTGAAGGGCCTTCATTTTGGGTGGTGTTGTTCTGAAGGCCCCCAACAAGCAGTAAAATCACCCAACACAAGGCCATCGACAATGTTTTGCTAATTTGCATTGAATATAATTTTACATTAACATTTGGCCTATTATAAGATTGAGCCTCTTCAAATATGTTAAAATCCATTTGTGATTCCTTTTCTCTGTTCATATCCTTTTCTATTTTCTCATGTTATATTTTTAGAGAATTGGAATTGTAGACATTATTGGTATATGTAAAGATTGGCTTTTTTAATGTGTGTTGTATTTTTTTTTTTTTTTTTTTGCCATGCAGACATTTTTCTATAATCAGATTTATTAAAGTTGTTACTTTGATGGATTCTGGTTTTGTTATATACTTGGAAAATCCTTTTTTTAATCCATGATTACAAAAAACCTTATGGTTTCTTCTATTACTTTTGTAATTTATATTTTGAAGTTTTCTTCAAATAAATTTTACATATTTCTTGTTAAGATCATTTCTAGGTATTTTATCATTTTCATTGGTATTGTAAGCGGACTTTGTCTTTTATTAGATCTCCCAACTCGCTGTTGTTTCAATATATGAGGGCTGCTAATTTCTGTATACAAATTTTTTAGTCAGTCACCTTACTGAATTCTGATCTTAAAAGGTATTTAGTTAATTGTCTTAAGATTTTCACAAATATAATTATATTACCTGCAAATCATAATAATCTAAACCTCTTCCTTTCTCATATTTAAACCTCAAAATTCTTTTTTCATTTTCTACGTTTGGCATCCTCAGAATAACGTTAGACAATACTGTAATAGTAAGCATTATTGTCTTGTTACTCAGGTAATCTCATGTCTTAAAACACCTTCTAACTTCCTAATATTATTAGCTTCTCCCTACTTGCTAGATCTTTCTAATCCTGAAAAACTCTCTGTGGATGTCATGCTGACTTTTAGTCACTGCTCTCTCACCTTTCTTTTAAATGTCTTGGAAAAGTTATCTACAATTGACCCTTGAACAACATGGGTTTGGACTCCATGGGTTCACTTATATGTGGATTCTCTTCTGCCTCTGCTAACTTTGAGACAGCAAGACCAACCCCTCCTCTTCCTCCTCCTCCTCCTCCTCCTCAGCCTACTTAATGTGAAAATGATGAGGATGGAGACCTTTATGATGATCCATTTCCACTTAATGAATAGTAAGTATACTTTATCTTCCTTATGATTTTCTTTTATCTGGGTTAGTTTCTTGTATATCATACATTTAACATACAAAATACATGTAAATCAATTATGTTATCAGTATACCAACAGTAGGCTATTAGTAGTTAAGTTTTGGGAAGTCAAAACTTACATGTGGAATTTTGACTGTGCAGAGTCAGCACCCCTAACTCCTGCATCATTCAAATGTCAACTGTATTCTTTTTCTTCTCAAATTCTCATTTTCCATTTATTCCACCATTAGTTTCAACCTAGCTTCTGTTTCCATTACTAGGTAGGTCAGATGCACTGGCTTGTAAATAATGCAGCCCTCAAGAAAGTCTTTTGTGGTGGTCACAGTTGCAGGGAAACTGAGTTTCAGAAGTGACCATGGCAGCAGTGTAAAAAGTGGTGTCTAATGAATAGTTCAAGTCTTCTCCCTGCTGCCAAATGTGACAGCTAGTGTCCACTGGCTGCATCAATAGTATCTTCTCTTGATTACTTCTGCAACATGGTTTTGGGCGTTGTTTGTCACTGCTGGACTCTAATGTGGTTTACCACACCTTTCAGAGATTTAATAAATTAACTAACTTCTTTTAAACAAATTCAGTGCCTGTTTATATTAGCAACTGTTTGGTTTCTGCTACTTGCTCTTGCTGAGATTACCAATGTATTCATTCAATCATAGTATTCAACATAATTATTTCCTCTTTCTAGAAATATTCTTGTCCCTCTGTTTCTATGATGCTACATTTTAATTTCCCTTTTTCCCCTCTGGCCACTTTTCATTTTCTTTTTCTGGCACTACCTTTTCTTCAGCATGTCATTTAAATATTCCCATTTCTCAGGATTAGACCTTATTCTTCTCACAATATGCTCATGTCCTAACAGATCTCATATATTTACATGGCTGGAAATATAATCAATTTGCTGATGACTCCTAAACTTACTTCCCAGCATAGATTGATGTTAGGAGTTCTACATCTACATATATAACTATACTCAGCATAGCTGCTTGTATATCTCATATGCAACTAGAACTCAAAGTTATGATACTTGCCCCTAAAATTGTCTTATCTCAGTGAATTACCTCATCATCTACCCAGTGCTCATGTCAGAAATCTTAGAATCATCCCTCACTTTTCCCATCTTACCCCCTAAATCCAACCAAGCCCCCAGTCCTATCAATTTCTTTTCAGCTCTGTCAACTTCTCCACTTTTTCACTTTGGATCTAACTACCATCATTTATTATTTGAATTCTTATATCCACTCTTGAATTAACTCTTATTTTCACCAAATCCATTCTCTTTATGGCAGTCAAATTGCTATTTTTAAAAATGGAAAACTGATGATATCTCTTCTCTATTGCAAATCTTTCAATGGGTTCCCATTGCTATTACAATGAAATCCAATATACTTCATACAACCCATAAGAATATCCTTTACCTGGTCCCTTTTGACCTCATTGGGCTCTTACGCCATTATTCTATCCTGTATTAGTCACTGTACATCCAGAAAAACAGAATCCAAGAACCATTTCAATGAATGAAATATTACCTGGAGATCAGGAAGCTGTTATCCCCTTCCACTAGCCTTTATTTCCCTTTGATATGTTGCAGGCACTGTGCCTATTCCTGCTGCCTTGTAACAGAAATTAATATGAAATGTGTTTACCAAAGACTTAACAAAATGTAGGTTGAAGGCTTTCAGCTCCTGTGATTGAGAGGGGATCGAATAAAAGGCACATGTTCCTACTCTAATTTTTCAAATTAACCAAACTTGGCTTTTAAACCACTCTATCAAGACACACACATACACACACACACACACACACACACACACTTTCCAAACGGTTATCCTTTGAGTCTTAGCCTAAATAACAACAGTTCATTAACAAAGCTATTTTTGTTTCCAATATATTAATTTTGTTCCCTCCGTATGTATCCTGTGGTACCCTGTGCCTTTCCTTATAACATTCATAAAATTGAGACTAAATAATTAAATGATGATATTCATTTAATATCTACCACTCATGCCAAACTGAAAAGTCATAGAAATGAAAGACATATATGCCTTATTCATTGCTACAACTCCACTGGATGGAGCATGAAGATGTGGAATAAATACTTGCTGAATATATGCAGTGTATCTTCTATTAGAGTACGCAAAAGGGCAGTTCCTTCATTTATTGTTAATAATCTCTTCAGCGACAAAAGCTGTTTGGAATGGTTATTTTACCATAGACAAAAGAGTCCATTTCTCAGGGATTTCTCTTATGTTATACAGAAATTTACCAAAAAGTGACATATTCATTGTGATGATTAATTTTAGGCATCAACTTGATTGGACTAAGGAATACCCACAGAACTTGTAAAGCAATACTTCTGGGTGTGTTTGTGAGGGTGTTTCCAAAGGAGACTGGCCTGTCAGTCAGTGGACAGAGTGGAGAAAATCTGCCTCCACGTGGGCAGGCACCATCCAACTGGCTGGAGGCCCAATAGAACAAAAAAGGACAGAAAAAGATTTCCCCTGTCTCTCTCTTGGAGGTTGGATGCTCTCCTTTCTCTGTCCTTGAACATCAGAACTCCAGGCTCTCCAGCCTAAGGACTCCAGGATTTATACCAGTGGCAACCCCACCTTGGGTTCTCAGGCCTTTGATGTCAAACTGAGAATTACACCATCCACTTCCCTGGTTCCAAGGCTTTTAAACTTATACCGAGCCATGATGCTGGCATTCCAAAATCTTCAGCTTGCAGATAGCCTGTGGTGGGATTTCTCAGCTTCCATAATCACATGAGTCAATTCTTCTAATAAATCCTATCTATCTATCTATCTATCTATCTATCTATCTATCTATCTATCTATTATGTACCTATCCATTTATCTATAAATCAATCATATATCTACCTATTTACCTACCTACTTACCTACCTACGTATCCTATTGGTTCTATATCTCTGGAAAACCCTGACTAATATAATTGTAATGGAAGCATGAATGCCTAGATATTTTTCAATAATCTAATGTATTTCACATTAATTTAAGTAACCATGAAGACAGTTATGAAAATAGATAGGAAAGGAAGCCAATAAAAAAAAAAGGAAAAATTAGAGAGCAAAGATTCCCTCTAATCTTGAGGTTCTAGCACATCTAGTTATAGTAACACAACAAAATCTGTGAAAACAGATTTTCACAGATTTGAAGACAACAAAATATAAAAACAATGAAATCTGTAATCTTAGCACATTGGGAGGTTAAGGTGGGAGTCCAGGAGTTAGAGACCAGCCTGGACAACATGGCAAGACCCTGTCTCTACAAAAAATTTTAAAAATTAGTTGGACTTGGTGGAGCATACCTTGGTATCAGCTACTGGGAATATGAAATCAACAAAATCTGTTTACCCAAATATTCACATACATTTTATGCCATAATGATATTTTCAAATAGTGAATGGCAACAGCTGAGCATTAAAGTATTTCATTATGAAAGAAATAGAACTGATTCCCTTGACAAGCTGGCTGATAGTGCTCCAATTTAATTCTATCTATTAGGTCAACTCCTTCAGCTCTTTATTCCCATAACAAAAAGACTCTAGGGTAGAAGAGGGCAGCTGAGCTATCAGCAGTCTGTTATCTTTGAAGCTGGGTTCCTGATTCTGAAATTAGATTTTAGGAATTCTAATATTCAGTGTTGGGTCTATTTTTAAGAGGTGAATTATATCTATGCACTTCCATCTTCAGCTGCTTATAATCATTTATAGGTTCTGATTTGTGGGGGAGGGTGGAGATAACGCTACAGTCAATGAACTTTGAAATTGTTGCTGAGAGAGAGGAAAGGGTGACAAGAGAAGTTACATTAGTGTTGGCAGAAAAGCTGAGGACAGACTAGCTTGTCTGTCATAATATAAAAGAATCTTGGAAGATGTCTGGAGTCCAGGGTCTAAAACCCCTTGTGGCCTTTGGAACAGCAAGCTCTGTGCCAAAGAGTGGAAGGCTGCCCTGCCGCATCACAAATCTAAGCCCAGGGCATAACATCCCTCCTGGCTTGGATGGAATCCAAGGCTCAGGGCATAAAACCCCTCGTGGCCTCTGGAATATGCACAGACTTGTTGGTTGCTCTCCCAGGCTCATAAACATGTTTTCCATTATCTCAGGTAGCAGAGCATATTACATATGCATCAAAGAAAATGCTAAACCATCACAGCTATACTTGATGCACCACTACCTGTCTACCACCACATCCTCACGTCTCACCTGTTTACCCCCACATCCACAGGTCCTCACCACCAGCTTCTTTGATCAACAATAAATAATGTGGGCTCCCAGAGCTCAGAGCCTTTGCAGCGTCCATACCAGCATTGGCCTCCTGGATCACCTTATGTACTCTTAACTTTTCTTTTCTCATTCCTTTGACTCTGTCAGACTTTGTAGCCCCAATGGCCTGGTGTCGGGTCTGATCACCCCAACACATTAGAAGGCAATTGATGTAGTTCATCTAGGAATGCTTTTTTCTCAGAGAAATAAGAAGCAGTGTTATCCAATGAGAGTGTCCACGCTAAGGAAATGGATGGAGGCTTGAGGAGAAAGGGAAAAATGTGAAGCAGTCACTGCAAAGGTTTCAAAAAGATGACTATAGATTCTTGCATAGCTTTGAGAACCTAAAGAGAAGTTTGATACCATGAAATATCAGGAATTATAATTGGCACCTTGTTGAAATTTTATGCAGCTACTCCTGATAGGTATGGCAGGAGTGCTGAATGCCATTAGTGAGGGTTAGCAAGGCACACAAGGAATGATGAGCATGTTATTGAAAAGTTTACTATGAAGTCCAGTCTGAATATAAAGGAAGAAAAGCTAAATGCGAGTAATGGATTTGGAGATAAGTATTAGAAGACAAAAATTGGAAGACAAAGATAAATTTAACAGTGATGATAAATTGGTAGGGAAATAGCAGGCTAGCATAGAAAAAACTCTTAAATGAGAAATTCCTACTGAGACTAGAGGTTCTCAGGAGATTGAAAACAATGATTTTGTCAAGGACTTCAAGTAGAAGCAGAATTTTAAAAATAGACACGGAAGTCTAAAGGTGGGGGAGGGGGGGTTGTTGAAGAAGGTCTAGACATTGGCCCCCTGGATCCACCATTGTTCTAGACAAACAATGGTCTAGAAGTAGATTACCCAGTCCTGTTTCAAGTAACATGTGTTGAAGAAAGTGGAATAAACAGAAGCTTTCTTTTAGAAAAGGCTGCAGAAGATCTTAAATTTTAAGGTAAAAATTCATGTTTCATTTAGTTTGAGAAGGTAGACTGAGATGTTTGTTTACAGTGGAACAGGGTCCTAAAGGGCCTTATGAGGAAAACAAAGAGACTACTTAGGAATGGAGCGGGCCTAGGGCCTAGGGAAGCAAGCTAGATAAGGTAGTTAGAAATAAACAGAATTTTGATTTCCCAGGCAAGATGGCCAAATAGGAACAGCTCTGGTCTGCAGCTCCCAGTGAGATCAACACAGAAGGCGGATGATTTCTGCATATCCAACTGAGGTACCCGGTTCATCTCCCTGGGACAGGTTACACAGTGGGTGCAGCCCACAGAGGGTGAGTTGAAGCAGGGTGGGGCGTTGGCTCATCTGGGAAGTGCAAGGGTTGGGGAACTCCCTTCCCTAGCTAAGGGTAGCCATAACAGAGCGTGCCAAGAGGGATGGTGCTATCCAGTCCAGATACTACGCTTTCCCCACAGTCTTTGCAACCCACAGACCAGGAGATTCCCTTGGGTGCCTACAGCACAATGGCCCTGGGTTTCAAGCCCAAAACTGGATGGCCGCTAGCGCAGACATCAAGTTAGCTGCAGGAGTTTTTTTTTCCTACCCTAGTGGTGCCTGGAACACCTGTGAGACAGAATCGTTCACTCCCCTAAAAAGGGGTTGAAGCCAGGGAGCCAAGTGGTCTAGCTCAGCAGCTCCCACTCCCACGGAGTCCAGCAAGCTAAGATCCACTGGCTTGAAATTCTCGCTGTCAGCACAGTAGTCTGAAGTCGATCTGGGATGCTCAGGTTTGGTTGGGGGAGTGGCATCTGCCATTACTGAGACTTGAGTAGGCAGTTTTCCTCTTACAGTGGAAACAAAGTCCTCAGGAAGTTGAGACTAGGTGGGACCCACCACAGAGCCACAAAGCCGATGTACCCAGATTACCTCTCTAGATTCTTCCTCTCTGGGCAGGGCATCTCTGAAAAAAAGGCAGCAGCCCCAGTCAGGGACTTATAGATAAAACTCCCATCTCCCTGGGAAAGAGCACCTTGGGGAAGGGATGGCTGCGGGTGCAGTTTCAGTAGACTTAAATATTCCTGCCTGCCGACATGGAAGAGAGGAGTGGAGCTCTGCTAAGGGAGAGTCTGACTCCTTAAGTGGGTCCCTGACACCTGTGCCTCCTGACAGGGGGGACACCTCCCAACAGAGGCCGACAGACATCTCATGCAGGAGAGCTCTGGCTGGCATCTGGTGGGTGCCTGTCTGAGATGAAGATTCCAGAGGAAGGAGCAGGCATCAATCTTTGCTGTTCTGTAGCCTCCGCTGGTGATACCCAGGGAAACAGACTCTGGAGTGAACCCCCAGCAAACTCCAGCAGACTCTGCAGCAGAGGGGCCTGAATGTTAGAAGGAAAACTAACAGAAAGCAATAGCATCAGCATCAACAAAAAGGACATCCGCACAAAAACTCCATTGGAAGATCACCAACAGCAAAGATCAAAGGTAAATAAATCCATGAAGATTTATTTAGCGCAAAAAGACTGGAAATTCCAAAAATCAGAATGCCTCTTCTCTTCCAAAGGATCACAAATCATCACCAGCAAGGTAACAAATCTTGATGGAGAATGAGTTTGACGAATTGACAAAAGTAGGCTTCAGAAGGCGGGTAATAACAAACTCTTTCGAGCTAAAGGAGCATGTTCTAACCCAATGCAAGGAAGCTAAGAACCTTGATAAAAGGTTAGAGAAATTGGCAACTAGAATAACCAGTTTCGAGGAGAACATAAATGACCTGATAGAGCTGAAAAACACAGCATGAGAACTTCATGAAGCATACACAAGTATCAATAGCTGAATCGATCAAGTGGAAGAAAGGATATCAGAAATTGATGATCAACTTAATGAAATAAACCATGAAGACAAGATTAGAGAAAAAATAATGAAAAAGAATGAACAAAGCCTCCAAGAAATATGGGATTATGTGAAAAGACCAAACCTACGTTTGATTGGTGTACCTGAAAGTGATGGGGAGAATGGAACCAAGTTGGAAAACACACTTCGGGACATTATCCAGGAGAACTTCCCCAACCTAGGAAGACAGGCCAACATTCAAATTCAGGAAATACAGAGAACACCACAAAGATACTCCTCAAGAAGAGCAACCCCAAGACACATAATCATCACATTCACCAAGGTTGAAATGAAGGAAAAAATGTAAAGGGCAGTCAGAGAGAAAGGTCGGGTTACCCACAAAGGGAAGTCTATCAGACTAACAGAAGATCTCTCTGCAGAACACAACAAGCCAGAAGAGAGTGAGGGTCAATATTCAAGATTCTTAACGAAAAGAATTTTCAACCCAGAATTTGGTATCCAGCCAAACTAAGCTTCATAAGTGAAGGAGAAATAAAATCCTTTAAACAAGCAAATGCTGAGGGATTTTGTCACCACCAGGCCTGCCTTACAAGAGCTTCTAAAGGAAGCACTAAATATGGAAAGGAAAAACTGGTATCAGCCAATGCATAAACAAACCAAAATGTAAAGACCATCCACACTATGAAGAAACTGCATCAACTAATGAGTAAAATAACCAGTTAGCATCACAATGACAGGATCAAATTCACACATAACAATATTAACCTTAAATGCAGATGGGCTAAATGCCCCAATTAAAAGGCACAGACTGGCAAATTGGACAAACAGTCAAGACCCATTGGTGTGCTATATTCAGGAGACCCATCTCACATGCAGAGACACACACATAGGGTTAAAATAAAGAGATGAAATAATACTTACCAAGAAAAGGGAAAGAAGAAAAACAGCAGTAGTTTCAATCCTAGTCTCTGATAAAACAGAGTTTAAACCAACATAGATCAAAAAAGACAAAGAAGGGCATAACATAACGGTAAAGGGATCAATGCAACAAAAAGAGCTAACTATCCTAAATATACATGCACCCAATACAGGAGAACCCAGATTCAAAAAGCAAGTTCTTAGAGACCTACAAAGAGACTTAGACTCACATACAACAATAGTGGGAAATTTAACACCCCACTGTCAATATTAGATAGATTCATGAAACAGAAAATTAACAAGGATTTTCAGGACTTAAACTCAGCTCTGGACCAAGCAGACCTAATAGACATCTACAGAACTCTCTACCCCAAATCAACATAATATACATTTTCTCAGCATCACACAGCAATCGTTTAAAATCAACCACAAAAATGGAAGTAAAACACTCCTCAGCAAATGCAAAATAATGAAAATCATAATAGTCTCTCAGACCACAGTGCAATCAAATTAGAACTCGGGATTAAGAAACTCACTCAAAACCACACAATTACATGGAAACTGAATGACCTGCTCCTGAATGACTACTGGGTAATAATGAAATTAAGGCAGAAATAAATAAGTTCTTTGAAACCAGTGAGAACAAAGACACAATGTAACAGAATCTCTGGGACACAGTTATAAAGGGAAATTTATAGCACTAAATGCCCACATCAGAAGGCAGGAAAGATCTAAAATTGACACCCTAACATCACAATTATAAGAACTAGAGAAGCAAGAGCAAACAAATTCAAAAGCTAGCAGAAGACAAGAAATAAATAAGATTAGAGCCGAACTGAAAGAGACAGAGACACGAAAAACCCTTCAAAAAAAAAAAAATCAATGAATCTAGAAGTTGGTTTTTTGGAAAGATTAACAAAAGAACATTACCCAGAATAATAAAGAAGAAAAGAGAGAACAATCAAATAGAAACAATAAAAAATGATAAAGGGGATATCACCATGGATCCCAGAGAAATACAAACTACCATCAGAGAATACTATAAAACCTCTATGCTAATAAACTAGAAAACCTAGAAGAAATTGATAAATGTCTGGACAAATACACCCTCCCAAGACTAAATCAGGAAGAAGTCAAATCCATGAATAGACCACTTACAAGTTCTGAAATTGAGGCAGTACTTAATAGCCTCCCAACCTAAAAAATCCAGAAGGATTCATAGCCGAATTCTACCAGAGGTAAAATGAAGAGCTGATACACTTCCTTCTGAAACTATTCCAGACAAAAGAAAAAGAGGGACTCCTCCCTAACTCATTTTATGAGGCCAGCATCATCCTGACACTAAACCCTGGCAGAGAAACAACCAAAAAAGAAAATTTCAGGCCAATATCCCTGATGAACATCGATGCGATAATCCTCAATAAAATACTGGCAAACTGAATCCAGCAGGACATTTTAAAGCTTATCCACCATGATCAAGTCAGCTTCATCCCTGGGATGCAACGCTGGTTCAACATATGCAAGTCAATAAACATAATCTATCACATAAACAGAACCAATGACAAAAAACACACGATTATCTCAATAGATGCAGAAAAGGCCTTGGATAAAATTCAATACCCTTCATGCTAAAAACACTCAATAAACTAGTTAATGATGGACTGTACCTCAAAATAATAAGAGCTATTTATGACAAACCCATAGCCAATATCATACTGAATAGGCAAAAGCTGGAAGCATTCCCTTTGAAAACTGGCACAAGACAAGGATGCCCTCTCTCACTACTCCTATTCAACATAGTATTTAAAGTTCTGGCCAGGGTAATCAGGGAAGAGAAAGAAATAAACAGTATTCAAATAGGAAGAGAGGAAGTCAACTTATCTCTGTTTGCAGATGACATGATTGTATATTTAGAAAACCCCATCATCTCAGCCCAAAAACTCCTTAAGCTAATAAGGAACTTCAGCAAAGTCTCAGGATGCAAAATCAGTGTGCAAAAATCAGAAGCATTCATATACAGCAATAATAGAGAGTCAAATCATGAGTGAACTCCCATTCACAATTGCTACAAAGATAACAAAATACCTAGGAATACAACTTACAAGGGATATGAAGGACCTCTTCAAAGAGAACTACAAACCACTGCTCAAGGAAATAAGAGAGGGCACAAACAAATGAGAAAACATTCCATGCTCATGGATAGGAAGAATCAATATCATGAAAATGGCCATACTGCCCAAAGTAATTTACAGATTCAAAGCTATTCTCATCAAGCTACCATTGACTTTATTCACAGAATTAGAAAAAACTACTTTAAATTTCATACTAAACCCAAAAAGAGCCCATATAGCCAAGACAATCCTAAGCAAAAGGAACAAAACTGGAGTCATCATGCTACCTGGCTTCAAACTATATTACAAGGCTACAGTAACCAAAACAGCATGGTACTGGTACCAAAACAGATATACAGACGAATGGAATAGAACAGAGGCCTCAGAAATAACACCATACATCTACAACCATCTGATCTTTGACAAACATGACAAAAACAAGCAATGGGGAAAGGATCCCCTATTTAATAAATGGTGTTGGGAAAACCGTCTAGCCATATGTAGAAAACTAAAACTGGACCCCTTCCTTACACTATATGCAAAAATTAACTCAAGATGGGTTAAAGATTTAAACGTAAGACCTAAAACCATAAAAACCCTCAAAGAAAACCTAGGCAATACCATTCAGGACATAGGCATGGGCAAAGACTTCATGACTAACACACCAAAAGCAATGGCAACAAAAGCCAAAATTGACAAATGGGATCTAATCAAACTAAAGAGCTTCTGCACAGCAATAGAAACTATCATAAGATTGAACAGGCAACCTACAGAATGGGAGAAAAATTTTGCAATCTATCCACCTGACAAAGGGCTAATATCAAGAATCCACTGGGAACTTAAACAAATTGAAAAGAAAAAAACAAACAAGCATCAAAAAGTGGGTGAAGGATATGAACAGACACTTCTCAAAAGAAGACATTTATGCAGCCAATAAACATATGAAAACAAGCTCAACATCACTGGTCATTAGAGAAATGCAAATCAAAACCACAATAGGATACCATCTCTTGCCTGTTAGAATGGCGATCATTAAAAAGTCAGGAAACAAAAGATGCTGGAGAGGATGTGGTAAACTAGGAATGCCTTTACACTCTTGGTGGGAGTGTACATTTGTACAACTGTTGTGGAAAACAGTGTGGCGATTCCTCAAGGATCTAGAACTAGAAAAACCATTTGACCCAGCAATCCCATTACTGGCTATATACCCCAAAAATTGTAAATCATTCTACTACAGACACATGCACATGTATGTTTATTGTGGCACTATTCACAATAGCAAAGACTTGGAACCAACCCAAATGCCCATCAATGATAGACTCGATAAAGAAAATGTAGCATATAAAGACCATACAATACTATGCAGCCATAAAAAAGAATGAGTTAATGTCCTTTACAGGGACATGGATGATGCTGGAAACCATGATTCTCAGCAAACTAACATAGGAACAGAAAACTGAACACTGCATGTTCTCACTCATAAGTGGGAGTTGAACAGTGAGAATATATGGGCACAGGCAGGGGAACATCACACACTGGGGCCTCTCAGGTTGTGGGGGGCCAGGGAAGGATAGCATTAGGAGAAATACCTAATGTAGATGACAGGTTGATGGGTGCAGCAAACCATCATGGCACATGTACACCTACGTAACCAACGTGCACATTCTGTACATGTATCCCAGAACTTAAAGTATAATGATAAAACAAATAAATAAACTGAGTTTTATGTTAAGGTTCTTGAGTGTTGGTCAAATAAGTTAAGGTAAGGGGATTGGGGGATGGATTAGTTTTCTACTGCTGCTGTAATATTACCACAGATTCAATGGCTTACAACAACACAAAGTTATTATCTTATAGTTCTGTTGGTTAGGAGTCTTAACACGGATATCACCGGCCAAAATCAAGGTATGGGCAGGGTTGTACTCCTTTCTGAAGGATCTAAGGGGAATATGTGTCTTTGCTCTTTTTTTTTTTTTTTTTTTTTTGAGATGGGGTCTTGCTGTGTTGTCCAGGCTGAGGTGCAGTGGTGAGATCTCAGCTCACTGCAGCCTCAACCTCCCAGGCTCAAGTGATCTTTCTACCTCAGCCTCCAGAGTAGCTAGGACCACAGGCGTGCACCACCATGTTCAACTATTTTTTAAAATTTTTTGTAGAGACAGGGTCTTGTTATGTTGCCCAGTCTGGTCTCAAGCTCCTGGACTCCCACCCTGACCTCCCAACATGCTAAGATTACAGATATGAGGCACTGCGCCCAGCCTGCCTTTTCAGTCTTCTAGATACTGCCATATTACTTGCCTCACTGTTCCCTTCCTCTGTCTTCAAAGCCAGTAACCTGTTTCTTACTGTCCATTCTTCTGTGGTCACATCTCTCTTACTCATCTTTTACCTTCCTCTGACTTTTAAGGACCCTTGTGATTACATTGTGCCCAACTGGATAATCCAGGGTAATCTCCCTATTTTTAAGGTCAGCTGATTAGCAATCTTAATTCTATCTGCAAACTTAATCTCCTTTTGCCATATATTGTTCACAGGTTTGGGGGATTAAAATGTAGACCTCTTGGGGAGTGTTATTCAGGAGGTAAACTGCAGAGGTTTGTAAACAAAAAAGAATGATGCTGAATTAACACAGTCTGGTTAATGTAAGTCAGACTTTATCAGAATCGGTTTTGAGATTTCAATTGGATTGCTGGCAACATAAGCCTAATAAAAATTCCACTCCCAGGCTGCTACGATTGATATGCAATTTCTAAATGTATGTTTAAAACACTAATACAGCTTGGGTAACATAGTGAGACCACTCATCTCTGCAAAAAATAAAAAAATGCCAGGTATGGTGGTGCATGCTGCTAGTCCCAGCTACTTGGGAAGCTGAAGTGGGAGGATCACTTGAGTTGGGGAAGTTGAGGCTACAGTGAGCTGTGATGGTGTCACTGCACTCCTGCCTGGGTGACAGAGAAAGACCTGTCTCAGAAGTATAATAAAATACTAATATTAACATTACTGATAATAAAACTACTACCACACCTAACATTTCTTGGGCTTTATGTATTAGGCCCCTTTTAAACTAATTGTATGAATTAATTTTATCCTGAAATATGGTGAGGAAGAAACAATCATTTTCCCTATTTTCACATGAGGAAAGTAAGATAGTAACTTGTCCAGGGTTACAAGGTGAGGATTTGAACTGCAACCCAGGCAATGTGGCTCCAGGGATTTTGTCATTACACTATACAGACTCCTTCTGTGTGTCTCTCTGGGTTGGGGGGCATGGCGTGTCTCATGAATATCTGTTTTGGGTTAGATATCAAAGGGTACAAGTTAGAAACAATGCTTTAGGAGATTAATTAGGGCAAGATCTTTTGAAACACCCATGGGGGAAGAAGTGGTTTTTTACTGTACTGAACCTACACAGACACCAGGCTTCTTTAGTTCAGGTCAATCTAAATACAACAGCAAAACCATCTACTCTTTTCTTTTCCCTCTCTTCCTCTCTTCCTTTCAACAAATATTTTTTGGTTATTGACAATGTTAAAACAAACTGTACTGGACATTACATAAAGCTGGTTAACTCAGACATGAGACTCCAAGGAACAATATTTAGTGGAAGTAAATGATAAAATCTGCCCAAAATTTTGCTCATTAATTTATAAAATCATAATTGCATTATTGTAAACCTTTGTCATTTGTTTTTTCCACCCCTATTTTCTTCTCTATGTTCTGTCTTCTAGTATCTCTCTGCCTCTACTCATATTTTCATTATTTTCTTTGAGTGTTGTTTTTCATCACTTTGCTCTCATGTCTTTTGTTTTTTGCTTCTCTCAGTTGTCTAGATTATTATCTCCTAGGTAGCCACACCATATATTGAACCCACTCTGGAAATAAACTATTTTATTTTAAAATACTAAAATTCCCCTGAATTCATTTTCTCCTTTCCAACTGCTTTATCACTTTATTTCATCCATGAATGAAAGTTCAGACCTTCATTCACTCTGCTCCTTATAACAAGTTTTTTTACTAAACTCCTGCTTATAATTCTCCCAAATCCCCTGACAATATATCCGTCTTCACCTTTTTCTCTGACTTTTCTAGCAAATCGAATCTTGTCATTCCCCTACTCAAAATTCATTTGTTCTCATGATCGACCAGATAAAATCCAAAGTCCCTTACAAGGTACAAACAATCCCTACCTACCCATCTAACTTCATTTTTACCTTATCTCCCAATTCCCCTTTGTGTGGTAGTCTCTAGCAGCACAGGCATGCTTGTGGGTTACAGAACACATCACACTCAGTCATGCCTCTGTAACCTTCCATCTATCATTCTCCTATTCACTCTGCTGCTTTTCCTCCATCCATATGTAAAATTTCTAGTCATTCTTTAAGACTGCTCAAATGTTATCTGTGTCAGTCTGATTTGGGCAGACCTGAGAGTCCTCCTCTGCTCTCTCACATGCTGTACATCCCTCCAATGTTTGCAAGAATATTGACATTAGCATTTGGAGTCAGGACTTGGGATTTTCTATGTCCAATACGTAACAAAGACTCCAGTACATAGTAATCTTTATTAAAGCTACCTATTATTTAGCCTACCTACCATAATGATAGAGTATAGCTCTTCTTTCTGCCTGCATATCAGTTTCTCAAACTATATTTTTTGGAACACCAGCACCTCTACAGGAGTTGTATACTACGAACAGAGTTAGGCTTTAGATAGTTATGTAAAATGTAAGTTTGTTTTTATTATAAGTTTAAGAGAAAAGTCCAAATTTTCTTTTCTCATTTTTTAAATTTCATTTGTTTGTACTGATACATAATAGATGTACATATTTGGAGGGGGGTACATGTGACAACACATTCATGTAATTTGTAAAGATAAAATCAGTATAATTGGGATATCCATCAGTTTAAATATTTGTTTTTTATTTCTGCGAGAAACATTTGAATTATTCTCTTCTAGTTATTTTGAAATACACGATAGATTATAGTAAACTATAGTCACCCTAGTAGCCTGTCAAACACAAGGTCTTATTTCTTTTATCAAATTGTATATTCCTTTTGTTTTTAATTTCATAATAATTCTCAAGTGCAAAGTTCATTTAAAAATCACTTAAACCATCTAAAATGAGAAATTTATGTTTGTTTTACCATGACCTGGATGAGGAGCAACAACAAAAATACAAAGCATACGTATATATTGCTGAAATGACAACATAATTACCTCCAAATTTACTTCTTTCCAACCCATCTCTGCTAACCTGGATTATTGCCAATGAAAGAATAAATTTTGCTCATTTGCCTTGTTTTTACTTACATTAATTGATTGAGTGATGTTGGCTCTGTGATTTTAAGCATTTCATCTTAGCAAAAAGTAACTGTTAGAAGGGAAGATTTGGGGAAATATTCACTGAAAAGCAAGTTGAGGTCCAATCAGGAATACAGAAACTACACTATGTAACCAAGGGAATATTATTAAAATGTTACACAGGGATGTGGGGATGGTTCTCCAGACCAAAAAGGGAAACACTGTGGTGACCCACAGATATAAGCTGTGGTAAGCTGTTACTACCCTTAGAGCTAGGAGGACAAGGGGAAAAGGTTGTGTTATTAGAACTCAGAAGTTTAGAGGAGCCATCCTTCTTAGCTGAGGCTTGGACCTCCGAGAAGTAGAAACAGCCTAGCTGGGGCTGGTACTTTTGAGAAGTCATGAGGACTCTGGGACTTAAGAGTGTAAAAGAAGTGGGAGACTGGAATCAACAGCTAAAGACAGGATGACAGGTTATTATAGCTGAGGTGATGCTGATAGCAGGAAGCAAATGCAAAGGAACAAGTCCCTTTTCTCCTACTCCAGGAGTCCACATTTCCTCCAGTAACCTCTATTGATAGAACCTGTCAGGAAGCCAGTTGGTAAAGGAGATACATTGTTTGCAGAGTCCTAGCACCAGCCTTACAAAACCAGGGCAGAACTATGAATATGAAGTGGAGAGATAATAGTTTAATAAACAGCACTAACAACAATTATATCAAGAGTGTTAAGCAATGGTCAGAGTAACCACCTTCCAGCTTAAAAAACTATACACGATCAATCCTATGTTCAAAACCTTCAAGAAGTATAAACCTCTACTGAATGAGACATGCACTTGAGTACGGTATGTCATAACAATCATTTAGTCATCCAATTTGGAATCTATATGGCAGACATTATTCTAGGTACTTGGGGTTTTTGTTTTGTTTTGTCTTGGTTTTGGTTTTTGCGGGGACAGGGTCTTTCTCCAGCTGCCTAGGCTACAGTACAGGGATGCGATCTTGGCTTACTGCAGCCTCGACCTCCCGGGCTCAAGTGATTCTCCCACCTCAGCCTCCAGAGTAGCTGGGACTATACGAACACGTCACCACACCCAGCTAATTTTTTTTGTATTTTTAGTAGAGACGAGGTTTTACTATTGATATGGTTTGGCTGTGTCCCCACCCAAATCTCATCTTCAATTGTAGCTCCCACAATTCCCACGTGTTGTGGAAGGGACCTAGTGGAAGGTAATTGAATCGTGGGGGCAGGTCTTTCCTGTGTTGTTCTCCTGATAGTGAGTAAGTCTCACGAGATCTGATGGTTTTATAAAGGGGAGTCCCCCTGGACATGCTCTCTTGCCTGCCACCACATAAGATGTGACTTTGCTCCTCCTTGCCTTCCGCCATGATTAAGGCCTCCCAAGCCATGTGGAACTGTGAGTCAATTAAACCTCTTTCCTTTATAAATTACCCAATCTCAAGTATGTCTTTATTAGCAGCATGAGAACAGACTAACACAGCCATGTTGCCCAGGCTAGTCTTGAACTCCTGGACCCAAGCAATCTGCCAGCCTCGGCCTTCCAAAGTGGTGGGATTTCAGGCAGGAGGCACCGTGTCTGGCCTACTTGAGTCTTAACAGCGAAAATACAGATACTTGCTTGCACTTGTGGAATGTTCATTCCAGTGAAAGGGAACAGACAGTAAATTAGAGACATGTCAGATGGTAAGGGCAATGGAGAAAATAAAGCAAGTTAAGGGCATAGGGATTAGGGTGGGGGAAGCTCTTTCATATGATGTGGTCCTGGAAAGCCTCAATGATAAATTTTATCAAACACTCAAAGGAAGTAAGAGGGATAAAGTCACATGAGCATACAGGGAAGATCTCTTCAGTAAGAAAGACTAGAATTTAATAAGAGTAAGGTTGTTGAATGTTTTGCAAGTGAATGGACTTTTCCGTGGTTCTGCAGTTTGTTTTTTATTATTTGCATAATTCTCTTTACAAAAACTGCGATCCTAACTGGGTAACATAAGCTTATTATCAAATATAGTACAAAGTTCAAATATTCTACAAAATATTGTTCACCTCTTCTACTAAAGGAAAAGCTATGCTTCCTCACACAGCAGGTTATAAAAAATTTGCTGATGTTAAGAAGAATTAGCTGAAGTATATAATGTCTTAGCTCTCCTATAAAAATACCTCCTTTGTTTCAGAGTCAGGTATGAAATTCTAATAATAGTCTCAAACCTTTCACTCGCATTATGTTAGTAAATGTAAAATGCCCAGCACTGTACATAATTACTTCTTTGTTAAGATGTCAACCTTTATTTTTTAGCTAAGAGTTAATGAACCTTGATAACTGGCAAACAATCTTTGAGCCAAAAGTAGGATGGACACCATCAGTACTTAACCCAAAACAATGAAACCATTGTTGCCATTAGGATTATGTTGCTTTCTGTTCAGATAATTTTTTTTTCTGAAAAAAATGCATGCATAGTTTGTTATTCAATGGTGTCAGAAATATTAATAAGTTAAGTATAATTAAGTGTTCCTTAAACAGTTTGTTACTCAAACAATAAATGTGAATTTATCTATAAAGTTAGAGGACTAAAATGGCACAGAAAGCAGTAATACTCTCATGTTAAAGGTTTTAAAAAAATTAACAGTATTTCTGCCCTTGAAAAACATGAGTTGTATATGTAATGTAAAATCTTTTTCTGTGGCCAGTAAAAATTTCCAACAGGAAAGCCTGGGTGGGTATGTCTAAAATTCATTCATCTGAGAATGTAATTTAAGATTGCGCACTTTTATTATAGAAAATAGAAATTTGAGTTACCTTATATTACTTTTTAACTTAAAGAATAATCTTGAGAGGTCAATGGTGTTCACTGGAAGGCAAGAACTTGGTTCTGGCAGGAAAACCTCCACACATGGCTGGTAGTATTTGCAGAGCACTTAACCTCTGTGCCTAGGTTCTTGTAGCTGTCAAGTAGAGATAATAGTAATTGCTACCTTCCGTGGGAAGTGAGCTTGTGCTTTGATATCTTTAGTTGAAGATGCTGTATAAACACAAATTATTATTATTAGAACACAATACATATATGCACATAAAACACCAGCATGGTGCTCTTCTGATGCTTATATAACATCTATAAATAATGCTCTTCCCTGCTCTCTCTTCACTTTAGGTCAGAGAAGACCACTATTCAATTTCCATAAGTACGGAGGAAATATATTTGTTAAAGCTCCATGTCATCTTTTTGAGAACTAAACCTGCTAATTCCTTATGGTCTCTGTAGCAATTGCCCAATGGCCCCCACCCAAGTTAAGCCGTTGGTATCTTTTAAAATGTTGGCTAAATTCTTGGAGATGCGGAACCATCAGGGAAAACCTGGGGGAATGAAATTGGCTAGTGATGTTAAAATTTTGGTTGTTTAACATTTAACTGAGTTTCAACAACGTGTTAAAGTGCTATCCAAACAGATAATTAGCTAGTGGCTGTGCAGTGGGCTGTCTAAATTTAGCAGCGAAATTAGGTTTAGGGGATGAGAATATAGAAAAAGAAATTTTCTCAAGGGAAACGGTGGTGTCAGCACAGCTGAGGAATGTCACAATAGCTACATTTTGTCAATTATGATCATCATCAGGGGATCTCCCAGAGCGATGCAGGACAAGGTGTATTCATAAATGCATCTTGAGGATAGGTGATAGAAAACCTTGGCTGCAGGAGACAAGCTTACAGGGGACGACAAAGGCAGACAGGCACAAGGAGGGAGGGAAGAGAAAAGGGCTGGAGGGAAAAAGGCACTAGACTGAGCACTGGGAGACTGGATGGGAGGCAGAAGTTAAGAAAGAAAAAAGAGGTGGGCAGGGTGTAGAATGGCTTGTAGCCTTGGAGGTGAGTAAGGCCTTGTAATCCAGCGGGCGGAAGGTGGGAAGACCCTATTGACTGAAAGCCAAGGACAGCGTGGTCTTGGCCGCAAGCATGCATTAGTTTAGCTGCGACAGGCTAATTTTTGGGCGACTGATCCTTGTTCAGCTTTCCTATTACTGGAACACATTTATGGCTATCTCGTGGAGATGACAGGACCTACATACAATTAATAGTGTCAGGCCTGCGGACTGGTGTCCTCTGCCTACAATCCGCCGCCCTACGCCGGACAGTCCAAATTGTCCACCCTCCTACTCCCCCCCGCGGAACAGATGTGGCAGTGGCTCCAAGGTCAGGCCGCCGGTACTGTGCGAGGCGGGAGGATGGAGAGGGCAGGGCGGGCAGCCACCTGGGGTGAGCGAGGGTCATGGTGGACCACAGACGCTCTTCTTATAAGGGCAAATGTTTAATACTTCCCGAGGTCGCTTCTCTGCGATCAAAGGGAAACAGGCAAGAAAATAAAACTACACATACGAACATGCAAATGAAACAAAACCAAGGAAAAACACCAACGCACTCGTTGGGGGAAATCCATGGCCTCCTGTTGCCAGTCGCCTGGCGCGGAAAGTGGACAGCCCAGCGGCCAGTGAGAAGCAAGAGCAAGAAAGCAAACCTTCTGAGACCCCTCTCCTCGCCCAGCTCAGCCGACCGTTCTACCAAGCCGCCCTCCCACAGAAAAGAGCAGGAAAAACGCCTGTGGAAACGTGCCTTGGCGAGCGGGGAGTAAGTGGGCTGGGAAGAACGGAGGGATTCGGAGAGCACAGCTGTCCCGGGGAACAGGAAGGAGGAGAAAGTCTCTCCCTTCAGTCCCCCGCGCCCCAACGAGGAGGAAGATTACTAGTCCAGCAGGCTGCGTCCAGCTTCCTACACAGGAACCTTTAGCATGGGCAACGGAAGGGCAGCCCCCTCCTGCCTTTCCCTCCCCACCCCTCCTCGTCCCAGGTCCCCGCCAGAGGGGGAGCGCCACCCGGGAGAGGCGAGGGCCGAGCGTGATTGTCCCGCAGCCCTCGCCTCAGTCAGCGCCGGGGCCTCGGTGGACCCGCTAGGGGTGGAGTGGGCGAGACCATTGGAAAGGCAGGGAAGGGGGGAAACCAGGCAGGAACGAGGGGCGGGGCCGACTAACCTATTCCAGATTTTCCTGTCCCTTTTAAAGCTCTGCTTTGGGAGAAACCCCGTTATCAAAGTGGATGAAAAGAGTTTTTTTGTGTGTGTGTGTGTTTTTTTTTAAGGGGAGGAGCATGTGTAGGAGGGCGGGGTGAGAGGAGACAGGGCTTGCGCCCGGGGATCAGACGGGAGCTGGAGTTGCGCGGGGAGGGCGGGCGAGTCGGCCGCCGGCTCTGAGGGTCGGCTTCTTTTCCCCCTCTCGCGTGGGGCGGGGTGGTGCGTTCCGAGTTCCCAGGAGTTCGAAGCGGGCGGGTGCCGGGGGGAGGGGAGTGGTGGCGGCGGCGGGCGGCTCCCGCCTCAGCCTCGGCAGTGGCGTCGGCGACGGCGGTGTAGAGGCAGCCGCCAGCGCTCCGCCGAGTGTCAGCCGGCAGCGACGGCGCTAGAGCTGGGAGCTGGGGACGCGCGCGCCGGACCTTCCACAGCCTCCGCCCAGAGCCTGAGGCGCCGGGGCCGGAGGAGCCGGGGGGCGGGCGGGAGAGCGGGCCGGGGGGAGG
>NW_016803392.1:1753899-1761252 GCF_001698545.2 Rhinopithecus bieti
CGGGCCGGGGGGAGGGTGGGGGATGGCGCGGACCCCGCGGCCGGCCCCGCTGTGTCCTGAAGGCGGCAAAGCACAACTTTCCTCCGCTTCTCTCCTCGGAGCCGGGCTCTTGCTGCAGCCCCCGACGCCACCTCCGCTGCTGCTGCTGCTCTTCCCGCTGCTGCTCTTCTCCAGGCTCTGTGGTAGGTGAACCTCGGCGGCCGGCATGGGCTAAGGGAGCCGCCACTGAGGGTGCAGGCGCCGCGGCCGGCCCTGCCAGCCGTTCTTCGGGGCAGCGAGGCGGTTGGCTGTGCGAGCGAGTGCCGAGGACTTTGGTTGGAAACTTTTCGCCGCGCCCGGGGCGAGGCCCTGGAAGGGCCGGGCCAGCGAATGCTGCGCCGGCGGCCCGCTCCCCTCCCCCGCGGCCGCGCGGGTTGCCGTGCGGATGGCCGAGGGTTGGCGATGGTGCTTCGTGCGCCGAACTCCGGGTTTGCTCCGGGGACCGTTACTTCCTCGCTCGTTTCCTGGGAAGCCGAGAGCGCAGACTCGTGGGTTAAGGTGCCGGGATGCACGTTTGCCGCTTTCTTTTTTTCCCGGCGAAACTTGAGCTGTGAGGCCAGAAACACTAGGGACCAGAACCCGACGGAATGAAGCCTCCGGGTCCACTTCTCATGGCCTTCCACCCTGGAGAAGGCATCATTTTAGCCCACCCAGCCGCAGAATCCCCTACAGCCAGTTTTTTTCGGTCTTGTGCGCACCACCCCCCCCACCCCACCCCCGCGCCGGCTCTGCCCTGGCAGCTTCTGGATCTCTCTAGTTTGAGCCTCGTCCCTGCCTTCCAGCTTGTGGGACGTCTCTCACACTGCCCGTGCTTATTTTACCAGCCCCCAGGAACAAGATTTACGTGTTAAATACCTAATTTCATGGACTATGTGCCCCGGCTGTTCTAACCAAAACAGTCACGCGCCTGTTTCCCATCCTTTCTCTCGTGTTGTGTTCCTGTTTTCCTATCATATTTGGGAGTTAGTCTCTGAGTTTTGTTCCCAGGTATGCCAGACCAGAAGCCTACTTATTAAGGATCGTGCTAAAAAAAAGAAAAAAAAAAAAAAAAAAAAAGTCTGCCTTTCATACAAGAGAAATGGACTTAAGTGGTAATTAATGGAAGGCAGTGATTTGGGAAAATAAGGACACCAGCCTTTGGTGGGAGAGGAGTACCAGAACACTGCGAGACATTATTTGAGGGCTCTTGGTAAGAAAAGTAGAGGGGCAGACCTTAAGCTTGCTCAAAGATTGGTTTTCAGTATTTCGTGAAACGGTAAACTGAAGTTTTACTAGTATTTGTTAAAAGAGATGTGTGCAAATTTCTTGGATAGTGTGATTTAGGAGGAGGAGAATCCTATTACACGGTAGGTGAGTCAAGGTAGTTGCTTATGAGGGAAGCAAAGTTTGCATGATGGGATTGAGTGTCTCTTCTGGGCTGAGAATTTCCACTTGCAGTTTACCACCACGTTTCCAGCACTGTAATGAAATCTGATTTGCACAGAGTATAGTATGATAAATGGAGTGTTATTAATTGTACGCTGTTTCTGTATGCCGACTCCCCAGATACTTGATTCCAAGACAAAGTTCTTAATGCTGTATATCTTTTTAAATTGATGCTAGAGTCTAGATTGAATTTGTGTGCTGTTCTATTCCATGAAGGAGAATTGGGGATGTTGCTTACAGTTGAGTGACAGGACAGTTGGAGGGGACCTTACGAGTTTACTTTCCTGACTTCGTTTATGTTAAGGACTGAGAGAATATACCTCTACAGAGGCAGATCTGGTTAAGCAAAGCTCTGTGGAAGACCGAAGCCAGGTAGTATGCATAGCTGATACAGGAATTATTTACATGATAATTTCTTAGTGGTTGTGAAAATGAATTGTTGATTACTTTTTGAAAGAACACATTGGTTTTCCCATGGAAGAAGAAAACACTTTTAAAAAATCTCAATAATGTAGCATTGGAAGGACTTGATATTTTAATTCAGAGCCTAATGTTAAAACTTAAGCAGTGTAGGCAAATGGACTGTGTTTTAAAGCAGGTGTAGTGTTTAGAGTCAACTCTTCTTGTTGTAGAGGTAGACACTCGTTTTGTATTCCTGTGTGCTACTCATTTAAAACAGCTTCCTTTTTTGGCTTATAGTGTTATAACACCCTAATTTGTGAACCCTTATGACGAGTTTTTTCCATCAACCTTTATTTTGGAATTCAGTCTTTGAATAGGGCACAGTTGTTGTGACTTATGGAAGCTTAGTGGTATGGAAGCAAAATTTTCTTCCAGTAAGCTGTTAAGTCTAACAAGTTGTTGATTTAACTCCTGTTAGTTACAGTGACATTCATAGTACTACTTTCAAGGTTTAGCATGTAATTAATATTTGCGTGGAGCTAGTTTTAGAGTTGAAAAGAGTTTTAAGCTTGAAAAAGATGACTATAGCTGATGATCTGTTGATGAGAATGCTTTGTTTTATCACATACAGATTTTCTTTTGCTGCTATTTTGATATTTTGATATGTTTGATATGTAGCGTGGCCTTAACTTTATCGTGTTAATTTAACTGTTAAAAATATCCATCAAAACTGGTGGATCTGATATTCTGAAGGCTATAAAAATGTTTATATCAGACTTGCTGGCCGTTTGTTTTGGGGGTGTCCATTATCTTATTTGGAGAACTGAACTTTTAAAATGAGAATTTTACAGGTTGTCAAATTGCCAGGTTTTTTTTGTTTTGTTTTGTTTTTAAGCTTAAGAAATATAAGTATCAAGGGTGCTGGGCTTACATCATCATCTGACTTGATAAATGTCATTTAATTATGAAATTCTAAGTTTCTTTATGATGGCAATAATCAATTCATAGATGATCAGATTTATCTCACTTTCACTTCTCATTTTTTTTGAGACATAGAGAATATTAGCATGGGTATGGTCATGATCAATAACAAGGTAGACTGACCTTTGTAAGGTCTCATTTGGCTTTGGGATTCTACGCCTCTTTCCATTTTCAGCAAGGTTTCATGTTAAGATGGATGTTTAAAAGAGCACAGAAAAGAAGATCTGATGTGATGTGGAACTTTTAAAAGCACTTTGACTACTTGATAGGCTTGGGAACATAACACACGCATAAGACAGAGTCCTGGCTTCAAGATGCTTATAACTTTGTGATCGACCTAAAGGAAGCATGATTATAGAACAGTTTGGTGTTTATGAGGTATTTTGATTTGCCCGGAAACGGGACAACTAACGCATTAGGTAAACACTTATGAATGTTCAATGAAAAAAAAAGTCACTTTAAAAAAATCATCTTTTAAAAGATCTTATTGAGATGTCTTCTTTCCCTCCCTGTCCTTCCCTTCCTTCCTCCCTTTCTCTCTCTTTCTAGCTGTAAATCATTGACAAGTTATTTAACCTTGGAAACTTGAAGTTTCTCTTGTTTTAAAAAGAGATTACTACCTTGCTGATAGAGATCTTGTGAGGATTAAATGACAGAATAGACTAAAACACTTAGGAGAATGCATGAAATATAGTAACACTCAAATGTTAGCATTTATTATATTGCACAGCATAAACTAACTAGGCTGGTATTAGTGATTCTTAAGTTCTACACCGATGTGCTGAATAATTGAGTTTTCAAATTGACTTGCTGTATTTGTACTTTACATCTTTATATTGAGTCTTAGCCCAGTGATCTTCAAATATTTGTTAAATTTATATAAATATACAGAGGATGAGTGTTCAGAATATTAGAATATAGTCAAATTAATTCAATTATAGAATTGTATGGAACCTAGTTGACTGTTCCCTTAATGATGTCCAGTGCATATTAAGATTTGGCAGTTCCATAAGGTCACTTAGAATGTTAGTGATTATACTGAAGATAGGAGTTGGGAGAAGGGACTCACAATTTGCTTCTGCTTTAAGTTAATGATGGTATCAGTTGGGTTCTGTAGTACATATTGCCTGTATGAGTCTTTCTGCATCCTAAACAGATATTTTTGGAAAGTAACACAAATTTAGAAGCAAGCAGAAAAGATCAAATCTTTCTTTCTTGCAGCTATCTACATCAGAAATAAGAATTGGAAAAGCTGGGCAATTGTGTGTATTAATATATTTTACCTTGTTTATGTCACTTATACTTACATCTATTTACAATTTAGTAATTTGGCAATTCCGATGTATGTTTTGTATGTGTATAGTTAAGGGATAAAACTTATGGGTTATGTTAATTACTTGAAAATTATTGAAGGGAAGCTTTTTATGACAATCATTGTTAAAAGAGAGCATTTTGACATTATGTAACTTTACCATTAAAAATTAGTGAGTAAATAATACATTGCTATAACATATTCTGTAATCTTAAAATCTTCATAAAAATTGACAAACTCTACATGGTTTGCAAAGATGAGACAGTTAATAATTACTATTAATATGTAAATGTAGGTTAAAATCAAGTAACCCTTAAGTCAATAATGAAACTTTAAAGACAGTTTTGTGTACCATACACACAGATCCCAAAAATCTGAGCACCATTAATCTATCATGTTTGATTACTTCATATATTTTTGTCTAAAATGGTCTTTAAATTATTGAATCTATGTTCTTTACTGAATTTTATAAAATTTATGATTTTTATTTATCAGAATAAACTCTGATATAGTTTAATTATTGATTTAACATCTGTTGTGAGGTCGGGCGCCGTTGCTCACGCTTGTAATCCCAGCACTTTGGGAGGCTGATCACTTTAGGACAGATTACTTTAGGTCAGGAGTTTGAGACCAGCCTGGCCAACATGGCGAAACCGTGTCTTTACCAAAAATACAAAAATTAGCTGGGCATGGTGGCAGGACCCTGTAATCCCAGCTACTCCAGAGGCTGAGGCAGGCAAATCGCTTGAACCCCAGGGGGAGGAGGCTGGAGTGAACTCTGACTGTGCCATTGTACTCCAGCCTGGGTGACAGAGCGAGACTCCATCTCAAAAAAAAAAAAAAAAAAAAAAAATTCTTTTTTAAAATTTTTTCAGGGTGACTTCAAGGTTTTTTCCTAAAAGAGTTACTAACTATAATGTAACCTACCAATTACAAATTTTAATGAGGGCTGCTTCCTGTGAGTCTAGATATAGCCGTATTGCAGGTACTAGTTGTTTTAGAAAGGATATCATATACTTATATTGTGAATTTTACCTGTTTTCTTTAGTATAGCATCCAGGAGATTGTTTTTCTTGCAAGACTATTGACTGCCCACCATTCCTTCTGCTAAATAAGATGAGTAGGGAAGACCTGTTGCATTGTGAGTAGATATTCATAAACTGGAATGTGAGCCATGTGTAAAAAACTTTGGTTTCAACTTTAATGATAAAAAAAAAAGATCAAACTTGTTCTTACTTTAAATAGGTTGGCTGTTGCACCGAGTAGAGGCCCTTTAGGCTCTCAGCCTAGGTTTCATCATAAGAAATAAAATAACAGAAAAAGGGAGTGGGCCTGTAAATCGCTATTCTCAAATAGCTAGAGCCTGCAAAGATAGGATGTGTGAGTTAAAATCATAGTTACTAGGGAATCTTTTTCAAAGCAATGTGGCCAGGCCCCACTATGGACTTACTAGATCAACAGTTTTTGTTAAGACGGGTGAGGTTTGGAGTCCAAGGATTGGGACATTTGTATTTTGAAAGACAACATCAGATAATTCTTCTCTCGACAAGTGCTATTTATTATAGCATTTTCATTTATGATTTGACCAAATATTATCAATCTTCTGAAAGAAATGTGCATCACTGTTTTGTTCACTATTTGTATTCCCATGTGCTTGGCATGTAATAGGCACTCATATTTATTTCAAGAGCTTCATGGCGAAATCAAGGTTAGTCCAAACCAGCATGTTTTAATAGAAATATAATGCAAGCCATGTAATTTCAAGTTTTCTTGATGCCATTTAAAAAAAAGAAGAAATAGGTGAAAGTAATCTTAATTTATTTGACACAGTGTAACCAAAATATCATTTCAACGTGCAATTGTTATTAAAAATTGAAATATTTTACATTTTCTTTCATAGTAATTTTTTGAAATCCAGTAGATATATTATACTTATAGATCATTTCAGTTTGGACTAGCCACATTTAATGCACTTTGTAGTCAAGTGTGATATTCCTGGTGGCTACCAGTTTGGATAGTTCAAGTCCAGAGCTTTAATTGTCTCTAAAGTGGATTATGCCCTTTTGTGGTCTTTACCCATAAGGCCTAGAATGACGTTGCTCTTCCTTCCTACCTAATCAAATTCTGAAGGTCTTGGTTTAGGATTGACTTTCTCCAGGAAGGCCTCCCTCATCACTTCTTGCATACAATGAGAATGCAATTCTGTTTTCATTTTTTCATGCTTTCAGGTTTAGAACAGTCTTTGTTAAAGTGTTACTGTGAAACCCTAGTCTCAGAAGGTAGGTTTTTGGAAGAAGTACCATGGTTTAATACTTTTGGGAATAGGGAAAGCTAATGATATACCCCCTCATGGAAAGTTACAATGTGAATTAGTTTATTAATGGTCTAAGAAATTCTTCAGTAAAATATCCCATTTAACAAACTAATTAAACAAATTCTTGGGTGTAATATATATTATGTTACAGAAGCTATGTTATGCAGAACACACTATAGGAATGTATTCTTAAAGAGATTTGTACTCTTGATAATTAGAAAAGGTTGATAGACTTAAAGATATTATTTGAGATAGTTCTCCACTGATTTTTCCTTTTAAAACAATTATTTTTCCTCTCTTCAGTTCTATTTCCCATTGCCTCACCCATTTTGAATTTGAGATGTTTGCAGAATTGACTTTCTAGGAGAATAGTAATCTTCTGCTTTGTTATTTCAAAATCAGCTGTATATTATTTACCTGTTTAGCTTAGCAGCTTCTGTGAGTTGTATTGTACTTTATGTGTGACACATCTGACTCTGGAATTGAGTTTTATGAATGAAGTGGGTAAATTTAAGATAGTCTATTTTGTAATGGAAGTATGCTAATATAAAACTATGCAGGACTAGGACTCCAACTAAGTGTCTGAGAACATTATATAGAATGTCAGGAGTGTGCTTGACTGTTCTGTTGCTTCAATTCAGAAGAAAAAAATATTACTGAAATGCTAGTATTGGTAAACTGTAGTAAAATCAATTTAATATAGTAATTATGTGAATTATTCATGATAGATAAGATTGCTGTTACTGAAAATCTTAGGCCCTCGTTTTTGGAGATTATTAATAAGATTTCTAATTTAGTTGTAGCTAGATTCTTAAAGTACTCAGCAATTATGGTGGCTATTTTGAAATTGTGCCTTTTTTTTTTTTTTTTTTTTTTTTTT
>NW_016803392.1:1761495-1805580 GCF_001698545.2 Rhinopithecus bieti
TTTTTGAGATAGAGTCTTACTCTGTCGCCCAGGCTGGAGTGCAGTAGCGCGGTCTCCGCTCACTGCAAGCTCTGCCTCCCGGGTTCAAGCGATTCTCCTGCGTCAGCCTCCCAAGTAACTGGGACTACAGGTGCCTGCCAGCACAGCCGGCTGATTTTTTGTATTTTTAGTAGAGATAGGGTTTCACCGTGTTAGCCAGGACGGTCTCGATCTCCTGACCTCGTGACCTGCTCGCCTTGGCCTCCCAAAGTGCTGGGATTGCAGGCGTGAGCCACCGCGCCCAGCAAAACAGGGCATTGTTTATCAAGCTTGTTTTTCATGTAAAAGGATCTGGGCATTGATATATTTTCATTATATTTGTAGTTAATAGTAAAAATGTTTAAATGTTTAAATGTCCTTTCATTATAGACTCAAACTCCCTCCTAATTTGATTTAGAGATAATCATTCATGGTTATACATTTAATTTAATACTGAGTCTAACAATAAACTGCCTAGTTTTTAAAACCTGCTTAGCGATACCCTACCTACTTTATTTTAAATGCAAAATAAAAAAGTGCTTCTCCATTCCTTTAATTTTTTGGAAGAGAGTCAAGTGGAAGAAGGCATATAGCTAACAGTTCTATACTTCTCTTTAAGGGCACAGGGCTAAAACATGATAGCAGCATTTCTCACTAAATCATAAGCCTGCTTATGTTAATGACTACAGCAGTCACTCTAAAATGCTGCATTTCTGCTTGTTAAATTTAAAGGAAGTAAAAAATTACTGCCAACACAATCTTTGAGAAACATGCAAATAATGCAGTTGTATTTAATGTCAGCTTTTATAGTAGTTTCCCCATTCCTGTAAACACTTCTGAGGTTGTAAGTATATGATTATCTTGATGCAGTTTTTCTGCCTAGTTCATATTAAAAGCAGAGTGACCTTCAATATTGAAATAACAGTAAGGGAATGTCTATTCTTTTTCAAGGTGTTGCATTGTTGATTGTTGTATACTAGTACAGTGCCAAAGGATTTATAATTTTTGTCTTTTAAACTGGTATAGACCCTACAGTTGACTGATTTTGAATAACAAAAAGGCATATCAAGTTTAGAACTAGTAATACTAATTAGCAGGAAATAAGACTATCTAGATTATTGACATTCTTTTCTGTATTTAAGAAAATAAAATTAAGAAATAGATTATGTTGGCAGTTTTCAATGAAAAAAGATTTTCAACTTTTAGATTCTTAAAGTACTCAGCAATTATGGTGGCTATTTTGAAAGTGTACATTGTTTATCAAGCTTGTTTTTCATGTAAAAGGATCTGGACATTGATATATTTTCATTATATTTATAGTTAATAGTAAAAATGTTTAAATATATAAGTAGAGCTGATGAAATTTGTGTTTGGCATCCCCAAAAGTCCCTTTTCCTTCAAAAGCTTTAATCCTGACAGCATCTCTTTAAATATAAAAACAAATTTCAAGTTCCCTAAGAAAAATACATGGTTTTCTTTGAGGATACTACTGTTGCTTTGCTGCCCTCTACAGTCATCTAAAATAGTCACTCTAGATTTTTCTCCCATCAGATCCTTACAATACTTCCCTGACCTATGTATGAACTTTATATTTCAGGAATGGGTTAAGTAATTTTTACTATTACAGTAGAAGTAAAGTTTAGTCACAGTTGATCTATATCTGTCATGCAAAAAAAATAAAAGGACTTAGAGATTTGAGCAAGGGATAAATTGGGGACTACTGAGCAACAACCATGTGCTAGGGAGTATAAAGGATACCACTGTGGAATGAGGCATGTTGGCCCTCTAAAGCTTATGAACTCATGAGTACGATTAATGGCTTATATATAAAATGCTTATATATAAAATGACATTTGTAACAACATGCCAAGTAATATGATATAGTTTACAGAAATATTTGTAAGGACTGGAAGAGTTAAAAATGAGATTTTTGAGCTATGTCTTCAAGAGTTCAGACAGAAAAACAGGGTGGTTTCAAACATACTTAAAACACAAAGCAGGCTGGGTGCGGTGGCTCACGCCTGTAATCCCTTAGAGGCTGAGGCAGGAGGATCGTTTGAACCCAATTCTTTGAGAGCAGCCTGGGCAACATAGTGAGACCTCATCTCTACCAAATTAAGTAAGTAAGTAAGTAAATAAATAAATAAATAAATAACCAGGCATGGTGGAGTCCACCTGTAGTAGCAGCTACTCAGGAGGATAAGGTGGGAGGATTGCTTGAGCCCGAAAGGTGGAGGCTGTAGTGAGCTAAGATTTTGCCTCTCTGTATTCCATCCTGGACAGTAGGGCAAGACTGTCTCACCAAAAAAACCAAAAAACAAAACAACCCCACGACCCTACAAAGCATCTGTTACATAGAAAGGACTCTGCTAGGCTCCTTGGAGTCTTTGCCCCAAGAAATGTAAAACTTAATTGTCAGGACATTGGAATGAAAGATGTTTTTCTCTGTGTTTATGTGTGTGTGTTTGTGTGTGTGTATTAAACCCAGTTCTCTGCCTCTTTCCTCCCCTGTTAAATTGGCTCAATAATATTGTCTTCACAGAATTGCTATGAAATTAAATTGCAATAAAGTGCTATATGTAAATACAACAAACAATACAGTGAACAAAAATGACTTGTCTTATGTTAGAAATTTAAACAACGTATTGTCGGATTACAGAAAGAGGACCAATTTAGGGATGGAAGAAGACTTAGAGGAGTTAATTTTCCAGCTGAATCTTGAAGGAATAGCTTAGATTTCCATTTGTGAGGGAAGGTCAATGAAAAGAGGGTGTTCAATTTAAAAGACCACTGAGATGAGGACTCTAGAAGGAATTAGTGTTCCCATGTAACTCAAGCATGAACTTTATGGAGGGAAGTCATGGATTTTTAAATACTTTGCTGAGGAGGTTAGACTGTGGTAACCACTGAGGAGCTTTTGAAGGCGGGTAACTGTTGAGTCCATCCATGACTTGATAGATTGTATAGCTCTGACAGAAATGTAAAGGATATATTGGAGCTATGACAAGACGAGGAACTTTGGAAGGCAGGTAACTGTTGAGTCCATCCATGACTTGATAGATTGTATAGCTCTGATAGCTCTGGCAGAAATGTAAAAGATATATTGGAGCTATGACAGACAAGTGAAGGTGACAACCATTGTGATGTTCCATGGAAAGAGAGGATTACAGAGATAAATGGCAATTTTGCAAAGGGATTTGAAGGGAGGCTTGGATCTGAGAAGTAGATGATACGGTGTTTGGATATCATTGTGGGTGAGGAAGGAGGAGTTAGATATGAACCAACTTGGAATAACTAGGAATAACTAGGAAAGGATGATGAGATGATTGATTAGTCAATCCAGTAAGGTTTCACATGTATTTGTGGTGCAGTTTTGAGCTGTAGCTGGAAATTTGTGAGAGGTGGGGATAGGAGGGTGAGGCACGAGGGGTAGGAGGTAGGTTGTGAAAATGGGAATTATCAGGATTGAGGTATTTGCATTGGATAAGCTGTTTCAGAGAGAGAAGGGAACACAGGCAGAAGAGAGACGGGGGAGAAGAAAGAAAAGTGGAAAGAGGGAAGGGAATAGTGGATGGGTCCAGAAATTTTTTTTAGATGGAGGTATTTTGATTGGATAAGCTATCAGAGGGAGAGAGGAGAAAAATACAAGGAAAAATCTTAGTTGATAAATAAATGAATACATTTAGTAGAGGTGAGGGCATTCATGACTCTTAGTAATTTTAGTAAAAGTGGTTAGGAGAAAAATGTCACATCTTAAAGCAGGGGTCACCAACTTTTTTGGCACCAGGGACTAGTTTTGCAGAAGACAGTTTTCCCATGGACTGGGGTTAGGGGAAGTGGATGGTTTTGGGATAATTGAAGTGCATTACATTTATTGTGTAGTTTATTTATTATTATTACGTTGTAATATATAATGAAATAATTATACAGCTCACTGTAATGTAGAATCAGTGGGAGCCCAGAGCTTGTTTTCCTGCAACTAGACAGTCCCGTCTGGGGGTGATGGGAGATAGTGACAGATCATCAGGCATTAGATTCTTGTAAGGAGTGCACAACCTAGAGAATCACATGTGCAATTCTCAGCAGGGTTCGTGTTCCTATGAGAATCTAATGCTGCTGCTGATCTGATAAGAGGCAGAGCTCAGGCGGTAATACAAGCAATGGGGAGCAGTTGTAAATACAGATAAGAGATGGGGAGTGACTAGTAAATACACATGAAGCTTCACGTGCTTGCCCACCAGTCACTTGCTGCTGTGCAGTCCAGTTCCTCACAGGCCACTGACTCGTACAGGGGTTGGAGACTCCTGTCTTAAAGGATTAAGAAATGACAGGGTAGTGAAGAAGTAGAGTAGGGACAACTCTTGGGAAAGAAAGGAAAGAGAAAAAAGTAATTTGTGAGGGAAAAAGACTATGTCAGTTGTTATGGACTGAAAGTTTGTGTTCCCCTTCTCCCCCAAATCCATATGTTGAGCTCCCAACCTTCAGTATGATGGTATTAGGGGGCATAGGGCCTTTGGGAAGTAATTAGGTTTAGATGAGGTCAGGAGGGTAGAGCCTCATGATGTGATTAGTGTCCTTATAAGAAGAGGAAGACACTAGAGCTGTTTCTCTCCATCATACAAGGATATAGCAGAAAAGCAGGCATCTGCATGCCAGGAAGAGGGCCGTCACCAGGAACCTGATAATGCTGGCACCCTTGTCTCAGACTTTTATGCCCCAGAGCTGTAAGAAAGAGTATAAGCCAGCTAGTCTATGGTATTTTGTTACAGCAGCCCAAGCCAAGACATCAGTCAAGGTTTTATTCACAAACATCAGAAACTTATCCCATGGTTAAAAGACAGTTTTTTGAAAGATAATTGGATGCTTCAGGTATGGAAATCAAGAACTGAAAGAAGGTAGGCATCTATAACTATATCCAGAACCATAGCTAAGATACTATATTGAGGGTCAGTTTGTCAAGGTCATTACCTGCTCTCTCCTGTATGGTGGATATTATAGCCTTGTCTCTGACACTGGCATTACTGCTCATAGAAACTGGATGTTGTTGTTGCCATAGCCCAAGAAAATATATTGTCTGGAAGTGTCCACTGTAGAAAGTTGAAAAACTTTTTAAAAAAAATTTATATGATGAGACTTCTGTGTCTTTGGGAGAGAAGCAGGAGAAGCTCATTGATATGGCAAGGTCAAGGAAAAGAGATAAGTGGAAACATTAAAAAAATAGATGAGAGAGGCTGGTATTAGAAATGGAAGACACTTCTTTCTACTAGATAAGGAAGAGAACATGATAGGTGAAGATGTTGAGACCCTTCTAGGTGTGAGAGGGAAGTTAGGTGTGAGAGGGAAGTTACAAAAAGGTTTTGTTCTTTAGTGATTTAAGTGATAAACTTTTAGAATGAGCGTGGAGTGATGTTGGGACTTAGGATAGAACCTGTGGTGAAAAATGGAATAAGACATCGACTAAGAATGAATGAAATGAGTCAGTATTGAAGGCATGAATTAGCATAACATGAACTTGTGAAACGTGAAAGATGGTGTGGAGGTAGTAGTAAGTTTATGTTGGTGGCTGTTAATATTTAATTGAGCACTAGGTCTACCAGAGACTGTTCTAGGTACTGTGAAAGACTAACCGATAAAGAACAAAATGTGTTCTGGGAACCAGTTGGGTTTATGTATGGAAAGAAGTAGAATAGAGTCAGACCGAGTGCTTTTTGAATATGATGTGATAGGGTGTCTGAAAGTTGGAGAACAGAGGGGTGATATAAGGAAGGTAGGATTTAAGAAATACAGATATTATTGAGGCCTGAATTAGGGTTGTAATGGTAGAAAGGAAGGGAAAGGTTTAGAAATGAGATAATTAAAAGGTAAAATAATACTTCTTAATGATTTTAGGATATAAGAAATGGAGGAAAATCAGTGATTTTGGAGTTTTCAGACAGATAGTGCTTATGACAATTCACACTCCCACCAGTAGTGTTAGAGAGTTTCAGTTGCTCTACATCCTCACCAGTCCTTTGTAAAATGAGTATTTTTCTTTTAACCATTCTGGTCAGCATGTAATGGTGATGATGATTTTAATTTGTAATTCCCTGATGATTGAGATTTAAGATTATGGGCCATTTGAATATCCTCTTTTGTGAAGTGCCTGTTCATTCTTTATCCTTTTTACTCAGTTAGGTTGTCTTTCATGTTTTTATGGGTTCCTAGGAATTGTTTATATATGCTAAATATGAACCCTTTGTTAATCATATGTATTGCAAATATTTTCTACTCTGGCCATTTTACTCTATGAATGGTTTCTGTTAATAAAAAGCAGTTCCTTCATATCTATCTGTGTAGTCAAAACCAGTCTTTTTCTTTACAATTAATTTGTTGTGTTTTTTTTTATGACATCTTTCTCTAGCACACCATCATGAATTTTTTTTCTGCTAGAATCTTTGTTATTTACCTTTACTGTAGTACATTTAAAGTTTATTTTTGTGATTATATAAGATAGGGTTCATATTTTTCCCCCATTTACTAATCAGCCATCACCATTTATGGAAAAGACTCTCTGCTGTACAATGCTGGTTTTATAAATCAAGTAACCATATATGCCTGGGGTTTTTTTGGACTCTGTTCCAGTGGTCCATTTTTCTATCTTTGTACAAGTATCATAATGTCTCATTATAGCTTTATAATAGATCCTCATATTGGGTGGAGTAAGCTCTCCTATTCAGGTTTATTGTACTTGGTCTTGTTCCTTTTTCCTTTCCACATAAAATTTAGTGGCAGTTTATTAATCTTCATAAAAAGCCTGCAGGATATTTAGTGGGAGTTCATTAAATTTATATGGATTAATGTGGGGCTAGATTTGGCATCAAATGCTGAGTCTTCCAATCCATGAACCTAGTTTATCTCTCTATTTATTGAGGTTTTCCTTAAATGAAACTTTCTGGTTTGTTCTGTGTGTAGAAGTCTTATATAACTACAAATTTTAGATTAAACTTAATCTGATTTTAATTGTAGATTTATTTCAGTTATTTGGCTTTTTGATGTTATAAGTAATATTTATAAAATGTTTTCTCACTGTTGTGGGCATGTAAAATGCAATGCATTTTGGTACTGTGACCTTATGTAAAGAGACCTTTCTTGATTTCACTTATTTATAATACTTTGTGGAATCTTTTGGATTTTCCGTCTATATAAGCATTCCATCTACGATGATGAAGCCCTGTTTCTCTTCAATGATTGTATTGTTTTTCTTTTCCTTTGCCTTATTGCAGTGACTATTGCAGTGACTAGGACCTCCAGTATGATGTTGAAGTGGTGACTACAAGCATTGTTACATGTGTAATCTCAGAGGTAAAAGTGTTCAGTATTTCAAAATTACGTATTTTTTTTTGTAGTGTTTTAAAAAAACAGAAGACGCCAGGCCAGGTGCTGTGGCTCACGCCTGTAATCCCAGCACTTTGGGAGACCAAGGCACGTGGATCACTGGAGGTCAGGAGTTCAAGACTAGCCTGGCCAACATGGCGAAATCCTGTCTCTACTAAAAATACAAAAATTAGCCTAGTGTGGTGGCGCACACCTGTAATCCCAGCTACCTGGGACCCTGAGGCAGGATAATCACTTGAGCCCAGGAGGTGGAGATTGCAGTGAGCGGAAATTGTGCCACTGTACTCCAGCCTGAGCAACAGAGCCAGACTCTGTCTCAAAAAAATAATAAATAAAATTAAAAAAAATAAATAAAAGCCTTTTTAAAAATTTATTTTAATTTTTTTTTTTTTTTTTTTTTTGAGACAGAGTCGTCTTCTGTTGCCCAGGCTGGAGTGCAATGTCACTACCCCAGCTCACTGCAACTTCCGACTCCCGGGTTCAAGTGATTCTCCTGCCTCAGTCTCCTGAGTAGCTGGATTACAGGCGCCCGCCATCATGCCCGGCAAATTTTTGTGTTTTTGTAGAGACAGTGTTTCACCATGTTGGGCAGGCTTGTCTTGAACTCCTGACCTCGAGCAGTCCACCTACCTCAGCCTCCCAAAGTGTTGGGATTACAGGTGTGAGCCACTGTGCCTGGCAGAAGAAGCCTTTTTCTCAGGTTAGGGAGGTACTATAGTTTTGGATATTTGACTCTGCCAAGCCTCATGTTGAAATTTGATCCTCAGGGTTGGAGGTGGGGTCTGTTGGAAGGTGTTTTTGTTGCAGGGCAGATCCCCTGATGAATAGAGGGAGATGAGTGAGTTCTCACTCTTATTAATTCCTGCAAGAGCTGGTTGTTAAAAAGAGTCTGGCACCTCCTCTCTAACTTTGTTGCTTCCCCTCTTGCCATGTGATCTCTGCACACACCATCTGTCCTTTGCCTTCTGCATGAATAAGAGTGTCCTAAGGTTCTCATCAGATACCCGGTCCTAAACTTTTTCAGGTATCAGAATTGTGAGCCAAATAAACCTTTTTTCTTTATAAATTACCCAGTCTCAGGTATTCCTTTATTGCAACACAAAATGGACTAAAGCAGGGAGTTTCTTTCTGTTCCCATTTTTTCCAAGAATTTTTATCGTGACTGGGTA
Source organism: Rhinopithecus bieti (assembly GCF_001698545.2). Lineage (NCBI taxonomy): Eukaryota > Metazoa > Chordata > Mammalia > Primates > Cercopithecidae > Rhinopithecus > Rhinopithecus bieti. Next base: position 1,770,057 of record NW_016803392.1, read on the forward strand.
CTTAATTTTATCAAATGTTTTATCTTAAAGTTGAGGATATGATTTTTTCCCCATTTTTAAAATAATGTGGTAAATTACATCCTATGGGCCCAACATGCTTCTTCTATACAGCTCTACTGATGGTGAATTACATTTATAAAAATATTAACCATTATTGTGTTTCTGGAGTAATCTCAGTTTGTTTTTGATGAATATATCCTTTATTATATCATTGGATTCTATTTGCTGTTTTATTTTCTTTCCACCTATGTTAATGAACTGCATTGGCCTCAAATTTTTCTTTCTTAAAATGCTTTTGCCACCTTTTGGTGTCAGGGCTATGCTGGACTCATTAAAAAGTTGGGAAGTGTTCATCTTTTTTTTTTTTTGTCTTGTGTAAGAGTTTAAGATTGATAATTTTTTTCTTTGTTTTGCAGAATTCATCTGAGCATGTAGTTTTCTTTTAAGGGAAGGATTTTAATTACAGATTTAACATTTTAGTAATTATAGTATTAGATTGATGGTGAATTTTTTAGTTTTACCTCTTATATTCAGCTCTATGATCCATTTTGATATAAATTTTTTATATGGTGGAAGGAAAGAGTCTAACATCATTTTTTAATATGGATATCTAGTTGCAGGAACATTTGTTGAAAAGATTATTCTTTCTTCCATTGAATTGACTTGGTACTCTTCGAAAATAAATTGATGATAAATGTGATGGTTTATTTCTGGACTCAGTACTGTTCTTTTGATTCATATATCTTATTCTAGTGTCACATAGTTTTGATTCGTTTCAGTCATACAGTTTTAATCACTGTAGTTTTGAAGAGAGTCTTGAAATTGGGCATTGTTCGTCCTCCAATTTTATTTTTTCAAGTTTGTTTGGTTATTACTAGACTCTTTAGTTTCCATATAAATTTCAGGTTTAATTTGTCAGTTTCAGCAATTGTGCCAGGTAGGATTTGGATAAGAGAGTATGTTGAATCTGTAGATTAGTTTGGAGACTGTTGCCATTTTAACAGTATTAAGTCTGTTGATACATGAACATGGGATAAGTTTACATTTATTTAGGCTTTCTTTAATTTCTTTTAACATAGTTTCATAATTTTCAGTGTAAGCTTTACATTGTTGAATTTTTTCATATTTACTTTTGTTGGTATTGTCAGTGGCATTGCTTTCTTAATTTCATTTTTGGATTGTTTATTCCTAGTCTTCAGAAATGCAGTTGAATTTTGTGTATTGATCTTGTATCCTTCAACCCTGATGAACTGTTGTATTAGTTCTAATAGACTCTTCCTCCTGAAATACCTTTTCAGTCCCCTCTCCCAAGACAATGCAACACTGTTCACATTAAAGGAGAAATACTTAAAGGAATTCCGTTTTATCACAGAGCATATACAGAAGGATGCATTTGGAGCTGAGAGGCAATACATTGATAATGTACACATTTCCATAGTGTGAATGTATTTTAAAGGTGTTCATGCACAAGATTAGAAGCTAAGTATTATGTGTGTGGTTTTTTGATTTTTTTTTTTTTGAGACGGAGTTTCACTCTTGTTGCGCAATGTTGCCTAAGCTGGAGTGCAATGGCGTGATCTCGGCTCACTACAACCTCCGCCTTCCGGGTTCAAGCGGTTCTCTTACCCCAGCCTCCTAAGTAACTAGGATTACAGGCATGTGCCACCACGCCCGGATAATTTTTTTAAATTAGAAACGGGGTTTCACCGTGTTAGCCAGGCTGGCCTCGAACTTCTAACCTCAGGTGATCTGCCTGCCTCAGCCTCCCAAAGTGCTGGGATTACAGGCATGAACCACCGTGCCTGGCCTTATGTATCTCTTAAACCAAATGAAATGAAAAAATGTTTATATTATTGCCTTTCTAGAAACTTTGAGAGTTATACATATTAATTCATGTAACTAAAACATTTAAATATTTAGTGGATGGAATGTAAAAACAATGTAAACAATTGTTTTAAAACCTCTCTTAGTCTGTTTTTAGTGTGTCATAACTTGCATTGACTTGTCACTTATGTGAAACACTTATTCTGTGGATGCTGATCTACTGCTTTAGGATATCAAAATGTGACAATTACTTTATTTCATTGGATATAAATTGTCATTGATTAAAAGATATGATTTTATTAAGGAAAGGAAAAGACAACAAAACAAACTGACAATACTTTTGTATCACTTATAATTTTATTTTACATATTTTGACTTATTTTATATTTACTATACTTTTATTTCATACAAGGAAGGAAAAGACAAAACAAAAAACTATGACAATAATTTTATATCACTTGTAATTTTATTTTATGTGTATTGACTTATTTCATATTTACTATACTTTTATACTTGTCAATATTTCACCCATACGCATAGTTTTAAAAATCATCATAATTTGTGTGCATACATGAAAATGAAAATTTAAGTGGATAATATTTAAGGTACTCCTATTTTAATATTCGGAGTCTTACTTTTTTGTATTGCTTTTGCCTTTCTGTACTTTTCCTCAGTGCTATGAGGAGTTATTTGATGCTGTCTTTCATAAAATATACGTTAAAAGATCACCAAGACTACCCTCAGATTCAGTAATTCTGGGGCCTTGCAGGACTCAGAAGAGTCATAAGCAAGGCTATGATTTATGACATATAAAGGATACCAAGCACAGTCAGCAGTGGGGCCTGAGGCAAAGTCTTGGAAAAACCAGGAACAAGATTCCACAGTCCTTTTCCAGAGTCACACAAGATGGATTCAGTTCCCTCAGGAACAAGTTGTGACATTTATGAAATGTTACCAACCACAGAAGCTCTTTAGAGACTAGTGACCCAGTGAACAGAGTTTTCATTTGGGGCTGATAATGAGGGTACTCCCTGCCTAACATATACCCATATTCCAGACTCCTAGAAGGAAAGTAGTTATTCAGCATAAACCATATTTGAACAAAGAGTGAACTATCATCAGTTAATAGTAGAACCCCTCCCCAAATCTAAGTTCACCAATGCCAGTTAAGGGCTAATTTTGCAGGAAGGCTTTTTTTTCAAGGATAGCCATTATGCTTGCTATGTTAACTCATTAGTACACAAAAGACAATAGTCACTGAGATTTTTCTTACAAGGCTCTAATAGCCATTCTGTAAGTTTTCATTCTGGTGCTGTCCTCATCATACCAGAAGAAATTAGTGGAACATAGGGTTCTCATTGACTTAAAAGTCATAAGTCGTAAGTGTTACATACTATCAGTCATGCCACTATGAATAATAAACAAGTTTGCATATACATAGACCACCTATGTCTCTAATTTAGAGACATTGGGGGTGAAATCTTCATCTTGGAGTCGATGAAAAAAAGGAACCTAAAGTTGCTTTTCAAAAAAGATTTCGTGTTTATTGAGTTATATATTCAAGAACTTAAAGAGATTCGAAAGCTAATGAATATTTGCTGTTGAGGTACTTAATGGAAATTATGGTGGAAGAAAAGAGTGTGGTTGGATTATAGTATTATAGTATACATTTCTGGGGTCTACATTTGATCAGCTTCTGTTCAGAAGGCAGATGAAAGAACAAGTTGCCAAATAGTGCAGAAAAGGACTCCAGACATCTAATCTGGTTATGTTCAGCCTCCTTCCTGTTCCCCTACCCTTACTTTTTCAACAGTTTTACATATTGATACTGTTTAGTGGTGTCCTCACCCGAATCTCATCTTGAATTCCCATGTGTTGTGAGAGGGACCCAGTGGGCGGTAATTGAATCATGGGGGCAGGTCTTTCCTGTGATCTCCTTGTGGTAGTGAGTAAGTCTCATGAGATCTGATGGTTTTACAACGGAGAGTTTCTCTGCACAAGCTCTCTATGCCTGTAGCCATCCATGTAAGATGTGACTTGCTCCTTGTTGCCTTCCACTGTGATTTGTGAGGCTTCCCAGGCCACCTGAAACTGTGAGTTCTCCATTAAGCCTCTTTACTTTGTAAATTGCTCAGTCTCGGGTATGTCTTTATCAGCACCGTGAAAACAAACTAATACAGTAAGTTGGTGTCAGTAGAGTGGGGCATTACTGAAAAGATACCTGAAAATGTGGAAGTGACTTTGGAAGTGGGTACCAGGCAGAGGTTGGAACAGTTTGGAGGGCTCAGAAGAAGACTGGAAAGTGTGGAAAAGTTTGAAACTTCCTAGAGACTTGTTGAATAGTTTTGCCCAAAATGCTGATAATGATATGGACAGTAAAATCCAAGCTGAGGTGGTCTCAGATGGAGATGAGGAACCTGTTGGAAACTGGAGCAAAGGTGACACTTGTCATCTTTCTGCAAAGATTCTGGCAGCATTTTGCCCCTACCTTAGAGATTTGTGGAACTTTGAGGTTGAGAGAGTTGATTTAGAGTATCTGGTGGAAGAAATTTCTAGGCAGCAAAGCATTCAAGAGGTGACTTGAGTGCTATTAAAGGCATTTAGTTTTAAAAGGAAAATAGACCATGCAAGTTTGGAAAATTTGCAGCTTGACAATATGATAGACAAGAAAATCCCATTTTCTGAGGAGAAATTCAAGCTAGCTGCAGACATTTGCTTAAGTAATGATGACCAAATGTTAATTATCAAGACAATGAGAAAAATGTCTCCAGGCCATGTCAGAGACCTCTACAGCAGCCCCTCCCTCCCATCACAGGCCTGGAGGTTTAGGAAGAAAAATGATTTCATGGGCTGGGCCCAGGGTCCCTCTGCTGTATGCAGTCTAGGACTTAGTATCCTGTGTCCCAGCCACTCCAGCCATGACTAAAAGTGGCCAAGGTATAGCTCAGGCTGTTGCTTCAGAGGGTGGAAGCCCCAAGCCTTGGCAGCTTCCACGTGTTGTTGAGCCTGCGGGTGCACAGAAATCAAGAATTCGGGTTTAGGAACCTCCACCTAGATTTCAGAAGATGTATGGAAAGGCCTGGATGCCCAGGCAAATGTTTGTTGCTGGGTTGGGGCCCTCACGGAGAATCTCTGTTAGGGCAGTGCAGAAGGGAAATGTGGGGTTGGATCTCCCCCACAGGGTCCATACTGGGATACCACCTAGTGGAGCTGTGAGAAGAGGGCCACTGTCCTTCAGACCCCAGAACTGTAGATCCACCGACAGCTTGCACTGTTCGCTTGGAAAAACTGCAGACATTCAATGCCAGCCCGTGAAAGCCGCGAGGGAGGCTGTACCCTGCAAAGCCACAGGGGCGGAGCTTCCCAAGACCATGGGAACCCATCTCTTGTGTCATCGTGACCTGAATGTGAGACATATAGTCAAAGGAGATCATTTTGGAGCTTTAAAAAGATTTGCCTGCCCTACTGGATTTTGGACTTGCCAGGGGCCTGTAGCCCCTTTGTTTTGGCCAGTATCTTTCATTTGGAATGACTGTATTTATCCATTAACTGTACCTCCATTGTATCTAGGAAGTAACTAACTTGCTTTTGATTTTACAGGCTCATAGGCAGAAGGGATTTGCCTTGTCTCGAATGAGACTTTGGACTGTGGACTTTTGAGTTAATGCTGAAATGAGTTAAGGATTTGAGGGACTGTTGGGAAGGCATGATTGGTTTCGAAATGGGAGGACATGAGATTTGGGAGGGGCCAGACATTGAATGATATGGTTTGGCTGTGTCCCCACTCAAATCTCATCTTGAATTTCCTACATGTTGTGGGAGGGACCTGGTGGGAGGTAATTGAATCATGGGGGCAGGTCTTTCCTGTGCTGTTCTCATGATAGTGAATAAGTTTCACAAGATCTGATGGTTTTAAAAAGGGGAGATTCCTTGCACAAGCTCTCTATGCCTGCTGCCATCCATGTAAGATGTTACTTTACTCCTTGCCTTCCTCTCTGATTGTGAGGCTTCTCCAGCCCTGTAGAACTGTGAGTTCTCCATTAAACCTCTTCCTTTTGTAAATTGTCCAGTCTCGGGTATGTCTTTATCAGCAGCATGAAAATGGACTAATAGACATATATAAAAATTTTACATGTATAAAAATGAAGCTGCTCTGATAGAAGCTGTAAGCCTTGTGCTTTGAAATTCTCTTTTGTAGTACTTTCCCCCACCTCTTCCTTGAGTTACATTAGTAGAATTGAACATGGAGATCAATTTGAAAACCACTGTTCTAGTCTAGATTCTTCCTTTTCTAGATGAGGAAGGTGAAACCTATTGTTTTTATAATTGTCCTTTTCTTTGGTTTTAATCTGTAAAGTTATCTGGATTTAGAATAGAGAAGAAAAAAATACATCTAAACTAACACTGATTCTAGGACCTTTGAGCAGAGTGCAAGTCTGAACATCTTCCCTGTTTTTGTTCATGTTATCACTACTGTTGTTGTGGGTACTATGCCAAATTTAGTGCAGTAGTTTCTCATATGAGTTTCCTAGGGCTTCTGTAACACATTATCATAAACTAGTGACTTAAATATATTCTCACACAGTTCTAAAGCGCAGAAGTCTGTAATTTGTGCTATTTCAAAATCAAACTGTGTTCCTTCCAGAGGCTCTAAGGGAGATTTTGTTCTGTGCTTCTTTCAGCTTTGTTGGCTACAGACATTGCTTGGCTTGTGGCTGCATAACTCCAGTCTTTTCCTGGCCTTCTCATCTCTCTGACTTCACTCTGTGTATTTTCTGTAAGGACACGTGTCATTGGATTTGGGATCTACCTATATAATCCATTGTCATCTCATCCTGAGATCTTTAACTTAATTGCATCTTCAGAGACTCCTTTTTCCAAATAAGATAACAGGTTCATTTCACCTAATTACTCTTTCTGCATCTGTGCTCTCTTTTTTTCCAGTACAGTAGAACTGTTAGACCAGTTTTCCTATTTACTCTTGCTAATTTTTTGACTTCCTCCATTTTCAACCACCAATATTCTGTTTCTCCTCCTGATTATAGTTTAAGCTCCCCAAGGTAAGGAGCATGCTTCATCTCCTTTGTCCTTCCTCAGCATAAATGCCTGGCCCATTCAGGTAGGTTGTTAAATAAATGTTAGTTTAAAAAAAAAAAATGGATGAGCAAACACACTTAATTAAGAACTTGCCTTTCTGGCCTTATCTCCTGTCATTTTGTTACTGATACTTGGATTTTTCTGAGTTTCATAAACTTTCCTTGTATTTTTCTGTTTCTGTGAGTCTCTTTGCTTTTGTTTTTCCTTTAGTGCCTTTACCCTGCCTGGAAAATCCCACCTCACCTAACATCCAGCATAAGTGCTACTGATCTCCTACAGCTTACCCAGACAAAATTAGAGTCACTAGTTTAGTTGTAGCTGAAAGAAAATATTACTTTCTAGATGTAGCTTTTCTTACTCTACACACTTCTCTCATTCCTTTTCCTAAGTATCTTTTTAAGTTTGTACTCTTATCTAGGAGGCTCTCATAAGGATAATATGTCCCCATTTGCCTTGGAATATCTAGGTTTACAACTATTGCGGTACAATTATTAATAATGTTTCTCTAAACAATATTTTGGCTTGGTTAACAAATTACGTGGTCGCTGTAGCCATAATGTTCATTGCCTTGTATGTCTTATTTTCTAGATTATCAGTTCTTGGAAGTTGTAGCTATACCATCTTCTGTGTTGTAGAACATAGTATTAATACGTTATATTCCGTCAGTGAAACTCAATAAATATTTGAACACTTAATATGTGCTATGCATCCTGTATTTTGCCTATATTAGCACTCTCTTTTCTTAACCTTCAGTTGTCTTGGAGTGTCTAAGTGTCTCAAACAAAAATTTGCAGTCACACCAGCCTTGCAAAATCTAACCATGGATCAGTCTGGCTCTATACATTCTCTGTGCTTACGTCTTACCTGCTAGCGTTGCTGGGGTTGGGGGAGCAGGGCAGAAATCATACAGCCTTGTAGATTAGTGCCACTACCGAATCAGGCTTTAGTTTTAACTGGAACTCAAACAATTCTAGTGCTTCTTCCGTTAGTGCTTAGTACCTATTTCCATGTTTGAGTACTTCCTTTTAAATTTTACTGAGACCTTGTTAATTAGGTGATAAAAGTCCTATTTTATAGGTAATAAAACAGCTCAAGGACCCAGAGTCACACTGTTCTTGAATCTGGGTTAGTCCGACTCCAAAATTCTTGCTTTTTTAATTCCATTCTGTTACTCATCTACAGTTTTAAGTCTCATTCTTAAGTCTTAGAAGTACGTGTATTACTGAACAATAAGCCATATGTAATTGTTTAGAGGTGCTTCCTTTAAAACAGCAAGTTTGAGATTTTTGGATTATTAATGAATGTTGACATGTTGTATACAAATTATTACCTGGACCATCATAGAAGGCTATCATTTATGAGAATTGGTAGATTTTTGTCTTTAAAGTGCTAGTTCCTTACATTGTCAACTTCTAAGAAGATATTTACAAGTTCACAAAATTTGAAATGCTCTAAAATTTGAAACTTTCCACAGCTGACACCTTTGTTCTCTGATGGTTCAGTGCACACAGACTTGCTTTCATGCACAAAATTTTAAAAAATACTGTGTAAAATTACTTTCAAGCTATATGTGTAAGGTGTGTATGAAACATAAATGAAATTTTTGTTTGTTTGTTTTTTCTGAGACGGAGTCTTGGTCAGTCGCCCAGGCTGGAGTGCCGTGGCGCGATCTCGGCTCACTGCAAGCTCCGCCTCCCAGGTTTACACCATTCTCCTGCCTCAGCCTCCCGAGTAGCTGGGACTACAGGCGCCTGCCACCATGCCCAGCTAAATTTTTTTGTATTTTTAGTAGAGATGGAGTTTCACCATGTTAGCCAGGATGGTCTCCATCTCCTGACCTTGTTATCCACCAGCCTCGGCCTCCTAAAGTGTTGGGATTACAGGCGTGAACCACCGCACCCGGCCATAAATGAATTTTGTGTTTAGGCTTTGGTCCTATTCCCAAGATATCTCATCATGTATATGCAAATATTTCAAAATTAAAAAAAAACAAAAACACCCAAAATTTGAAACTCATCTTGTCCTAAGCATTTCAGATAAGGGATACTCATCCTGTAGTATAATTTTTGTGATACTTTTGGGAATACATTTTATTAGGATTAAAACTCATTTAAAATTTAAATAGTAATTTAAACTAACTTTAAGACTTTTTTAAAACTAATTTTAAAATCATTTTGAAAATAATTCATTAGTATTTCAAAATTGCAACAGTTTCACAGGTTGAAGTGGGAATGGAAAGAGTAGAATCTGAATAATTGCTATGAAAACTCTGCCTCTGCATTTTACTTGCCATAGTGCTTGGTTTAAGAACTGCAATACCTCTCTACCTTTGTAATTTGAAAATCATTGAGATTTTGAATGTCGTGACTAGTAGTTCTTCTAGATTTTCTTTCTATAAAACATTCAATTTTACTCATATTGTGCTTAACATGAGGGAGTTGGGAAGATAACTGTTGAAAGCCAGAAGGCTGCTGCTTATCTATGTTTTGCCACTAACCAGTCATGTAATAACAGCAGATCACTATCTCTGTAAAATGAGGTTATATCAGATACCTTCTAAGGTCTCTTCCTGTTACAAAGTTTTGTGCTTCTCTTCTGAAAATATGAAGAAATTGTGCTTTCACCCATACAGTAAATTCAACTAAAGAAAAGCCTTACTTAACGTGGTTAAATCAAGATACTGTCCTTATTTGAAATTAAAACATAGCAATTGTTTGAGAATAGATGATGAAAACCCCATTTTAGAAAGAACATTTTATAAAAGCCTGAAATTGCTACTGAAAGATTATTAAAAATACCATGATACAGTAGGATTAACTTTATAGTTAGTATTAATGTGTACGAAATATTTTTGTAGAAATTTGCTATTTTGTGTATCTGTTATTCACTATATTGGTTATGTGTAAGTAATTATAGAAATGTAAACTTTTAAAAATTATTTGAAGCTGAATTTTTTAGCTTCAAAGAAACCTGTAAACCTTTATTTAGAAAGGAAGTTGACTTTTATTGTATTTCTATTCTAGAATTGTGTTATCTAGAACTTTCTGCAGTGATGCAAATGTAATGTAGCTATACTGTTCAGTATGATTGTCACTAGCTAATTGTGGAAATTGAGTACTTGAAGTATGGCTTATAACTGAAAACCTAATTTAATTTTAAATAGCCACATGTGGCTAGTGACTGAGACAGTACTGTTTTAGAAAATGCTAAGCAATATGCCAGAGAGTAATTACAAGACTTTAGTTCTAGTTCTTTGTGCCATTTCAGATTACTGTCCTTTCCCATTTTGTATTCAGCCTTGCTTTTCAGCCTTATTTGTACTTATATATTTTGGCCTCATACTGAATCTTTGCTTAGCACGGAATGGTCTTCTCAGCCTATGAAAATATGAGCCTTCAAGGGATAGCTTAAATGTCACATCTAGCAAAGTCTTCCTTGATCCTCTGGACTATGGCAAATGATACTGTCCCTTATTATTTATGTGACCCAGGGTAAGTCTTGACCTTTTTGATTCTTGATCTGTCATATGGAAAAAAAATTACCTGCGCCTAACAGGGTGGTTTATTAGGGGCAAGGGTTTGGATGTGGAGATCAGTAGAAATGGTGTATATAAAAGCTTTTTGACAGTTTTCAAGAATGTACAATTTTAAGGTGATGAGCCATTTTATAAACATTAAGACTGAGTCCCAGAGAAATTAACTTTCCCACTATCCACCCATCATCTCTCATTTTCCACCTCATCCCACTTAGTACCTCATTTGCAATAATTCTTTAGCTATATTGGTTTCTATAACCCTTTCATCCTTCTTCCTCCTCCCCCACTTCTTGACCAACTTAAAGTTCATAATCCATCATTAAAATCACTTATTTCTCTACACCATCAACTCCCTTGCCTGTTTCGCTTTTAAATTGTGCATGCCTGGTAAAATGTCCAACCCGGGTTAAATCTTGCTCTGTGCCTTCTTCACGCCTCCACTCAGGCAGCTGAAAGCTGGTCGATGCTGCTATAATTCAAGATCAGTAACTTTAAGCATGACTTGTCTTTTTATTCTCTTTATAGTGTGTTTTGCAGAGCAGCCTAGCTTATCAGGAGTTTCTTTCATGGATCATGCCTTTGGTGTTGCATCTAAAACATTATTGTCATATCTAAGGTCATCTAGTTTTTTTTTGCTCTGTTGTCTTCTAGGGTTTTTATAGTTTTGCATTTTATACTTAGGTTTATTTTCTATTTCAAGTTAATTTTTGTAAAATCTATGTCTAGAATTATTTATTTGTTTGTGGATGTCTGGTTGTTCCAGCATCGTTTGTTGAAAAGATCTTTTCTTTATTACATTGCCTTTGCTCTTTTGTTAGAAATCAAAGTTAACATATAAAGACTATATGAGTCTGTTTTGGGACTCTATTCTGTTCCGCTGACCTGTCTATTCTTTAGCCAGTACCACATGTTCTTGATCACAGTAACTTTATGGTAAGTCTCAAAGTCAGATAATGTAAGTCCTCTGACTTTGTTCTTCTTCAATGTTGTGTTGACTATGCCGGGTCTTTTGTCTCTCCATATACATTTTAGGATCAGTTTGTTGCTAGCGGAGATTTTGATTGGAATGTTGAATCTGTAGATCAAGTTGGGAAGAACTAATATCTTGACAATATTGAGTCTTCCTATTCAAGAACATGAAATATCGCTCCATTTATTTAGTTATTTTATTTTCTCAGAATTGTAGTTTTCTGCAGGTAGATCTTATACATATTTTGTTAGATTTATACCTAAGCATTTTATTGTTTTGGGTGCTATGTAAATGGTACTCTGTTTTTAACTTCAAATTCCACTTGATCATTACTGGTACATAAGAAAGTGATTGACTTTTTTCTTTTTTTTTTTGACTTTGCATTCTGTAACCTTGCTATAATTGATTATTAGCTCCAGGAGTTTTTTCATCACCCACAAACAATGACAGTTTTATTTCTTCCTTTCTAATCAGTATACGTTTATTACTTGCCTTTTCTTGTCTTATTACTTTAGTAAGGACTTCTAGTATGCTGTTGAAAAAGGAGTAGTGAGGGGAAAATCCTTGCCTATTTCTAATCTTAACTGGAAAGATTCTAGTTTCTTGACATTAAGTATGATATTGGCTGTGGGTGTTTTGTTTTGTAGATGTTCTTTATCAAGCTGGGGAAGTTGCCGCTATTGCTAGTTGGATGTCCCTTTGTATTGCTGACTAATATTTCATTGTATGGGTTTACCACAGTTTGTATATTCATTCTTCTCTTGATAAACATTTGGATTGTTTCTGTTTCTTGGGTGTACAAATAAAACCATTGTGAACATTGGTATACAAGTGTACAAGCCTTTGTATGGACACATGCTTTCTTTACTGATGAGTAAAGACACAGGAATGATATGGCTGGATCATATGGTATGTTTAACTTTAAGAGACTGCTAAGTGTATTCCAGTGTGGTTTTACCATTTTACAGTTTAATCAGCAATGTAGGAGCGTTCTAATTCATCCACATTTTCTTCAAAACTTGTTGTCAGGCCATTTAATTTTGTCCCCTCTTATGGCTATGTAGTAGTACCTTATTTTAGTTTTAATTTACGTTTCCTCAGTGATGTTGATCATCTTTTCATGTGCTTGTTCATGTGTCTTCTTGGTGATGTCTGTTCAGTTTTTTTTTTTTTTTTTTTTTTAAGGGAGAGGGTCTTGCTCTGTCTGCAAGGCTGGAGTGCAGTGGCATGACTGCAGCTTACTGCAGCTTACAGTGGCATGACTTACCTTCTAGGCTCAAGCAATTCTTCCATCTCAGACTCCTAAATAGCTGGGACTACAGGCGTGCACCACCATGTTTGGCTCATTTTTTATTTTTTATAGAAATGGGTGCTCACTGTGTTGGCCAGGGTGGTCTCAAACTCCTGGGCTCAAGCAGTCCTCCTGCTATAGCTTCCCAAAGTTGCTGGGGTTACAGTCATGAGCCACTGTACCCAGCCTCTTTAGCTCATGTTTTATTGGCTTGTCTTTATTGTGGAATTTTGGGAGTTCTTTATGTGTTTTGAATCTTAACAGATATAAATCCTCTACTAGATGCATGTTTTGCAAGGATTTTCTCCTAATTAGTGGTTTAAGTGTCGAAGAGCAGAATTTTTTTTATTTTGATGAAGCCCGCTCATTGTGCTTTTAGTGACATATGTAAGAAATACGTGCCTAACCTAAGGTCACAGATATTTGCATTTCTAGATAAATTTTAGAACAACTTGTCAGTTTCGAATAAAGATGGGAATTTCATTGTGTTAAATCTGTAGATCAATTTAGAATTAATGTGTTAATAATGTTGTATCTTCTGATCCATGAATACAGTATATCTCTCCATTTTTTTAGATAATCTTAAATTTCTCTCAGCAAATTTTATAATTTTAACTGTACAGTTTTTTCACACCTTCGGTCAGATTTATCTGTATTTTATCTTTTTTTCTTTTTCTTTTTTTTTTTGAGACAGGGTCTTGCTCTGTCACCCAGGCTGGAGTGCAGTTGCACGATCTTGGCTCATTGCAACCTCTGCCTCCCAGGCTCAAGCGATCCTCCCACCTCAGCCTCCTGAATAGCTGGTACCCCAGCTACCATGCCTGGCTAACTTAGTATTTTTTGTAGAGACGGGGTTTGGCTATATTGCCCAGGCTGGTCTCAAATTCCTGAGCTCAAGCAATTTACCTGCCTCAGCCTCCCAAAGTGTTCACATTACAGGGGTGAGCCACTGCACCCAGCCCTTATTTTCTACTTTTGATGCTATTCTAGCTAGCAATGTTTTACAATTTTTATTTTGTAATTTTCTGCTGCTAATACATAGAAATACAATCGATATGTGTATATTGGTCTTAGGTCCTGCATAAGGGCCACTACTGTCCTTGCTGAACACCCTTGTCATAGTAGCTTTATTGTAGATTCCATCATATTTTCTCTAAAGACAATTGTGTTTTCTGTGAATAAAGACATTTCATTTGTTCCTTTTTGATTTGAAATTTCTTTCTTTTTCTTGCTTGATTGTACTGGCTAGAACCTTCAGTACGATTTTGGATATAACTCCAAGACTGCCTAGCTCTATTTAGTTTCTCGGTCCTTGTGCTTCACTTTGTCTACTGCCTCTGAGGGATTAGAACTTTCTTGCCTGTTGACTATTAACTTGAAATAGTTGTTTCAGGCAAAAGGATAAATCTTGTTACTCCTTCATGTCTGAAAGGAGCAATCTCTGTTCTATTTCACATCAAGCTTTTATTCTCACCACTCCACCAAAACAGTTGCTAAATTCAGTGGTTACTTATTAGTGCTTTTTTTTTTTTTTAACTTCTTGGCAGCATTTGGAATAATTGAGCACTCTCTAGGTACTTTCTTCGCTTAATGTATAGGATACCCTCTTGGTTCCCTTCCTGCTTCCCTGGACAGCTTTATTGATGCTACGCAATTTAAATGTTAGGATGCACTGTGGATCCTTGACATTTACACCTTTGTTCTCTGTATTTTTACTGCCTTGCTAATTGTCTGTTTCCTCATTAAAATGCAAACTCTCTAATGGCTCAGCACCTAGGGCAGTGCCTGGCACAAAGTGTTCACCCAACACATACCAATGAATGAATGAAGAAATGGTTGGTTTTCTCAACCAGTTTTTGGCACGTGACCCAGGTTTCTCCTTAGAACATAGAAACCTTTAATTCCAGAATTATTTCTAGTTATGACATGAGATGAAGTTAGAGATTCTTTCATACTCTGATAATATTTGTTTACAGTTTATAGTGTTAAGTACGTTATTTAATTCACTTGGCTTTATTCTTACATGGTTATTTCTGTTTGAGTATTGTTTGGAGATTTTATTGGAAAACCTTTTTGTTTTATTTACAGAGTTGACATCACTTACCTATCAGTTTAAAACAAATCAGGTTAATTACTGAATGTACTGGTGATAAATTTTATTCTTCCAAAATGTGTTTTGTTGAAGTATGTTGAAATTTTTGAGGACAACTATATGCTATCACATTGCTAGTTTGTTAATGTATATTTTATTAGTTGCCTCTAAATTATTCTAAATTTTGAGGATTCTGAAAGGATTCATATCTTAGAGATTTTCAAAGGTGGTGTGTAGTTGGACACAGACTAAAATAAATGTTTCATTTATAGCATATTTGCATATACCCATTGTGTAGATCTTAACATTTGAAAGATCCTGGGAATTGAAATGTCCAGTATGCATGCTGTTGCTGTAGATTGAGAAGTGAAATGTGGTAAAAGATAGCATCAGAGTTTTAAAAAGTGTAGTATCAAAAGTTTGTGATGGTTTCTGTTACTTCTTGGTTCATTTCTGAGAGTCAGGGAAGAAAGAAATGGAATGGTTGCCATTTTATTCATACTTTCATTTCAAACACTTTTAGTGTGATCTGTAATGTGGATCTCACTCATTTTTTTTATAACCCATTTTTTAAATAACCCATAGCAGTTATATACGTCATCACATTTTCTTTTCTGTCGCAAACATCTTGAATGTGTGTATTTACAAATGTTTTGTATCTCCCGGGCACTCTGTAAATACTGACTGAATGACTGTTCAAAGACACATGAAGACTCCAAAGAGTTGTGTTTTCATGGTTGTAGTGTTTTTGTGGAGCTACAGATAGGAGAATAAATGCTGTCTGTCTCTTTCTCTGAAATAAGAAGTTCAATTTAATTAATTAGCTCATGATGCAAAATTAAACTTTTAAATCAGGAAGACAGAGTAGAAACAGAGTATCCTATTTTATTATGGCTTTCCTTCATGTCTGGAGTGTGCAGTAGCCAGGACCACCTTATGACAAGGTTGGAGTCTTGCTAGATATGTAAGATTCAATTCTTTGCTATTCCTTTGCCTCTTTATATTCTAGACTTACATTACCAGTAGTGATTAACTTACTTTAAATAATTTAGCTCTTTAATAATAAACGTTTACATTTCTCCAGGACCTTTCTGCTCTCCAGTTAAACTCAGTTTCATGTGGGAAAGTAGAGGGAGGAAGTAGTAGTAGGCTTAAAGATTGGTAGTCTCTGAGTAGTGAGGCTTTCTCATTTGGACTTTGGTTTAAGAACCACAACAGAAAATCTGTTTCTCCACAGTTTTAAGATTCCGTGGGGGAAAATCTTATTCAGAAGTGGTTTTTAACATTTGGATTTCTTCCAGGAATGGAAATGTATTAGATTCTTTTATTTGCAACAACAGAACTCTGGCTAATTAAAACATAGCTAAGACATACTACCTGTCTTAGTCAACTTGGGGTGTGTATTATAGTCCATTCGTGTTGCTATAAAGGAATACCTGATACTGGTAATTTTAAAGGAAACAGGCTTATTTTGGCTCACCATTCTTCAGGCTGCATAGGAAACATGGTGCTGGCATCTGTTTCTGGTGAGGGCCTCAGGAAGCTTAGAATCATGGGAGAAGGTGAAGTGAAGGGGAGCCAACATGTTACATAAAGCAAAAGAAAGTGGGAAAGTGCCAGCCTCTTTTAAACAGCCAGCTCTCCTCTCCTGTGAACGCAGAGTGTGGAAACTCACTCATTACCACAGGGACAGCACCAAGCTATTAATGAGGGCTTCACTCCCGTGACCCAAATACCTCTCATTAGGTCCATCTCCAATATGGGAGGTCACATTTCAACATGAAATTTGGAGGGGACAGAACATCCAAACCATTGCAGGCTGCTGTAACCAAATACTGTAAACTAGGCAGCTTAAACAGCGTTTATTTCTCACAGTTGGGGAGGTTGGGAAGTCCAAGATCCATGTGCCAGCAGATCCAGTTCTTGATGAGGATCTTCTTCCTGGATTGTAGACAATCACTTTCTCACTGTTTCCTCATGTGGCCTAGAAAAAGTGAGGGAGTGAGCTCTCCTTTCTTTGTTTTAAGGACACCAATCCCATCATGGGGAGCCCCACCTGTATGACTTTATTTAAACCTGATTATCAGACAGAGGCCTACCAAATACTACCATTGAGGTCAGAGCTTCAGAATGAATTTTTGGGAGGACACAAACATTCACTCCATAAAACTTCTCTTACTCCATTTTTTAATTCTTGTTATTTTACCTCCATCTGAAGGGGATAAAATAAAAACTAGAAATTCTTTCTTTAGTCCTCAGTAATGTTAAGTTTACCTTTCTAGGGTAATTAGGGTAATTATTTGACAAAATATACAGAAAGTTTTATCTGCATACATATGTACAGGCAGTAATTTTTTACTTTTAGGTCTTCAGTCCATCTGGGTTTTTTTTTTTTTTTCTTTCAGTGTTTAGTATAAAAGAGGGGTCTGTATTTTTCCAAGTATTTTGCTCATGCTCTTTCAGCATTTCTTGACTAATATATTATTTCCCCACTCAAAATATTGGCTTTATTATATACCGTGTCCTATTATATATAGGTCTGTTTGTGTACTTTCAATTATTTTATGTTACTAATACCAAATTTTTATTAATTTTACTTTAATATTTTCCCTCTTCAGTAGTCTGTTAGTGTTTTGAAATATTTTTGGCAGTTATTTCTACCCTGTTTTTTAAAATTTTATCAGGGTTTTCACTATAATTGTATTGCATTTGTGTATTAATATGGGGAGAATTGACGTGTAAATAAGTTTTCCTACCTAGGAATATGGCATAGCTGCTATTTTTTCAAGTCAGGTTTATAAGTTTTTTACAATTTTATTCATGAATGTTTTAAATATTAATGTTTACAAATTAAACCCTTTTCTGCAATAAATGTGTAAAGATGTCACCCTTTATAACCTACTGATTATATAGTTCATATACATTTTGCATATGTTTATAAACAACCACATTATTGGTTCTAGTAGCCTTTCATTTCATTTCATCTTCTTGGATTTTTCAGGTAATAGATTTTTCAAATAATAATTCTTTCTGTTCCTTCCTAATATTTATCGTTTCCTTTTTCTTATTACACTGGATTGAATTTCCAGTCTCAGTTGAACAATGGTAATGATAGTGCACCATCTTGTCTTGATCTTTTTTTAATAGCCATGCCTCTTTCTCTTCAGTGCTGATAATGGCTGCTGATTTGAAAAGAATCTACTTCAGAGTCCTTTTCTTAGTTAGATTTTCTTTTTAAAATCAGATAGTAAATGTTTTATTAAATACCTTTGTAATATCAAATAAGAGAGTCGTGAGCTTTTAATGTGATGAGTAGTCTAAAAATGTCCTTTTGTTCTTAGAATAGTCCTACTCGCTGTGTAGTTTTCCTAAATACAGAGCTATTATTTCATAATAAATGACATTTTTTATTAATATTCATGAGACTACTTTTTTATTTGTTTGTAAAATACCAAGCTTGTGATAGATTGCTAAACTACATTAGAATACTTTCACATTTCATGTATCTTGGATTAATTTTAAAAGCTTAGTAATTATCTGTACTCTAGCATTATAGAACATGATAGTAAATTTTCAGGGCCTGATACTTTTTTGAAGCAATGGTTAAAAAACTGAAACTTTTAAATTTGTAGCTGTTAAGTGTAGTCAGTGTCAATGTCAGTCCCTTTTTGTAATATCCTCAGTCATCTCTTAGGTGATAAAATTTGCCTTCTAATTTACTTTTTTGTTTTTGTTTTTTCCTCTAAAAAAGAGTCATGGAAATAATATTGCATGAAGTTTTTTTTAAAACATTTGGATGTGTTTGAACATGTTTAAATGCATTTTCTTATCTAGTGGTACCCTTCTGCATTTCAGTATTCATTTAAAATATTAATTAGATGTAACTTCTAAAGGTATTGTTTATACAATTTCCATTTTTGAGTGTTTATTTTGGTTTACTTCTTGGTTTGTGTATTTGTTCTTTTATTTTGTTAGGGCACATATGTGAGTGGTAGACCTCCAAGGACTTGTTATACATATTCTAATATACTTATCAATGAGCAGCATCTTGCTTGACTATAGTAGTCATGAATGTTAGTTTTATTTCCCTCAAAACATAAGTTTTGCTCTATTGCTTTTGGGAAGGAAATATATATTATATGGAAGAAGTTTGATGTCATTTTTAACTTTTGCTTGTGAAATTTTTTTTCTTAACCCTAAAATGGAAAAAACAAAATTATTTTACATTTATATAAACATTTCTTCATTAATATTTTCTGGCAATTGATCTGTCTTTAATGACTTTTCAGTAGAGATACTTGATATAGGGATCCTCCAAAAAAGATACTTTAGTCTTTTATTTGGTTTGGGAGATCCTACATGCATAAGTTATCTATTGCTGTGTAAAAAATTTACCCCAAAACATAATGGCTTTAAAACAATATCCATGTATTATCTGTCAGTTTCTGTGTGCCAGGAATCCAGGCATGACGTAACTGAATCTTCTACCTCAGTCTCTCTCTCAAGGCTGCAGTCAAAGTGTCAGCCAGAGCTGGGAACTCATGTGAAGGCTTAACTGGGGAAGGATCATGCTTCCAGGTCAACTCTGTCCTAATCTAGTGCTTTTTTTCACTGCAACACATATTGCTATTGTTAATTTATTTGATAGTGTATTGTTAATTTATTTGATAACATATTGTTAATTTATTTCATAGTCACATTTGGATCTCATATCAAGCCCAGAAAACACCTGGTTCATTTCTTTTTGTTTGTTTTAAGTTTTGTGTGTGGTGCATGTGAGTGCATGTGTGTGTGTGTGTCTGTGTGTGTGTGTGTGTGTGTGTGCAGCTAGAGATAGTTACAGAGGGGATCAGGAAGGGAGGAGAGTGTTGACAGCTTTTTTCTATTTTAAGAATTGTAATAGTTTTTTTTCCCTCTGTAGGTGCCTTAGCTGGACCAATTATTGTGGAGCCACATGTCACAGCAGTATGGGGAAAGAATGTTTCGTTAAAGTGTTTAATTGAAGTAAATGAAACCATAACGCAGATTTCATGGGAGAAGATACATGGCAAAAGTTCACAGACTGTTGCAGTTCACCATCCCCAATATGGATTCTCTGTTCAAGGAGAATATCAGGGAAGAGTCTTGTTTAAAAATTACTCACTTAATGATGCAACAATTACTCTGCATAACATAGGATTCTCTGATTCTGGAAAATACATCTGCAAAGCTGTTACATTCCCGCTTGGAAATGCCCAGTCCTCTACAACCGTAACTGTGTTAGGTGGGTATGCTTGAATTATGTATTCTGGTGATACTGGTGAAGATTATAATAAAAATATTTTTAAGAAATTAAAATGGTTGAAATTTGATTTAACTTTAGTTTTAAAGTAAAATAATTCAAATATGATTTTTCAAGATCCTTAAAATTTATGATTATTGGTTTCCTTTAAATAAAATCTTGTCTGTATATACCTACTTATCTATGTAATGCTGCATAGTTTTAGCTAGTGTCTATGAAAGATAGTGATGAGTTTTAATTATAATCTAAGTTCTGAGTTTCTGTAACATCTTTATTTTCATTATCTCCCCTCAAATTTTCAGCCTTTAATTAAATTACCATCTTAACTTTTTTCATTTTTAAAAAATTGAGTTTTGCATCTAGGAGCCATTGACACCTCATGTTTTAATTTTTCATATCAAATTTTATTCCTGCTATTTTAGATTTGCATAACTATCTGAATATTGTGCTTTCACTCATAATAGTGATATTCCACTATTTCCTATGATACCTGTTAAAGTTTATGGTAAAATGTTGACAAAGCTCATTAACCTTAAGCTACTTGCAGTGAAATGTAAACCAATTTGGAAATACTGATAAGTACTTTTGAAATGATAGAAATGAAAATTGAGGAGCAATAGCAACTGGTGGCTGCTCACATGAAGATCTACTGCTTAGATTCTTATTCAGACTGCTACTAGTAGTGTAGGTAGTTGACAGCTTCCAGCTGTTAGGTCCTTTAAGATTACTTCAGTTTTCAGGGCTATTCTTTTTGTGAGTGACCTCAGGCCAGTGACTGAGTGAGGCAGTGGTAGCCAAGGGTAAGCGCTTCTTGGGGCTAGTGGTTGAACAGGATATTAGTGTGAAGATTTTTACCCAAAGTGGGACTCCTTTAATGGAATATGCCCATTGGCCTGAATGGAGACTTTGTCAGGGTACTGGTAGCTCCATTTACTCAATTGAATCTTCCTTCTCTCTTTTCTCCCAGTTATCACTCCCTGATAAACTTTTTGTACTTCTCACATCACACACAGTGTCTGCTTCCCGGAGAACCAAACAAGTTAATAGCTCCAATGTTTAAGGACATAATATTAGTGTCTCTGAAGTATAGGACAGCAATTTTGTCCGAATTTATTACATATTTTTTCATGTTGAGAGATATTTTAATATAAAATTAGATATCTGAGGCTTAATATATTTAAGACACTGCCCTAAGAGCTGTGGGGACATATAACTTACATTTAAGAGATTTATATTTTTGAGAAATTTTCTGATTGGAAGGCAAGGCATGAATATCTGAAAACTCACGTGCAGGACATCAGTAAAAAAGGTAACATAAAGTATGTTTATGATCACAAGTATGGCTCACTCCTGTAATCCCAGCACTTTGGGAGGCAGAGGCAGGTGGATCACTTGAGGTCAGGAGTACAAGACCAGCCTGGCCAACATGGCAAAACCCCATCTCTACTAAAAATGCAAAAACATAGCCAGGCATGGTAGTGCATGCCTGTAATCCCAGCTAGTCGGGTGGCTGGGTCTTGAGAATCACCTGTACCCGGGAGGCAGAAGTTGCAGTGAGCTGAGATTACACCACTGTACTTCCAGCCTGGGCAACAGAATGAGACTCTCTCAAAAAGAAAAAAGAAAAAAAAGGACCTTGCATGTGAAAAGAGCAAGCTCATGGGGATAAAATCACTTTTCATTTTGCTTTAAATTGTAGTAGTTCCCTCTAAATTAATACAGTACTTACTGGCTTAAAATCCAGGCTGTTACAAGATTAGTCATTATTTTGCCCACACCTACTTCTCTTGCTTCATTTGTTCTACTCCTTGCTGCTGTTTTTTCAAAAACCCAAGTCTTATCATCATCATAAACTATTTGCAGTTCTTTTGACCTATGTTTTTATGGGTGTATCTCTTTCTGCCTGGATTGCCTTTTTTTCTGGCCTTTCTTTCTTCCATGTAACTATTCATCAAATCACATCCTTTTAGTAGCCATTCTTGACCCCTTTCTCCAAATCTGATGCTTTTTTGGCTGTCATTGTTACGTTGAACATATCTTTTTGTAGCAGTTATCACACTATTATAAATGTTTTCTGCAGTATAAACAAACAAGGGTTGGAGAGTAACTATGCATTTAAAAATTTAATTTTATGTCCTTAAAACCAATAAGAGTTTCCAGTATATAGCAGTCATACAGTGTTATTTGAGTAGGATATAGGAATGGATTAGTGAACTTGGTAGTCAAGAAGTATTTCGTAGGAGAGGTAGTTGAGTCAGTCAGTGGTGATTAGGTTTTGGGTAGGCAAAAATGAAAGAATATGAAAATGGTATTCTAGGATTGTGATAGTATGTAAACCAAGGCAGGGAAAACAAAACGATATGCAGTTCACCCTTGAACATCATGGGTTAGAGCTGTGTGGGTCCCTTTATACATGGATGTTTTTTCAACTAACTGCAAGTAGAAAATAGAGTATTTGTGGGATGTGAAACCTGCATATATGAAGGGCCGACTTTCTGTACATGGGTTCCGTAGGGCTAACTGCAGGACTTAAGTATGCACGGATTTGTTTATACTCAGGGATGCTGGAACCGACCCTCATCCCACTGCAGAATACTAAGGGACCACTATACATTAAGGGAAAATTTTCTTAACCCCAGTGTTGTTGAAATTTGGGGCCAGAATTCTTTGTTGTAGTGAGCTGTACTATTCGTTGTAGACAGCATCTGTGGCCTCTAAACACTATGCCAGTAAATGCCAATAGCATTCCTTGTTGTTA
The DNA here is from genome assembly GCF_001698545.2 of Rhinopithecus bieti. Taxonomy (NCBI): domain Eukaryota; kingdom Metazoa; phylum Chordata; class Mammalia; order Primates; family Cercopithecidae; genus Rhinopithecus; species Rhinopithecus bieti. Next base: position 1,792,905 of record NW_016803392.1, read on the forward strand.
AACTCATAATGTCTCCAGACACTGCCAAGTGTCTTCAAGAGGGGAGCAGGAGTTAGTGGGTAATCACCCCCTGTTGAGAGCCCTGTGTTAGTGGAACACTGAATAAGTAATTTATTCGTTGTTCAAAGGATTTACATAAAGTACAAGAATTAAATTTTAGAATTATAGAGTGGGACCACATTAAAGTAACTTGAATGCCAGAACAGGGAATTTGAGCTCTATGTTACTGGAAATTCATACTTTGTATTCAATAGTTGTACTGCCTCTCACCTGTCTTCTATTCTCAGACCCTTGCTATTTAAAATGTAGTTCATGGACCAGCAGCATTGGCATCACTTGAGAACTTGTTAAAAATAAAGAATTTCAGATCCCTCTTAGGCTTATTGAATGATAGTCTGCATTTTAGCAAGGTTCACCAGTGACTTATATATACAGTGAAGTTTGAGAAACACTGCTTTGATCACATCACATAGAGGAACGCCTAACTCACGACTGACCTGATTTAGAGAGCAATGTGATGACAGTTGTGATTAGGAAGATGGGTCTGGTGTTTTTGATCATTTGAAATGAAGAGGTCCTTAAATCATAATATCTCAGCTGTGAGACCATGAAGATTTACAATTAATTTTGTAATTTCTGCCACATGAATGCAGACAAGAACTGTTACAGAGGAATAATTAGCAGAATTTTGTATCTGATTGGATATAAGAAGTAAGGAAAGTTTGAACAGTAATAGGTTTTGAAAGTTTGTGATTAAATTATGTTACTGCTAGTTAAATGGGCACATATGAATGAAAAACAGGTGTTGGTGATTGGGAGGATAAAATGATTTTGGTGTTAAGTTTGAGTTTGAGGAGCTAATAGGTGGAAATAACCAGGTGTAGGTAGTTAGAAGCTGAGGTGTCAAGCCTTGTATTAAAATTGGGGAAAGTTCAGAATCATCTGGGTAGTAGTCTATCAGATAAAAGTTTTTAAGTGAGATACAAAAGTAATTGCAGGCCCAGGACTGATTATTTATTTAAAGGAAGAGGTTAGAAAAAATAAGAGTTCTCAGAGAGAGTTATGAGAAGAACTCAGGCAGAGTAATATCATATGAAGAAAAGATAGGAAAGTTTTTAAGGAAATATTACTCTAGCAACCATTTCCACAGTAAGAAATAAGCCCTACAGAAAATGTTTTGACTATTTTTTAGTTTCTCCTAAGGACAGCACGTAGCTAGTATCATTCTAAATGCATAACTTAGGAATTACTTCATTACTTACAACAAATACTTTAACACATTAGGATTTAATTCTTTTCAACTGCTTGGGAAGAGCTGTGCTCAAATATCAGATTCAACAAAGTTAAAGAGACTAGACATAAAAGTGTTGAGTTTTAGATTAGGGGTCTTTGATGACATTAGAGTTTCAATGGAGTGGTAGTAGCAGAACCAAATTTAAGGAATATAGTATTTGCACCACGTATAATCACAAATGACTGTTTTCCCAAATCTATGTAGAACTTTTACTCACCAGTAAGAAAAAAATAGACAGCTGGCTATAATAGGCATTTTGCAGAAGAAAAGATTCCAAATGACTCATAAACATATGAAAATATCTTCAACCTCATTCATAATCTGAGATATTAAACATAAAATCTCAGTGGCATACCATTACATACCTATCAGATTGCAAACATTGAGAAGTCTGTGACAATATCAGCTGGGTGACAATATCAACTGGTGAGTATATGGACCAGCAAGAGTGCTAAGACTGGGAGGAAATTGGTACTTTGGAAAGGTTTTTGAAATTATCTGATAAAGTTGAAAATAAGTAGTAGCAATTCTGAAGATATACTTGTGCACAAATATGCTAAGATACATGAATGGAAATGTTTCTTGTAAAATTGTTCAGATGAAACAGGAACTCCATGTCCATTAATAAACTATAAAGCAATTAAAACTAATAATATATACAATTGTATATAAATCCAAATGGTCTAAAAATAAAAAAGTAAAAACATGAATTCCAGAAACAATAAGCTAAAGCCAAATGTTCCAATATGAATGAATCTCCAGAACACAAAGTTGAGTCAAAGAAAAGTACAAAATACATGTGGTCCAATTCCATTCTTAAAAGTTCAGAAACAGGCTAAACTGTGTTGTTTAGATTTGCATGAGTTGGTTGTAGAACTATAATGAAAAATAAACAGTTGATCTCCAAAGTCAATATAGTAGTTTCACATTGAGGCAGGCAGGTTTTTAAGATGTAGTAGAGGAATATGAGGGACTTGTGAGGTTCCAGTAATAATGTTTGTTAAGATGTGTGGTGGTTATATGGATGTTTAAAATTGTTCATTGCGTGTGTTGCGTGTACTTTTTCATTTGTTATTTTACAGTAATGCATCTTACGAAAGGAACTACATAAGGAAAATAATCATATCCATGAGAGTAAAATGTGAAGTAAAAATAGGTTTCAAAGTAAAATGTGAAACAAAATTTGGTTCTTTCAATACCATCAAGAACAGATGGTATTGAAAGAACCAACTTGAAATCCTGGAAATGAAAAAAAAAAAAATCATTGAAATAAAAACTCAATGCACACAGTAAACTGAAGACTGGACACAAAATTTATGAAGTCAGTACTGAGGAATTTACACAGAAGCACATAACAATTGCTGGAAAATGTGAAAAGATAAGAGATGTTGGGGGTCGAGTAGATTGAGAGGTTCTAACATTGTTACTTTACCCTGCTGAGGAACTTTCTTATATTGGAAGAAGATAGGTGGTATGTCCATTCCAATAAACTTAACTATTAGTGATGGTACCTGTTAGGATGACCTTGAAGTATATGTTGTAAATAAAAGTAATTGAACACATTCAGCAACCTTAATTGGTTCTTTTGGATATATGAGGAGTTAAAGGTTGAAAGTTCAAAAGGCAGTGTTTTAAATGAAATTATTGAGTCACTTATTGGGCCAAGAAAAACATTTCATCTCCAAAGCGTATGTTGAGAGGAACTTTTTTTTTTCATAACATTTTAACAGTAAGTCAAAATCATAACTTACTTTTAAAAGTGTTTGCTTTAAAATTTTTTTGCTGCAAAATGAAGCTATATATATATATATTTTTTATATATGTATAAAACTTATCTTGCAGATAAATAATACCTTTAATCTCATAAAGGGAATTGTGATCTAGTTCACAGAAATTTTTTGTATATGTTAAGTTGGAAGGAATGCATCGTTCCCTAAAGGAATGTATATCTTTATCAGGTAGAGCCATCTTTGTAGTGGTGGTATGAATTCTTGGTCTCATTTGTCCTGGCTTATGATCTTTAGTTTTTCCAAGAATGTGATTGACGATGGCATTACCTAAAAAATGTGTGTAGATTTTATATGCAGTTGTCCTTAAGCTTGTGAAATATGTTTAGATGTGACTTGCAAAGATATAAACATATTCTTGTTTGAATGTAACTAATTTTTTAAAAAATATTTAAACAGTTGAACCCACTGTGAGCCTGATAAAAGGGCCAGATTCTTTAATTGATGGAGGAAATGAAACAGTAGCAGCCATTTGTATCGCAGCCACTGGAAAACCTGTTGCACATATTGACTGGGAAGGTGATCTTGGTGAAATGGAATCCACTACAACTTCTTTTCCAAATGAAACGGCAACGATTATCAGCCAGTACAAGCTATTTCCAACCAGATTCGCTAGAGGAAGGCGAATTACTTGCGTTGTAAAACATCCAGCCTTGGAAAAGGACATCCGATACTCTTTCATATTAGACATACAGTGTAAGTAAATGTAACATTTGCTTTTTTAATATTTGTCAGTATGTTTATCAAACTATTTTTAGTTTGAATATTTAATAGCTTTCCCTTGTTTATTTTGTTTTCTTTTAATTTTGTTTGTGTTTTCATGGAAAATTTCATTTAACCAAAACATTTTAATCACTTTTGTAAAGATGAACAGATGACTTTAAAGTTGCTCTCCAACTTAAAATTATAATGTAACCATTTCCTTTTAAGATCTTAAAAGTAGGCTCGACTTAGGGAGTTATGGCAACTTGTACCTCAAAATGTACAGTGCTGAAGAACAAACAACTTCTGCATTCTAATTAATTGAGCTGTTATTCAGTTTCACTGATGCTGCCCATCTATTTTCTTGTTACTGTTTTTGAGATGGAGTCTTCCTCTGCTGCCAGCCTGGAGTGCAGTGGCACGATCTCTGCTCACTGCAACTTCCGCCTCCTGGGTTAAGTGATTCTCCTGCCTCAGCCTCCCAAGTAGCTGGGATTACAAGCGTGCACCACCATGCCCAGCTAATTTTTGTATTTTTAGTACAGATGGGGTTTCACCATGTTGGCCAGGCTGGTCTCCATCTCCTGACCTTGTGATCCTCCCGCCTTGGTCTCCCACAGTGCTGGGAATACAGTCCTGAGCCACCACACCTGGCCTTGTTTTCTTTGACTTCCCTATATGCATATTAATTAGTTTGAAAATCTGTATTTTTCAATATTATTTCTAATCTTGTCTCATTGATCATGTTATAAGAATTTTCTTAGATTAAAAAACAATATTTTAAATACATCATTGGATAATGACCATTGTAGATACAGTCAAAGCTGAGCCACTTGTTACTTGTATATTTTTGTTAAGGTATACTTTCCTGTGTATGTGTTTATATATTCTTTTGTATCTACTTTTCCCTTTGAATAAAGTTTCTTAGTTTTTAATACATTCTTTATGATTTGTATACCATTTAAAAATTTCGAGTAGTAGAAAAGGTGATGGCTGTGGATAGTTTATAGCAAAGATAATGAAAATTAGGCAGATTAGAGATAACATTAGGAAAAGTATTTAGGTTCTGTTTTTACTTCTATCCATGTACAAATTATAAATTTAGGTGTTTTTGAGGGAATTCTATTTTTTGTTGTTGCTACTTATTTTTTTGATATGACATGCATGGAGTTTTAAGTTACACATATTCATTACACTTGGTGTAATGTTTTTTAAAGCTAATTCTCAGGATCTTTTTCAGCCTTTATAGGGTTAACTTGAAAAGCTGTCGTTCAAAAACTGTTACTGCCATTGCATTCTTAAATGCTAATACCAGCTTTTCCTAATTCTCTGGAGAATTCTGTTGAAATTTTCTTTTCCTTTTCCTACCTTGCTTTTACAGAGTCTTAACTTTTTTCTTTTTCTCATAAAATTCAGATCCCGATTGGAAGTTAATGTATTTTGCATATGCATATATGTTTACCTTTCCAGTGTCTAATAATGACTGATATTTTCAATTTGTAGTTTTTTGTTTGCTTGAATGAAATCTTAGATATATAAAATATTTCTTCTAATGTAAGTGTTTATAATATGGTTTTGATTTATTGGCTTACTCCTAAAATGTTCTTAGAATAGTCATGATAATTTTCCTTTTGTAAATTGGAGACCTATAGGACATGTAAACAAACTTAAATATTGTCTTATATGACAAATTTATGCCTCAATATTTAGAGGTATCCTTTTGGGATACTTTAATGCCTAAACTCACAGATATATGGACTGTTCTTTCAGCAACATTTTTTAGTACCACTTTTAAGTTACAAAAATGTTTGTTAATCTTTGCTGTTTCTTTTTTTAAATTTCTAAGATAATTATACCTTATTAAAAGTTCAGTTTTTTACAACTCTTTTGTAAACTTTGCTTTCCAGTAGGACAGTCTTCCCTGGCAGAGGTAAATACTGATCTGGTCTCTCTCTAGCTTCTCATTAGATCATATTGCTGCTAACTTAGTTTTCTATGTAGCTCACAGAAAACTAGAGAGTCTCTGCATCATACATAATTTAACACTTCCTTGGGGAAGCCTTTTATCACCTCCAACCCCATCCCCAACCTAAATTAGGCCTTTCTTTTTATATTCTCTCTTAGCATCCTATTCTTTTCTTCCTGGCCCTCATAAGGGATTTTAGTTAAGTATTTTTAAGTGTCATCTTCCCTATTACTATTAGAATGTAAATTGTATGTATATAAAGTCTGTGTGTATACCAAACACCTAAAACAGTGTAGTGCAGTGGTACGAACGTGGCTCACGGCAAGCTCTGCCTCCCAGGTTCACACCATTCTCCTGCCTCAGCCTCCTGAGTAGCTGGGGCTACAGGCACCCACCATCATGCCTGGCTAATTTTTTTTTTTTTTTTTTTTTGTATTTTTCAGTAGAGACGGGGTTTCACTGTGTTAGCCAGGATGGTCTTGATCTCCTGACCTCATGATTTGCCCGCCTTGGCCTCCCAAAGTGCTAGGATTACAGGCGTGAGCCACCGTGCCTGGCCAAAACAGTGTATTATTTCTAAGTACTATGCCTCACACTCATTAGGAGCCAAACAAAATGATGGTTGAATGAATGATAGGTTTGGACTTAATAGTTTGGAAGTATGTATTTATATTGCTGGTAGATATGGATTCAACTAATTATGTGGCACATATGCTAAAAGACTTTTGGGTACGTGAAATGGATAAGTTTATGTTTTAGTACATTTGAGTCCCTAGCTAATTTATTTCAGTTGTAAGTATGTGGTCATAGAAAGCCTGTGTCACATCTCTACATGACCCCAATATATTAATTAATTGTAACATAGGGAATCTAATCTCTGCAATTGACCTCATATCTCTTAGAAGATATTTCCTTTTAGATTAAATATCTCTTTAAAGACTGTTTTATATGGTGACTTGGTACTACATGGTACTTAAATGCCATGTCTTATTTAATTAAATACTGTAACATATTTGCTTTGTTCCTGTATCTCTATGTCTTGCTTAATAGGATACTTTCATTTTGCTTTTGGTGATTACAGGTTTATGAATATTCCTTAACATTTAGCATTTCTAATTACTCAAACTGTATGTAGTATAATTGCAATTTTTGGGGGGTACTCATTCTTCATTTTATTCTTTCAGCCAATATTTACGGAGTAGTGTCTTCCGTATTGATTATACATGTTGAGACTAAGGAAAAATGATTCCTGTTCTTCTAAGGCTTTGTCTGTTATGTTAATATTTTATCATGTATGTTGCATTTATCATTAACAAATGGTAATCTGTCCTGTCATGCATTTGTTTTATAGATGCTCCTGAAGTTTCGGTAACAGGGTATGATGGAAATTGGTTTGTAGGAAGAAAAGGTGTTAATCTCAAATGTAATGCTGATGCAAATCCACCACCCTTCAAATCTGTGTGGAGCAGGTAATGTTATATACTTTGAAAGAGAAATTATCTAAAAGTGAAACCTTCTTAAATCCCCATTAAAAATTGTTTTTATCTATATAATACATGATTATAGTAATAGCAGAAAATGAAAATTTTAATTAAATTTTCTGTCTTATCCTGCCCTACCTGTCCCCACCTTCCTACCCCCTCAGTTCTGATCTTTTGAGGCTACTTAAGCAATTTTAGCAGTTTCTTTTGGTTAGTTGCAGTCAGAGGTCTTAGGGTGCTACAACTTAATAGTTTTTAACATTGTTGACTTCTTAGATAAATAATTATAATTTTATGTCTACTTCTTCACTTACAAACACACCCATATACACACATTCCTACCTTTCATAGTCCAAATGAAATTTTAGCGATTTTTAGTTAAACTCAGCAATCACTGTTTGCTTCTCTAGGACAGGTAAATGTTACTAAGAGCTAAGAAGTATACCAGACTTCTGTTTTCTCTTGTCTATAGCCATTTGTTTTCCCAATGGCTAATATTTGCCTCTTTTTACTTGTGTAGTTACTATGTGCATAATTTTCTTTCTCTGAAATTTCAAACTGTTATACCAAGGCTTTTATTCATATTTTGTCAGTATTTAGGGCCTATTTTTATCTCCAGATGTATCTGTCAACTTGAATAATTTCTTATTTTTTGGTCATTTCCCTCTTTTTTATTCCTGTTCATTCTTTTTGGAACTCCTATTTATTATATAATAAATATCCTTACTTTTATATTTTCAGATGGTCTTATTCTTCCTAGAAGGTTTTCTTGATTTTAAAAAAATTTTCCATTGACTTAATGATATAAAAAAAATTTTGGCCTGTTTTCAGTTTTAAGAGCATCTTCTCATGAGACGGAGCATCTTCTCATTGAATATTCTTTAGAGAAGGAGAAGATGCTCTTATAAACTGAAAATAGGCCAACTATAAAAATACGTTATTTTCATAGCACACTTTTCTTATTTTATGAGTGTAGTATCTTTCTTGTTTCTTCCCAGGGATACTGGAGTTACTTCTTCCCCAGAGAGTTTTTTTCTGCTTTCTACATACTGTCTCTTTTCCCTCTAAGTTCTTTTGTTTTTTTGGTTTGATCTTTCGTTATGCAGATATTTCTTAATCTTGTTGGTTGTTTTAGTCTTTCACAGTGAGGCGTTAAAATAAAATGCTTAGTGGATGCTCTCTCTGTAGTGGGGATTGCTCATTAGATTCCACTTAGAGTGATCAGGTAGAGATGTGATTATTTTCCTGGGGAGACTCCAGATATCACTAATAGAAGAGTGGAAGTGTTTATTTCGTGACCATTCAGTTTATTTCTAGAATTAGCCTCCATTTTTTTGCCCGAGAGATAAATGTCTGGTATTTGTACAGAGTCGGGAGGAATCTGTTGTTTTGTGGTGTTATCTTTTAACTTGCTCTTGGCCTCCTTCTAGTTTTCTGAGGTACACTGAGTTGAACTCCAAAATTTTTGTTTGATTCTTTGGACCAAATTGGCTGCTTTCTCATCCATGTGCTTTTCATAAGCAACCCTTCACCCTAAAGTACAACTTTTCAACTTTGGGACTACTGATATTTTAGGCCGAAATTATTTTTTGTAGTGGGCAGTCCTGTGAATTGTAGGATGTTTTGAAGCATCCCTGGGTTGAGAAACACTGACCTAAGGCATATATTGTTTTTTAAATCTATTTTCTGTCTTCTAAAAGTTTGTTGGAACATCTTGTCTGTTGAATTCTGCCTCCTGTTTTCTCCTCTAAGGTTTTTAATAACTTTTTAATTTCTGTACTCTTTCTGGTGGGATTTTATGGGAGTTAGGAAGCACTATATCTGGTCAATCAGTTGTCTTTTAAGCATAGATACTATTTTAAAGGTAGAGAAAAATTTTCATTTACATTTTAAAAAATGGGAAGCAATCATTAGTTAAGATTTTTATTTGATAGAGTATTTCTAAAAGGCATACAATTCTGGATTCTCATCCCAGTGTCTTAACTTCTATATGTCTTTTTTGAGTAAGTCATTTAACCCCTCTAATCCTAAATTTCCTTGCCAATAACTACTTCGTAGAGTTTTTGTGAGGTACAGACAATGAATATAAGTCATGTAACCTAGACACAAAGGCATAGAATATGCTTTTGTTGTAGGTTTAATGTGATATTTAGATATTTCTAACTCTAAGTAATTTTATAATTTCTCAGAGAATTAAAGGGATTAAAACTTCGAGCCCAAAGTACAAAGGTAATTGTGAAGACATATATAATTTATTTTCATTGTTATCCTTGTAGAAAGAGTTTACCTTTTGAAAGACAATACTTGCAAAAATTTTCTTTCCAAAGCCTTCTAAAGGAAAAGGTTGGGTGCTTTTATTTTTGTTTCTTAAGCCATGTAAGCATATTATCTTTATTCTTCAGTGCTGAATTAAAGTACTGTCAACTCCAAAAGATTTTACAGATTATTTTACCACTCACTGCACTTGAGATTGCAAAACAAAATTATTCCATCTATTCTTCAGTGTTGATTTGCTTCTTTCCACCTTTTTATTATTGTTCTTATTCCCTGTGTAATAATTTGTTAATCTTCTATGTACTTACCTAATTGAAAATAGAGATTATGTTTTATTTACTTCTGTATCTCAGCACCACCAGCAAAGCAGAGTATGGCAAATAGTGGGCTCCTAGTAATTGAATGAAGGAATAAGTGAATAAACTTTTTGAAAATCTACTTAGCCTAAACTGTAGTAGTTGAGACCTAGGTTTACTTGACTTTTTAATCTTCTTCTTTTTTTTTTTTTGGAGACAGAGGCTCTGTCACCCACGCTAGAGTGCAGTGGTGCCATCTTGCCTCACTGCAACCTCTCCTTCCTGGGTTCAAGTGATTCTCCTGCCTCAGCATCCCAAGTAGCTGGGATTACAGGCACCCGCCACCATATCGAACTAATTTTTGTATTTTTATTAGAGACAGCGTTTCACCATGGTGGCCAGGCTGGTCTCGAACTCCTGACCTCAAGTGATGTGCTTGCTTCGGCCTCCCAAAGTGCTGGGATTACAGGTGTGAGCCACTGTGCCCGGCCTTATCCTCTTACTTTAATAAAAAACAAAAACAGCAACAACAAAAAAAAACACTTTAAGCTTTACAGCAACAACAAAAAAAAACACTTTAAGCTTTAAAAACACTTATTTGTAATTTTTTTTTTTTTTTTTTTTTTTTTTTTTTTTTTTTTTCCCTGTTAGAAAACAGTTTTTTTCAAGGTTGTTTTTTTTTTTTGTTTTTTTTTTTTTTTGTATCCTCAGGTTAGAAAAGTGATTTTTAGCAGTGTGCTTAGTTCCATTACAGTGAATGGCTTTAGAGTTCTCATGGTGGGACTCTACATGGTTTAGAGCAATGTGTATACTAGGTATAGGACCTCTTAGCCAAATTAGTGTAAATACTGTTTAAAAGACTTATTATTGATACCACATGGTGTCTTGGTTTTTATTGTCACAGATGCCCACCTTACACATGAAATTATTTTATAAGAAGACCCATTTTGCTGCTTTAGAAACTATCTTTGGATGGAGCACAGTGTCTGTTTGCATTAGCATTAAATGATGCTCTATAAATGTGTTATAGAGGGCGCTAAAACATTACATATTTAAGTAGGATGACTTTGCATGAAGAAAATTGTAGATATGTCATGAATAGATCTCTGATTCAATGAGAATTTTAATTTACTTGATACTGTATGTATGTCTTCAAATAGTATATTTTTCTAACTTCCAGTTTTCTGAATAAAACTTCTTTAATTATATTTTTTCTCTGCTTTTCTGCTGTTTTATTATGTTGGCAGAGCCACTCTTACATGGACTGCTATTTTGGAAGAAGGGGTGTTCTTAATGGCCTTTATTAGTTCATCTTTATTAAAATGAAAATTTGTTACTTTTTTTATACTTTCATACTGAATTTTGTCTAAAAGATGCTTTTTTATTTTGACTAGTATCTCAAACATATAATGTCTCATTTTAACTAGCTGTCAATAAATATAGTCTGAAGATATTTAAAATAATTTTATGCATTTTAAAATCTAGGTTGGATGGACAATGGCCTGATGGTTTATTGGCTTCAGACAATACTCTTCATTTTGTCCATCCATTGACTTTCAACTATTCTGGTGTTTATATCTGTAAAGTGACCAATTCCCTTGGTGAAAGAAGTGACCAAAAAGTCATCTACATTTCAGGTAAGTTACTATCTGCTTGCAAAATGAGTTATTTAAAATATTTCTGAATAATCATAATAACAATATACCACAATAATTTATACTTGTAAAGATAACGGTTCCTCAGAGTGAAGTTTTTGCAAATAATCTAAAAGGAATATGATAAAATAGCCCTATCCTGAGATAGGTATGTAATGTGGCATCCCTTATTAAAATGTCAAAGTGTCTATGCAACAAGTTTATATACATTTTGATGCCTGTACATATAGTTAATTTTTCAGTTCAACAGTACTATTTCTCTAATATATAGTATGACTTTCTAGATTATTTTATCTTTGCACTAAGAACAAATAGTGATTTTTTTTGCTTTTGCTTTAATGCCCACTTTGTACACAGTTGTTTAATAAAATGGAATATTAAATTTGACGACTTGGCTTGTTAAATAACATTGTTTCCCACTTAATAAGGGACTATACCATATTGTGTTACCAAGAGGTGAAATAGGAATGCTACTTAAAATGTGTTAATGAAATAAAATGTATGATGTTTTTTATTGTCCTTCAACCACTGACAGCTTAGATTTTTCACATTCTGTTTGTGTCACTGTGAATATTTTTGTTAATTTGGCTGAGTATAAATTTTGGCATTCATAAAATAGCTAAAAATACATCTTTTCCTGGTTGTGACTGCAAGTAATAAATTATCAATTGAATGCTTATTTATAAAAATTCAATAAAATATTTTGAGCATCTCCTTACTGATTACAAGAATGTAGCCATCTTCCTGTCTAACAAATGGAAAATTAAGAGGGAAAAGGAAGAGAACCTAAGAAACGCAGGTTTGTGTGGTAATTATGGAATAAATAGTTAAGGGTTTTACCTTTGTTCAAATCTAAAACTAGATAAATTAGAGGTTTTGGCGAAATTTTGTGCTTGCTTAATTGTTATATTCTCCATCCTTGTGTGATCAGTCTAAGAAGAGTACCATGTATTAATGTATTATTGTCTTACGGTACTCACCACAGTTTTTAGTTGTTTGCTCATTTCCTTGCTTATTATTTATCTTCACAATTCAGCAATTTGTGCTTGCTTTATTCATGACTGTATACTCAGCAGTGAGCATTGTGCCTGGCACATTATAGAGGTGCAAACTTTTTTTTTTTTTTGCGTGACTCTAGCAAGAAGCTTAGAACTGTATACATCCCTAACCCTTTCTGCAGTTATCAGTGCTTTGGTGGAAATCTATATATATATATATATA
>NW_016803392.1:1805990-1816440 GCF_001698545.2 Rhinopithecus bieti
GAGGCATGGTCTCGCTCTGTCGCCCAGACTGGAGTGAGTGCAGTGGTGTGACCTCAGCTCACTGCAACCTCTGCCTCCCAGGCTCAAGCAATCCTTCACCTCAGCCTCCAGTAGCTGAGACTACAGGTCTCAGCTGGGCACCACTATGCCCAGCTAATATTTGTATTTTTTGTAGAGACGGGGGTGGTCTGTCTGTGTTGTCCAGGCTGGTCTTGAACTTCTGAGCTCGAGTGATCTGCCCACCTCTACCTCCTAAAGTGCTGGGATTACAAGTGTGAGCTACTGTGCCTGGCTGGAAATCTGAATGAGGTTACATATTAGTATATTACTCTCTCTCTCTTTAATTAGAGAATAAGCCAGGGAAATGCGTAGTTAAAATATACTTAAGGACTATTTATTTTGTGTTTCTGTTGTACAATTTGGTGTGGGTTATTACTTGTAAACCTTAGACTCAATATGTCTATGTAATCATTTAAATATCAAGGCTTGGCTGGGCGTGTTGGCTCACACCTATAATTCCAGCATTTTGGGAGGCCGAGGCAGGCGGATCACCTGAGGTCAGGAGCTTGAGATCAGCCTGGCCACCACGGTGAAACCCTGTCTCTACTGAAAATACAAAAATTAGCCAGCATGGTGGTATGCACCTGTGATCCCCGCTACTCAGGAGTCTAAGGCAGGAGAATCGCTTGAACCCAGGAGGCAGAGGTTGCACTGAGCCCAGATCGTACATGCATGACAGAGCGAAACTGTCTCAAAAAAAATAATAAATTAAAAATAAATCAATAAATATCCAGACTCATTTTGGACGCTTTTGTATGTACTGATTTAATTAATGATATCCTAAATTTATACTCTTATCATTCTGAGTTCAGTGTTAAGTACTCCTGACTTGTGTGTCCAGTTGCCTATTAATGATCATTAACTCTGTGTAGTAGTTTAATAGGTATTTACAACTTAACATATTCAAAACAGAGGTCCTGATGTTTCTGTTGCTCCTTGATACCAAACATATTTCTGTACTCATCTTCCTTCTTTCAGTTACTGGTACTTCTTTCCTCACATTTGTTCAGGATACAACCCTTGATAGTTATTCTTGATTTTGCTTTTTCTCTCACACCCTAGTTAATTCATTAACAATTCAATACCAGCTCTTCCATTATGTTAAATACAGAATCTTACCAGTTCTTCAACTCTTCCACTACTGCTACTACACACTAGTCTAAACCATAAGCCACTCTTACTTCACTGTTACAATAACCATTTAATTTTCCTACTTTGCCTCTGTCCCCCTTCAGTTTGTCAGCAAATGAGCAGCTAGGGTGGTTCTTTTAAAGGACATGTCAGCTCATGTCACTCCTCTCCTCAAAACCTTCTGTGGGCTTCCCATTTTACCCACAATGAAAACCAAATCCTTACAATTGGACTTAGAAGACTCCGTACAAGCCCTCCTTCCAGATGATCTCTCTAACTTCATTTCTTACATGTTTTGCTCATTGGGTGAGTCACTACTAGACTCCTTGCTGTTCTTCGAACATAGCAGGCACATTCCTACCTCAGAGTCTTTTACAGTAACCGTTTTCAGTGCCTGGAATGTTTTTACCAGGGATCATCAGAGTTCTTTACCTCATTTCTTAAGGCCTTCACCTTCACCTTTTTCAGCAAGGTCTTTCTTCATGATTATATTTGAAATAAAATACCCTCCCTTCTCACCCCTTTACTACTATTGGTCCCCTTCTTTTTCTTTTTAGCATGTATTGCCATGTAAATTTTATTGTTTTTTATATGCTTCTCTGTTTTTACCCTCAGAACATAAGTCTAAACATAAAGCCTGCTTTAATTACTGCCATATTTTCATTATCTACAATAATGTTTAGCATATGATAGGTGTTCAGTAAAGTTTTGTTGCATGAATGAATTAAATTTGAGAATAAAACAATCAGGAATCAATTTACAAATCCAGAGTCTGCTTTTATGTAACTTAAAAAGGGAACTCAAATTTTGAGTAAATATGAACAAAATCACAGTTTCAGCACTTTCGAAAAAGTGGCATTATATGACATAATTTTTGGGGGTGTTTTTTGGAGACGGAGGCTTGCTCTGTTGCGCAGGCTGGAGTACCGTGGCGCCATCTTGGCTCACTGCCACCTCTGCCTCCCGGATTCAAGCGGTTCTCCTGCCTCAGCCTCCCGAGTAGCTGGAACTACAGGCACATGCTGCCGTGCTCGACTAATTTTTTGTATTTTGGTAGAGATGGGGTTTCACCATGTTGCCCAGGCTGGTCTTGAACTCCTGAGCTCAGGTAATCCACCGGCCTCAGGCTCCCAATGTGCTAGGATTACAGGTGTGAGCCACTGTGCCCAGCAGAGAATTTTTAATTTATTTTATTTATTTATTTTTTGAGACGGAGTCTCACTGTGTCACCCAGACTGGAGTGCAGTGGCACGATCTTGGCTCACAGCAGGCTCTGCCTCCCGGGTTCACGCCATTCTCCTGCCTCAGCCTCCCGAGTAACTGGGACCACAGGTGCCCGCCACCACACCCGGCTAATTTTTTGTATTTTTAGTAGAGACGGGGCTTCACCGTGTTAGCCAGGATGGTTTCGATCTCCTGACCTCGTGATCCACCCGCCTTGGCCTCCCAAAGTGCTGGGATTACAGGCATAAGCCACCACGCCCGGCCGAGAATTTTTTTTTTTAGTAATCAATAGTTAGACTTTACTTTTCTATCCAGAGTCTTGTAATACAGCATACTACACTGAGATTAGTTAACTCGTCTAACAACTGCTTGGAGTATGTCAGGTTCCCTAGGTATAATGCCGCCTTTCCAGAATGACTATTTAGTAAAACTTAGTAGGCTTTTACAAGAGTAAGAAGCCACAATTCACAAAATAAATGACCAATTAATCTTTTTCATTGTTGCATGTACTCATTGTCCTCTAGGAAAAAAATGTTACCTCAGTGTTAAAATAGATATTTAAAATTTGATAAATTATTTTAATATATGTTAAATAAATGCATCTTAGGACTAGAGATGAAAGTTCTGCTCAGAACAGAATAAGCAACTCTGAGGGAAATTGTTCTTAATTTTGTTACACATTTTCCCACATTGATCAATGTAAGATTTTTGGATAAGAGGTTTTTGATTTAGGATTGCAATATTCAACCTCAGTTATTAAATTGTGCTCTATTATGTAATAGTAATACTCTCAAGGGGTATAGTAGCTCTTTGACTAGTACTTACTGACTACTGGAAATTGTGTTTTTCTGGTTTGCTTTTGATGTATATTTTTCCCTTAACACCTGTTACTTCTCTTTAAATTTAGAAAAGCAAATTTTGATATGTCAAATAAGTGCCACTGTGTCTAAAACTCTTATTCCTGTGCAAAACTTGAATTTCAGGTCATATTGGTTTTAGGATCCAAGTGTGGTATCAGACTTAAGAATTTGCTTACTTAGCAATCCTTAAACTTTAAAATGCATTTATTTCATATATTTAAATAACCCATATGAAGTCTAAAAGAAAAATAAGCCAATTAATTTTGTGACACTAAAATATACCTTAGAAGACTGAAATATGCCTTTTATGGGGCATTACATGACTTGTTTTATGGTTTGGCAGAACTCATTAGAAAAGGAAACTTAAAGTTCTTCATTTGGGCGAGAAGAACTATGAAAGTCATTATGTCCATTATATACTCATTTATCACACAGTCAGCAAAGAGTATGAAAAGTAATATCTAACTGAAAAATGAGGAGTGCTTTTGGGAAGGATTTAAAATCATGATATGGTGATTAAAAATAATCCTGCCTTATAATAATTGTGACTCTTATTGTAAATTAGAAAACAGAAGAAATATTTTGCATGCATTGTCATATTTCCATTGCTTAAAATGCAAAATAATGAAGTGTTAAATGTCCTTTCTTTCATAGAATGACATTACTAGTGAGGCTCAGTTTTTTTTTTAACATTGATTAAGGAGTGGGATGGTGGGTTGAAACATTTCTAGAACCATGAACAAAATAAGATTTTAAAATAATCCTTTTGGTTAGATTTTTCTCAAAGCCGTATTTTGTTAAATCTGAGTGAAATGGACGATAGATGACCATTTGTGTTCATATAAAGAAATTTGCAAGTAGAAGTAATAAATGTCACGTTTTCATTATTTAGGATACTTGGTAAAAATGTGTCTTATTTGGTGAGAGCTCAAGTATAGTCACTGTTCTGAAAAAAACTAGCATATAAAGAACCATGAAAAACTTTAAAACTCTACTGGCAGAAAAGCAAATTATAAATAATTAGATTTTTACTTTAAATATGCTGATGCCAGTTTATTGTATTTTTTTCTTTGCGAATCATTATAAGGATGACATTCAATACATTAAAGTTGACTTTCCCAGTACTCCTGCTTCCTCAGAAAATACATGAATTGTCTTACAAATGATTTCATTTTTAGTCTATATTTTAATGTTCTAATGCTGTGAAGTTGAATTATGTGAGACTTTACTACTTTTATACTAGACATGATCCTTCAATTCTACACTTGTTTTCTTGAGATTGAATTTGTTCCATTAGTGAATGTTTTCATAAATTAAAACTTCCTTGATTCACTTAAATATACTCTGATAACTCATATTCATCTCAAAGTACTTGACAGGGTTACCTGTTATAAATTTAAACTCATAGAAAATTAGTTATATTGTACTTATTAAATTTTATACTGTACTTGCTAAATTTTTACCACATTCTATACATATGGCATTCCGTGATGAAACCTGTTCAGTAAGTATTTTTCTTTAGCTTGTAATATTAGAATAACTTACCCCATGTAGATTTAGTATTTTCTAACAATCATTTTTTAAAGCTCTTATCAGTACCACTCATTTAAAATTAATTATAGGAGATTACCATTTGGGTCATTTATTTCTTTCACTGTGAAGGAAACTATTTTTAAACTTATCCTTTCTTCAAACTCTACAGTTTTGTGTTACATGACCTATAAATACTACTTAATTGATAATTAACCAGTCTTTAATTTTGCTATTTATGTTTAGTTGCTTTTTAATATTACTGGCTATTTTCTCTGTTATCTAATGTCAATACACAGGTTCATTTGCATCTAATATTTAAGTATTATTAGAATGTTCTCTCTAAAATATTAGCTGTTCTTTTTGAGACTCCATCCTAAAGTAGTGACATTAAATTTTGCAGATATAGTTGAAGTTTTTAAATTTCTGAATGTTTAGATAACTTGCTCATAGGGTGTTAGACATGGCGATGATATTTTAATTACTTTATAACATATTTTTACTTTGTCTATTAGTCTCTTTTGGTAATAGCCTATCAGGCTAACATAAGTTGAAGCATATGCTTTTTTATTTTTTTTAATTACTAAATAATAGTATTTACTATATATCTCCTCCCAAAAATTTTGAGACTTTTTTATTTTAAGAAAATATTTGAGAGAATTCATTAAAACCAACAGCTTATAACTATCCCACCTAAACAAGAGTCTATAGTTTTTCATTCTTTTAAAAGATATTCTCAGCTCTTATAAAAATAAACCATATATTGGTAGGTAAAATGGATATGAGGAAACAACTTTAATTTTTTTATGCTGTTTATTTTCTTGAGCTACTGGCTAAGAAAATGTACATTTGAATTATTTGATTTACTTTTTTGTTATAGTAATTATTAAACCGGCTATGTAATAGGACACTTAAGTAATACTCTTCTTTAAAAAAATAAGTACCTCTTTTCTAGAGTACAATATCACTCATAAACTTGGAATGGAAGAATTACAACATAGGTTTACACCATAGGTTTTATTCCTTTCTCTTTATTGGTGACTGACTAAATGTCAGTTTTGTTTTCTTTTTAAATAGATAAGTACCACTACATTCTAATCTTAATCAAATTAAGAATGAAAAACTATTGTTACTATGAATATATATTCATTAACTGTGGTGTCTTGTCAACTTGCTGCTGAATCAGCCTGCATTGACATTCTTTGCCTTTCTGTGTCTTCTCTGTCTTTACTGTTTCCATTAGATCCTCCTACTACTACCACCCTTCAGCCTACAATTCAGTGGCATCCCTCAACTGCTGACATCGAGGATCTAGCAACAGAACCTAAAAAATTGCCCTTCCCATTGTCAACTTTGGCAACAATTAAGGATGACACAATTGCCACGATCATTGCTAGTGTAGTGGGTGGGGCTCTCTTCATAGTACTTGTAAGTGTTTTGGCTGGAATATTCTGCTATAGGAGAAGACGGACGTTTCGTGGAGACTACTTTGCCAAGAACTACATTCCACCATCAGATATGCAAAAAGAATCACAAATAGATGTTCTTCAACAAGATGAGCTTGATTCTTACCCAGATAGTGTAAAAAAAGAAAACAAAAATCCAGTGAACAATCTAATACGTAAAGACTATATAGAAGAGCCTGAAAAAACTCAGTGGAACAATGTAGAAAATCTCAATAGGTTTGAAAGACCAATGGATTATTATGAAGATCTAAAAATGGGAATGAAGTTCGTCAGTGATGAACATTATGATGAAAATGAAGATGACTTAGTTTCACATGTAGATGGTTCCGTAATTTCCAGGAGGGAGTGGTATGTTTAGCAACCACTGAATGTGACTTAACTATGTACAATGTTCATTCATACTAGTTGATCATTTTCAGATTGTTCATACTTTTCTTGAGGAAGAATAAGCTTTTCAAGTTGATTTTCAAGCTTTTATATTCTAATCTGACAAATGAAAATGTAAAATCTGAGTTCGGTGTATCTAAGCTGCTTTACAATTTTTTTTCAATGCTGTACTACTGTCTCGATTTAAATTTTAATGCAGAGTACTTTATTGATGTGAGGCACACAGGTAAGAAGAAATGTCAATATTAAATGTATGACTTATTTGGTACAAAAATTTTTAAAAAAGGGAACTACCTTGACATTGTGTATTAAATGTTTACCTAAGACAATAATCTCAAGTATGTTTGTTTAACATATACCTCTCAAAATTTATCACCACTCAATGACACTGCATCAAAATTGACTATAAAAGTAATTCAAGAAATATTTATATATATTTTTTAATATACAAAAAATATTTAGCCTGATGGAATGGCTTTCCTTTTCAAACATTATTTTCTAAGTTTCTATACAAATGAAATCTTTACCTCTGCATATTAATGAGCCTTGCCATAATTACTGTAGAGTGGCTTTTCAAAGATATTTTGTTGCACTAAAACTGTGGTAGTAAACTCAGTGAACATGATGTGTGGAAGAGCATAATTAGCTGGTCAATATTTTTGTCCAAAATACCTACAAGAGTAATAAAATACATGCCTTTCAAACGTGATAATTATTAGTTTTTTTTTTCCTTTCTGGAAAACAATTCTTACATTGTCATGTGAACATGGATTTTGGTACATTAGCAGTAGCCTTATTTTAATGCTTTATGTCCTAAACATACTAATAGAAATGAAAAGATGCAGAGAGAGCATTTCAGAATACTGAGGTACTAGTTTTAGAAATGAGACATTTCAGCCAATAATCTATAGAAAGAATTTTCTGGACCATCTTGTTTTAGTTATTTAATGTTGATGTTCAAACGGGTAAATGTATAGAATGAAAATTTTAGAGTAAACTTGGAAACATTGGATTTAACTAGAAAAATCTAAAGTATAGAATCAGTCGGTAACACTTGCTAATGGATATTGGCATTCATCTCCTTTTCCTCCTAAGTGTATGTATGTATTTTAAGATTTTGTTTTACAATTAAAACTGGAAACATGAGGTTTTTTGTTTTGTTTATTACATAAATTATGTATATTCCTTCTGAATCGTTTATCTTTTGAGAAAGAAATGTTACCTAAACTTCAAATGTGCTTTTTGTTTGTAAGGTAATTAAATTGCTTCTACAGTGGAGTCTTACAAAATTATAATAATGACAACTATTTTGAAGCTGAAAGGATATGTTTTTCTATTGATAAGTCATTTGAAAAAGTGACTACTTTGCCAGTGCAATGAAGTGGAAGTTAGTAGGAGAATCATAAATATATTATTTTGTTAATAAAAGGCAAAGTAGTAGGTACTTTTAAACCCTCCCAACTAGCCGTTTCTCAATATTCATCAAATCTAAAACATTTAGGGGGCAAAATTCTAACATGTTCATAGTATCTTGCAAATAGTGGAAGGTTTATTCTGAAGGATTATAAACTAGTTTTCTTCATTATAACTAGCACTATTTTGTGGAAATTAGAAACCTATTTTATTTCTCTTCCCAAAAGTAATGCTTAGTATAAGACTGTAGTATCAGGTTAAGGATACAGGTAAATAAAGTTCACTTATATCTTCTTACAGATGTCTGGGTTTTAATATGGTTAATCACATATACAAATACTACAACTTTTAGTACAAGTTTTGGAAGAAAACTTTTGATAAAACACTGTGATTGACGTAAGTTTATTTTAATATAAATATCATTGATGAGGTGGCCAGAAGAAAGATGGGTCTAAAATTTCTTCCCATGAAAGATGTAAAACTATGACTTGTTTTTTTAAATCAAAATTTCATCTTTTAAAAATAATGGTTTGAAATACTATATGGATCTGAACAGAATAATCACATTTAGGATTCTATATAAATCTGAACTGGAGTATAATCTGAAGGAGTTTAGCAATGTATTTTAAGAAATATATTTCAAAAATATAAATACTGGTTATGAACTTCCTTTTACATTGTGGTTATGTGTGTGATTGGGTTTTTTTGTTTGTTTGTTTCTTTTGTGTTTTTTTGGCGGGAGAGTGTGACCTGGAAAACCACAAGTGAGTATTTGACATATTCTGTATCCTTAATCCAATCATTTGGCAAACTAGAAGGTTTCTGTGTTAGATGAATCTAATACTAGTGCTTAACACTTTGGGAAGCATTGCACTGTTGTTTATTAGAACTTTATGTATATTTACTGCACATAGAGACTTGTTTGAAAACATGAATAGTCATTAAATAAACATATTGTTAAATTAGTTTTTGAATACCAGTGATATTCATAGCTATTTGACAGGTATATATGAAAGTTCTACTATCTTGAAAAAAAAATATTTGTACTATTTTTTGCCATTTATTTATATTTATTTCTTGCATATGGTTTAAACTGTTTTTGCATTTTTGTAAATTCACTTGAGAGTTTTCTTTCACACTGGTTAAAATATTCCAATAATATAATGAAGATGAATGCAACTCTTATTTTTTCTGCCATTTTTATTAAAATACATTGAAACTAAAGTAGGCTAGGGGTTAACTTTAAAAGTGATATTTGAGAAGTGCTTTAGAGTTGAAAGATTTAGTATTTTACCATGTGCCTAGTAGGGTTCTATTTGCTAAGTCTAATATTAAGGAAACTATTAAGGTTTTTCAGTAGTAAGTGTCGCTTCTAATAGCCATATACAGGAAAGTTTTATAAGATAACCCATGGCTAAATATTTTGCATTAAGGAGCTGTAGGAGTACAGTGTGTAAGTACAGAAATAAAGAGAAATGTAGTCATTTTAAATGTGAAAACATCTGATTTGAGTTTGTTTTTGATAAATACTGCTAAAACACAGTATATGAACAAGTAAGAA
Source organism: Rhinopithecus bieti (assembly GCF_001698545.2). Taxonomy (NCBI): domain Eukaryota; kingdom Metazoa; phylum Chordata; class Mammalia; order Primates; family Cercopithecidae; genus Rhinopithecus; species Rhinopithecus bieti. The sequence continues at coordinate 1,815,623 of NW_016803392.1, forward strand.
GTTTATGTATGAAAGTAATCAATGTAAAATGTAAGAAAGGAATAAATGGTACCCAATTTGAATTTTTAATTCTAATAGGGGAGTAGATTATAGATTGAATTGTCTTTCCTGTTTACTTGTTAATTAGAAAATGCATCCTTCATAAACAGCTCCTTTCTCAAATTTTTCGTATATTGTGTTTGGGTTTGGGTTTTAGTTTGTACCAGCGCTAAGTTTTGGGTTGTTTTTGTTTGGTGGTTTTTTTATTTTGTTTTGTTTGTTTCTTTTTTAACCAACCTGTGTATTAAGTGTTAGCCCCAGTAGCCATGCAAGAAATCTTTAAATAAAAGTTTAAAAAGTTATTTAGAAGCATATTTCTGTAATAAGTTCATTGCTCTGTGTTACCTTCTTTGTCCTTATTATATTTACTAAATGTGTGTACGTGTGTGTTTGTATAATGATCATTATATTTGCTAAAGTGTGTAACCTAGTTTAATTATCAAAATGTAATTAATGATTTGTGGGAATCAGAAACCTGTTTTCTCTTCCTAAAACAAGACTATAATATCAGGTTGAGGATAGTTGGCATGTGGGCCACTATAGAATTTTTTCCTTTTTTTTTTTTTGTTTTAGGTGGTTGGGTTTTTTTCTTCCACTTTTTGAGTTCAGGGGTGCATGTACAGGTTTGTTACACAGGTGACGTGCCATGGTGGTTTACTACAAAAATCAACCCATCACCTAGGTATTAAGCCCAGCATGCATTAACTATAATATTTGATTTTATTTTTTTATTTTTTATTTTTTTATTATACTTTTAAGTTCTAGGGTACATGTGCATA
>NW_016803392.1:1816897-1823807 GCF_001698545.2 Rhinopithecus bieti
CATTTACATCAGGTATAACTCCCAATGCAATCCCTCCCCCCACCCCCCTCCCTGTGATAGGCCCCGGAGTGTGATGATCCCCTTCCCGAGGCCAAGTGATGTCATTGTTCAGTTCCCACCTCTGAGTGAGAATATGTGGTGTTTGGTTTTCTGTTCTTGTGATAGTTTGCTAAGAATGATGGTTTCCAGCTGCATCCATGTCCCTACAAAGGACACAAACTCATCCTTTTAATATTTGATTTTAATTAACCATTTAATGCCCAGTAATGAATTAACGTTCTCCATAGTTATAAATTATCTCTGTAGCTGTAGCTCTTAAAACCCATTTTAGATGTTTTTGCTATTACTTTGGCATAAGTCAAATTTTATATATTGGCTTTTAATTTGGAATTAACACGTTTTATAAGGTTATTTCTTAAGTTGACATTTAATGTTTTTTACTTATTTTTGTGAGCTACTTTGATTAGAAATGCCATTGCTTTGAATTGTTTATAATCACCTGTGATGCATCACTTTCTTTCCTATTTCTGGCTTTTAAACTGTATTTTTTAAACTATTTTGACCAGGGTTTTCTTTGATAATACACAATTAGACTGGATTGTTTTGTTCCCTTCTTGGTATCCCCAAAAAAAAATTCATGCATGAAACAGTCTTTGAGGGGTTTGCACAGTAAACCAACTTTTATCTGTTTTTTTAAAATGCTTTCTGTTTATATATTTGTTTGTTTGTTTGTTTGTTTCTGTTATAGTCCAGTCATCTGCTTTTTTGGGAAGTACATATAAACTTTGACTTGACCACTTTGACTTGAGTAGTGTTAGGTTTTTATCAAGAGCTTGAAACCAAAATTGTTTACAAAAGCTTTGCCTTGTATTCCCTTAGGTATCATTTATTTTCTTGAACCTTCGTGACAGTTATGTTTATTTCAATTTAGAAGGATAAAACATGATTCAATTTTGGGATATATCTTGTTTCATTTGCCTTTTAGTTAATAGCTGCTGCTTTTTCTGGCTGTTTGCTAATGAAGCTGATTGAAAGTGACCTTTTAGAGCAATGACCTTTTAGAGCAATAACTTTAGAATGTAATCTTCAAAACTTGAGAATAGTTTAGAGCCTCATTTCCTTATATGCATAGTATTGCTACATAGACATAATAATGCAAGTTGTACAGTCTCAATTACGAGAAATATCCCAGGGAAAACCTAATTGTAAAGTGACAGTTTTATCTAAAAGCCAAAAGTAGGATCTAGGTGACTTGGTCTCTCTTTAAAAAAGGAAAACAAAACAACAACAACATAAAACTTCTTATTATGGAAAATTATACAAAATAGGACAGAATAATGAAATGGACCTCCATGTACTAGCTTCAGTTATCATCAATTCCTGGTCAGTCTTATTCCATTTTGACCCCTACCTATATAATCCCTCCTGATTTTATTTCAGCTGTAAATAAATCAGTATATAGCTCTGAAAGATAAAGACCATTTTAAAAACCACAGCATCATTATTACACCAAAAATTAATAATTCCCTAACATTGTATCAAGTGAGCATTCAAATTTCTAATCATATGTATTTTGCAGTTTTAATCAGGTTTTCCAAATATGATCCATTCATGGTGATTGATAGAAATATCTTTTACTCGATTTACCCCCCACCCCATTTTCCCTTGCAATTTATTTCTTAAAGAAACTGCTTCATTTGTTCTAAATATTTCTGGTTTAAAGTCTGCCATTTGCATTCCACACACATCCCTCTGTGTTTTCTGTAAATTGGTAGTGAGATCTAGAGCCTTGGTTAGATTGAGGTTTAATTTGAAAGCAAGATTACATCATACATAAGTGGTGCTATGTTTTTCCATCAGAAAGCCCATAATGCCTACTTTTTTGTGTGTGATATTTGCTGTCATTTGGTGCTCGATGCCTAGATCAATTAACCCTGTTCTTTTACCATATCATATACTTAGATGTCTGAATAATTGTCATGCTGTTTCCTATCAACTTCGTCTATCATAACCTCACATCCTCTTCTAGTTTTTATTTCTCCTCTTCTCCAGATGAGTGAAAACTCCTTTAAGTGTACCTACCAGTTCAAAATTAGTATGTACTCCCATTATACATGAGCTACTACAGCAGTTTGTTACATGCATTATAAAATATTCAAAAATAGAAATTTTAGATATCTGATGATATATTTAACATGTTAATTTTTTCTCACTAAAACTAAGATTTGGGGGAAACAGTATGATTGCATTTCATTTTAAAAGTTAACTTTTTTATTACTAAAACTTTCGGTAAAACTACATGATTGTTCTTCATGCATTTTTTATTTTCAATTTTATACCTTTTGATTCAGTGATTGAAAGGTCTCATATCATGGTCAGTGTATGTTGATACTTGGTTTTTAGATGTGATAACTAAAATGCCACCTCTCAAATAGATTCAAATGGAAGAAGTACATTGTTTGGATGTTAACAGTTTTCATCCCAACCACTATTTTTAGAGTGCATCTTTATGTCCTAGATATTTGATTGTTCAGTGTCTTGCTAATCAATAACATCTCCTTCACATTAGCTACTCTTTCAGCACATTATAGGCTTAGTATGAGGTTTATTGTTAATAAGTAAATGTAAATATATTTTAACTGGTCTGCTGATGCATTTGATCTTTTTTTTTTTTTCTTTTTTTTTGGTTGACTTGTTACATCTGGTTAGATTGCCATGCAAATTTTACTTCATACTGTAGCTAACTGATAAAATTTGTGTATTAAGAGTAAGATACCTGTATTGCCAGTTATTAGTACCGGTATTAGTGTTATGTGGGAATTTTTTGCCAGTTATTTGCAGGAATGATACTGGGAATAAATGCTTTCTAGTATATAACATGTAGATTAGCACTGATACCTCCACAGAGTCCATGTGTCTTAGCTGTTTACCTGTCACATGGGACACTCATACAATTCTTCCTTTACATTTTTGACTACTGGCTGAATCTAGATAAGTCACTAGTTCATTCTGCTGAGCTCTCATGAATCGTGTCACAAGACGTGAAGGAACAACCAAGTGAAGTGCTGTCTACTTAAATTTGTTCTGGAACTATCCCATTTCACTCTCACCATAGATACAGTGGGCGCTCTGTGTGACAGGAAAACACCTGATACTTGGACAAGGGGAGCAACCAATGCCAATCCATGTATTATATACTAATAAACAATTATTTTCATGAAATGTCTTTTTTGAAGATAAGTGGTAATATTTCTATACTTACTGGATGATGTATATTTTGTGGATTCTTTGACTCTACTTTGGGGGATTTTGCTATTACCACGTAAAATTTATCCCTGCGTTCCTGGCACTTAGCACAAGGCCTGACACATACTAGGTGCTTGGGGTAATTTTTTGGTTGAGAGGCTGAGGAGACTGACCTGATCCAAATAGAGCACTTTAATAAATAAGTAGTGAGACGTAAATGTTTGGATGGATATAAAAGCTAATAAGTCATATTGAGAAGATAAACATTAAAGGGGCTGTTACAATTGGAGAATGGGATTGTTTATGGGGAAAAATTGGTAATACAATAATATATAGTATGGAAGCAAATCAAAGGTGGGAAGATAACTTTGTAGACAAACACATAAACCTGTGATGCCATCACTAAAGTTTTGTCAAAGGGCCTGAAGAGAAAAAATAGGGCGTGTCTCAGTTTTTTTAGATGTGAATTAGGTGTACACATGTTTCAATAGCTTTACGTTAAAAAATTATTTATGAATGATTAAAAAACTTCAATTTATTATCTATAATATTTGTGTACTTTTTTCTAAAAAATAATTAAATCATTTCTTATATCCATATTCATTTTTTTATGGTTGGTAGCTAGTTGATTTTTAAACATCTTCCCCAGAAGACATGTGCATGCTGTCTTTTAATTAAGTGTGGCAGTATAATCTTGTGTTGGGGAATGCTCTTTTTCTGTTTTTGGAGGTAAGTTTCCAGTGAGTATGAGTTACCATTACTACTGTGATAACAGCAAGCTGGTCTTTTTAGCAATGCATGCACCAGTCTTTTAATGGTAAATATTCTATAATTTTTGTCTTGTTTTCTGCCTCTTGTAAGCATATATTGCTCTTAGTAGAACATCTCCTTAGGTTGATGGTAATGTTTCATGTTATTCACTCAGTAAACTACCTTAGTGTTTAAAAATGCTGTGTTTATACATTTGATCACTTAATTTTTTTCCTCTGTAGTGGTTTGGTTGGAATACAGAGTCTATGTAGTATGTATGTGTTTATTTGGGCTGAGATATGCAGGAAACAGTGTTGAGGCTAAATTCTCAATTTTCGTCAGAATACTTGTTTATTTCATCTGCGATATGTGGGAAACAGTGTTGGGGCTAAATTATCAATTTTCATCAAAATACTTGAATGTAGAAGATTCAAGCACCTCCTTTGCTTTCATACTGGTTTTCATCAACTGTTAATACCCTTAAATTATTAACACCTTAAGTACTTACCTCTTTTTTTCCCTCAATTAGAATCAGAAAAGCAAACATGAAAAATAACCCATATGCATATTTAGCATAATCAATTGACCTAAATAAAGTAGATTATCTAGTTGGGAAATAGATTCATATCTAGTTTGTCCTCCATTTGCTCATTTCAGCAGCTACCAGCCTATTCTAATACTACGAAGAGGTATCAGAGAAAGAGGATACATATGATAAAGAATGAATGGAACCAGGTGAAATGAAGATGCCTAAATTAAGATAGAAGGAAGTGTTGTGATACAGTCAACTCTCACAGAATCCTAGAGCTAAAAATTTTATAAGACTAGTGTGACAAAATTAGGTAGATTGTAATTAAAATGTTTAAGAAATAATATATATGTAGACAAGCATTACTTGAATATATTAAAAATAGTATTTAAAGTTGGAAACTAAAGAGATTAAAAGTCTACATTATGTTGTTTTATTACACAGCACTACCAAACCTCAGATTATTGCTGAAGTTAAATGAAAGGCTTTCTTAGAGGAGATGTATAGTTTGATAAAAATTTGTAATCTCTAGATTGAGAATCTCAGTTTGGCCTCACTCAAAGAGTAACATGAACTTTTCAAAAGCAATTTTGAAGAAAATTGTCATCAAAATAAGAACAAAAATTTAAATTCTGTACAGTTGGGCAAACGATAGGTCGTCTTTAGCAAAAGAAAAATTTCCAAGAGAGGAAAACCTTTAGAATAATTGATGTGGAGTAAATAACGTAGTGGACAATTAGTATTTTTTATTTGTGCCACTGACTAGAGATGTATGACCTTGGTCAAATGGCATAATCTTAATAGTTTTAACTGGCCTATTATTAAGGATTGAGTATGACCATCTACTTTATGGCTGTGTTCAGTGGTCAAAGCTATAATCTATATGGTGGGGGAAATGATAATAGAGATTATCCATAGGTCATCCCAAATCTCACATTTACAAGTGCAGAATGATATTTGGATGTACTGGATTTCAATTTTTTTTTTTTAATCTAGTACATATCCAAATAGAGATAGATTAGAAAATTGAGCAACAATAGATAAACCAGGCTGGTATTAGCAAATGAAGGTCACCATGAATGATTGGGTTATAATGTTTCAGAATCTATACATTGGAAACGTTATTGAAATGAGTGACTTGCACTTACTGGTGTAAGATTTTTATCTCAAAATGAGTCTAACAAAATAAGCCATTAATAAACTCAGGATTGTTAGTATTCTGAAGACATTTTATAATTTGAAAGAAAGTAAAACATTCTTTTGGTAATCTAAACTACCATGTTACCCACATTTTAATAAAACAGAATTGGAAAATACTTATGTATTTATATGGGAATACTATCATGGTAAGTAGGTGAAACATATTTCAAAACCAACAGTGCTAATTCTGTAACTTTGCTGTGTCTGGATCCCAACAATTATTGCAGTTATTTAAGAGTATATGTGAAGATTATGTCAATTTAAGCAAAGCTGAGACCTCTTCATTAGTCTATATTAATGTTAACAAAAACATTCTTGTCTTCCAACAAGGGGTAACAGTGGAGGCTTCTACCCTCCAACCTAACTTTATTTCTCTCTGTGCTCTCTACTATTCATTGATTGAATGGTCTTGGCAGATTATTTAACTTCAGAACTGCAATATCTTTATTTATAGAATGTTATCTCAGTATCTTTTTTTTTGTTGGTAAGAAAGACAAAACAAAATCAGATGTGTGAAGGAACTTTGTAATTCACGAATCTCCACAAAATTTAGTTACTGGATTTAATATAGCCGAAATTGTCAAAGTAATACTTACACATAAAGATTGTTTTGTTACATTCCTTAATACTTAACATTTGAAAATATGTAGTACTTCTAATAGTTTTAGTACATTCCGTTATTTGGGAGTTCATAAAATTGTGATTCAATTTTCTGGGAGAAGTGTGAAATGCTAACAGCCAAATATGTTTTTTAAATCCTTTCTTACAAAATTGTGGTGCAGTGTGGGAAAGAGAAGTTGGTATTCAGAGATGACGTATGTTTATGGCCAGGAGATAGTAAGAATTTCTATTTAATGTTGTAGAGAAGCTATTTTAGTGCACTTTGTATTAAATGTGCATGAATTAAGGGAAATTTTGTGCAAGTCCTGTTTTAATATTTACATTTTAAAATACTTTTCAAAATTTACAATGTCCAATGTCAATGTTTTTTTGATATGAGATATTTTCTGTTTTGCACCTGAAATTTTCAATTTTGTTAATAGTTTTTTTTTATTTTAAGAGAATAAAAGTGCTAAATGTCTGTATTACTGGTCATTTATATTAGAGAATACTGATTTTAAAATTACCTTTTAGAGTACAAACTTAAAATTACTTTCATCTTTTTCTCTATCTTATTCTCCAGAT
>NW_016803392.1:1823875-1842403 GCF_001698545.2 Rhinopithecus bieti
TAGAGAAGCTATTTTTAGTGCACTTTGTATTAAATGTGCATGAATTAAGGGAAATTTTGTGCAAGTCCTGTTTTAATATTTACATTTTAAAATACTTTTCAAAATTTACAATGTCCAATGTCAATGTTTTTTTGATATGAGATATTTTCTGTTTTGCACCTGAAATTTTTCAATTTTGTTAATAGTTTTTTTTTATTTTAAGAGAATAAAAGTGCTAAATGTCTGTATTACTGGTCATTTATATTAGAGAATACTGATTTTAAAATTACCTTTTAGAGTACAAACTTAAAATTACTTTCATCTTTTTCTCTATCTTATTCTCCAGATACTCTTTGCATATCGAGAATATATTCTCCTGGTGATGTTTGGGGATACTTACATAATTTTTAAAAAGTTAAGTTGAGGTATTAAAGTAATATAAGAAAGAAGAAAGGGTTTTAGCTTAATGCCACTAAACCTAGTGAATCAAATTTGAGGTCCTATAACCTGGCTCTTGAATAACATACTTCAGTCAAATAGTTTGCACATTGTAGAAAATGTATGCAATTTCAAGAATTAATTTTAAGATTATTTGAAAAGCCTAATTTTTGTTACTTTACAGATGTTCCATTTAAGCAGACCTCTTCCATAGCTGTAGCTGGAGCGGTAATTGGAGCTGTTCTTGCCCTTTTCATCATTGCTATCTTTGTGACTGTGCTGCTGACTCCTCGAAAAAAGAGACCATCCTATCTTGACAAAGTGTAGGTAACTGTTTCTGCCTTTGTTCAACTATGCATATCAGTATGTGTCTATGTTTACCTTTACAGCTCCTCATAAAGAAATTAAGGGATAGAAGTAAGGATAATATTAGGCCTTTGTTAGATGACCCTAGTTTCATCAGAATATCTCAAACTATATCTTGGTAAATGAACATTGTCAAGGGGCTGCTAGAAGTACAGAACAGCTTTACATTTTTCACCTAGAGTGTATTAGACATCTTTCTAGAGGGTAACATAGTAATACTTTATGTTGTCCTGCCTTCTAAACAGAAATGTAAGCCTTTCATGAAGTGGTAACCAAAAGACATATAAAAATATCTTTGAAGTTTTCATGGCTTCTTCAGACTGTATATGCATGTCTTATGTATAGATATAACTTTGAACTATCAAGTTATTAAATAGAGTTTTATAACTTTTTTCTTAAAACACTTTTTTTTTGGTGAATTGTAAAATATATATCTTCTTATTTAAAGAATAAGCAATATTTTTATCCTAGTCATTGAGATAGAATTGTAAGGCAGAAATTGCACCTTGCAGTAGAATCAGATGACCAGTGTCTCAGTTCTGTTAATTCCATCAACAGCTTTATTGCTTCATTTGAGAAATATGAATAATGCTCTTCCTACTTGCCTCACATGGTTGAGATGATAGTAGAATAAGATAATATTTTATAAACTGTGAAGCTCTTTACAAATGGCATTACTTCTTATGTGGTTTATTAATGTTTTTATGTTAGGACGTAAGATAGTTCTTCTGTCTTCATAAATGCTTTGTATATGTCTTTGCTTCTCTAATTTGGCATAATTATAGCACTAGCCTTTGGATCAAAGACACTTGTGTGTCAGTTACAGCTCTGTCATGATCAAATTAGTACTATGACCACGAACAAGTAAGTTACTTTATCTCAATGAGCCTCAGTTTTCTCACCTAAATGGCCTATGGCACCTTGGAGCTAGAAATTTGCTGTGATTTTCGTTAGATAAGAAGAAACAATTATTTAAACAAAAGGATGAAAAAATGCTCTTTCAGTATAATACTTGTGGGACTGGAGTCCTTCAGTCTTTCAAGAGTGACTAGCATGTGGTTACTTAATCTTAATTTCCAGATTATCTTGGCTTTTCTATAATTTCAAAAACATAATGTACTGGTAGGCTAACAAATTAATGTAGCCATTTTATTTATCACTTAAGTTTTAATCATTTAAAATACTAGTTTATGTCCATGGAGACATTATTACACCACAGAGAATTTATTACTTCAGGATCTATAGTTTTCATTCCCTTTATCCTTTAATATGGATAACTTTTTGATTTTCTAAGCACAAGTACTAAAAATGTTATCTGTGATCTTCAAAAGCATGAGACTATATTTATAAAATCATGTAAAATGCAGAGAGCTACAAGGTATATTAAAACCTATATTTGTTATAAGTAAACAGTTTTTAAAATATATGAAAATGTTGATTTTCTGATATGCAACTTTGGAAAAAATAAATGCATTCCCTAAAAATGTATCGATTATTTTGTTTATTTCAGATGGCAAGATTTATAATGGTCTGTAAGTTGAAAATATTAATTATCTGACTAATATTGTAAGAGTGACTAGAGCTTTTGAAAATCAGTTTTGGAAGTATTTCTAAAATACAGTGTAAATATTTCTTATTGTGACACTTTGGAGGAAAGTGTAGTGACACTCTAAAATGTTGATAGACATAGTCAAATATTAAAACATGCCCTAAAGTCATGTCATATACTGGATTACTTAATTTCAGTTCTTCTATTTTAATTCCTTCTGTAAACATGATTGGTTCTACATACAGGAACCTTTAACACCAATGTTTACTTTTATTTTTGATCTTTGATAGATTAATGGCAATCTAAGAACTGAATTAAACATGTAGGCTAGTGTAAATATTATGTAGTATGAGGAAAATATTCTCAAAAATTATGAGAACCTTGATTTTCTTTTGCTCTTTTTTTTTTTTTTTCTAAATATGACAATCACATATTTTAACCTTTGCAATGCAGGATTGACCTTCCACCCACACATAAACCACCTCCTATGTATGAAGAACGATCCCCACCTTTGCCTCAGAAAGACCTGTATCAGGTATGTGTTCATGAGTACACTTAAGATAATGTAAGATACAATAAAAAAAACTAAGCCATTTATATTATTTCTTTCAAAACGTTGTTCAGTCATTATACATTAAAGATTACATAGCAGTACCTAAGTTTTAACTTGCTCAGTCATTTCTCTGAAACATTTAAGAGATCAAATTTTGTCAACAAACAAGTTGTTATGGCCAGTATAAATAAGACAAATCAACATTATATTAGGCTTTTACTAAATACTTGTTGAAGACTTACTGTTAACACAGTTTTATTGACATACAAGTTTATTGTAAAATAAAAAGTAGAAAATTAATATCTATTGAAGGGCTTCTTTTCCTTGGAGTGTACAGTATTTTATTCTGTTTTGGAATCAGTTCCCATTAATTCATGTGAAAGTATGATTCAGTGCTTTTATCTTGTATTCTATACCTGGATTAATGTGCTATACTTGTTATTTGGGAAAGTTGTAAACTATCAGAATATTTGAATTCTTTGATTCTCAACTTTAGTGGTTGTGTTTGTATGTTTGTTTTGTCTTTTTCTCTATCACCAATACAACATATTGGATCTCTAAGCCTGTACTGGGGTTTTATAACATCTGGGGGCATATCCTATAATACTTTCCTCCTAAAATATGTCCTGTATCTTCAGCCTGAATAAGGCAAATCATTAGCCCATCCATTCATTGATTTAATTTGGTGGAAAAATTCTAAAGGAATGTTTCTGCCAAGATGTTCTCTGCTTCTCTTCCTTAGCTGACTGTGTAGTCAGTCTACTGACCAAGAATGGGGCAGGAAGGAGCATTCCCTGGCACGTGGACCCACTGTCAGTGGGTGCTAGCTTTGTCATCTTACACAGTTAGGTGTCCTGATAGTGAAGATGTGCCATCTTTTCAGACCTTTTGTTCTCACGTAAAGAGTGTAGTCTCATCTCTTGGCAAATAAATGAAATTGACAAGTGGTGTGAAATATCATAAAATTTTTAGCTGGAGCTGTTGTTTTTTGTTGTTGTGTTTTGTTTTCGTTTCGGTTTTGGTTTTGGTTTGTTTGGTTTTTTGCCAGTTAGATAACTGAAAAAGTAGCTCATTAAAATGTTTTGTAGATTCCTAGATGAAGTTGGTCTGCTTTTCATAATCGATTGGCTATAGGTATTAATAATTCTGTAAATTACCTTTTTGCGTCATTTTCAGATTTTGGTTACTTTTGAATTTTGCTTCTTAGATTTTAGGAACTCTTTGATGTGGATAGTAATCTTTTGTATTATATTCATCTCTTATTTTTTAACCTTATGGTGTCATATAGAAAAAAATGACATTTTTATGTAGTAAAAATCTGTCTCTTTCATTGTGTTTGTTGGAAGTTGTGTGTTGTCTGAAATTACTTCCTTACATTTCCTTCTCTCTCCTTGAACTAGAGTGTAGAAAAAAGTCTTAGAAAACTAATAGTTTTATGGTTTATGTTTCATTTTAATCTGAAACTTTCTTAAACTTAATAAAGAGGTAGAGACCCGTTTTTTCCCAATGGGATAACCAGTTGTCCAAATACTTTTCAATTACCTATACTTTTGCGTGGTTCGAGAGCACTTTTATCCTAAAATAAATTCTCATACATATTAGGTCTGTTTCCGAACTCTTAATTCTGTTATATTGCTATGTCTTTCTCTTCCTAAACCAAGATACTGGTATTTCAATTACAGTTGTTTTATAATATGATTTGATATTCAGTAAATTCCCTTATCTCTGTTCTTGCTTTCAAAATTTTTCTTGACTTTTCTTTTCTCTACTTCAGAATTACCTTCCCAGATTCCATAAACATTCTATTGAACTCCTGAATTAATTTAGTAAGAATTGACAACTTTATGATAATGTCATTTCTTCCCATCTAGAAACCAGATAAGCCTCTATTCTGGTTTCTGGTGGGGTGTGTGTGTGTGTGTGTGTGGGTGTGTGTGTATGCTGGAATAAAATCTCTTTCTCGTACGTGCTTTCCACATTCCTATTAGGTTTACTTTAGGCATTTTAAGTATTTTGATAGTCACTAAGATTTCTCTCCACCCTCCCCTTGTGAACTTTTTAAATTGGCTATTAGCATATAGAAATGCCTGATTAAAAATATGAATCTTATATGCAGCCTCTTTTATCAAGTTTTGATTCATTCTAATGGTTTTCATTTTATTTTTTTAGGCATATTAATCTAGTTGCTGCAAATGACAATTCTTCTTTTTATCCCTTGCATATTGTGATTTCTCAGGGGAATACATATGAGGGGTTTCCTTATGTCATTCAGTTTTAAATCTGATATGAAATAATTGAAGACTAGTATAGAGTTTCCTTGCATTAAAATTTTGAAAACACTGCATTCTATGAATAATGCTGTTTTTTAGACTTGATTTGAAAGAATTAAAAACATTATGAAAACTATTTTCCACACCAACTAAAATGATCTAGGGAACATTTTCAGGAAAACATATCTCATATTTTGAATATAGTTGGGATTTCCGATATGGAAAATCTTAATGAAAATGTAAATCTTTTAGAATAGTCTGTGTTTCAGCCTAAAGTAACATTTACTCTATAAATGATGACCACGAGATTCCATGAAATGGATATTTATTTGACTCTACTGAGAATAACAGGAATTTCAGTCTAGCAGCAATATTATGGGGAATGAGGCTTTAGAAGTTATTTTTACAGTGCTGACATACCATGTTAATAAAAGCTTTTCAATTGCTTGAACTATCATGAGATTTTCTCTCCTTATACCTATTTTCACAGTAGTTGTCTGTCAGATGATTTTTGGTAAATGTTTAATTTTTAACAATCTTAAAAAAGTTTTATGAACAGTATTTCACGTATAAGAATACACATACCAGTTTCCATGTCAAGATATTTGGTTTATGTATACACAATATGTATATTTGTGTATGTGTGTGTAAGCTTTCTATGTGATGAAATGTAATATATGCATAAAGTACTTTAATGAATGACACAGAATATAAAAAGCTTATTGGTATGTTTTTAGATTCCACATAGCAACTAACCTTAAGAAACTACCACTTGTAGCATTTTAGTTTAGTATTGCAGGAGTATTTTTCTAATTATCTGAAGACTATTGAAATAGTCTCCCTTTTCCAACTAATGTATTTGTGTGAAGCTTTTATTTTTCTTTATATACTTCAGCTAAACAACATATTACGGTAGACTGAATGCTGTAGCAGATATGAAAATCAAATTTTCCTCTTTTGACCCAGATATTAAAAGATTTATAAAATTTAGGAGATACTGTTTATATTAACCTATAATAGGTTTCCTATTCTTTTAAATGAATTAAATTTTAAAACTCTTAGTTTAAATGAATAACATGATAAATATAGATAGCTATTATTCCTATACATGAAAGTGCTTGGGGTCCTCAAAAGGGTAAAAGTTCATAAAGGGGTCCTGGGGCCAAAAATTTGAGAACTGCTCTTGTAAATTGTAAGCAGTATGAAGGCAGGGGTCATGTCACTATGGTTTAGTACCATAATCTTAGTGCATAAAATACAGTGCTTGGCACATTAAGTACCTGATAATTTTTTTTAATTTGACAGATCAAAATTGTATATTTTTGTGATATACAACATGCAACGTGATGCTTTAATGTATGTGGAATAACTAAAGCAAATTAACATATGCATCACCTTATGTATTCTGATAAACAGTTTTTGAATGAGTAGGTGAAAGAAGCCCTTTTTTATATCCTCTTCAGTTTATAATCTGTGAAAATTTCTGCATCATTTATAATATCCATATCACAGATACTATATTTCAGTATATTTAATGTCAGTGTCCATAATATCACTGTATCAAATATGAGATATCAATACATAATATATGTAAAAGAATAGAGAAAAGAGACTATAGAAATATTTTAAATGTTAGCAATTATCTTTGTAATAGATTTCTCAGTGAATATTATTTTTGTTATATTTTCTGTAGTTTCTGTTTTTTCTGCAGTGCCTTTGCCCGCCTCTGTAAGTAGCCTTTTAGCACAGGAAAATAGAGATCTATTGAACACCTGAGTCACTGACCTGGAATGTTAAGCTAGTCATACTGGTCAGTGTGTCAGCAGTGTTCACTATCTGAAAAAACTGAATTTCTTTCCAATAATTTACTATAGTATATTTCTTTCTTTAGTAAATATTTGTAAATATTAATGACAGTGTTAGTAGAGAAAGAATGTTTTTACATGTTTTGAAGTGTATAGATAATACATACACAACAATATAAAGAGTTGTTTTCTAAGGTCTCATTCCCATACCTATTTACCCTACCCCCATCTACAGATAACCACTTTTATTAATTTGTGTCTTCGTACTGTTTCTTTAAGCATAGACAAGAAAACACCACACACACACACACTCAGGTGCATTTTAATTTATTTTCCCCCTTTTAAAAGTAATGTATACATATACCTTGTTACATATCTTGCCATTTTCTCCTAAAATATACTGTAGATCTTTTATTATTGAGATGCAGAGAGCATTCTCAATCTTTTTTATGTCTACATAGTATTGTAATGTGTGTATATTACATAGTTTGCAATGTCAAAAGATTTTAATAAACCAATAATGCTATAACGAATAGCCAGGTATCTATGCTCTTTTGTATGTATGCAAGTATCTGCAGGGTAAATTTTTAAATTTGATCTTGCTACATCAAACAGTAAATGTATTTATAGTTTTGATATATATTGCCAAATAATCCTCTATAAGAACTGTACTGTTTTGCGCTTCTACCAATAATATATAAAAATACCTGTATCTCCACAACCTCACCAATAGTATGTATATGTATTCCACTTGATTATTGCTAATCTGATAGGAATGGCATGTACATGTAATTATAATTTTGCAATCTTTTAGTGAGTTTCTGCATCCTTTCAAGTGTTTAAAAAGCCATTTTTTCCTGCAAATTGTTATTCTTTTGTCTGTTTATTTATTGGACAAAATTGTGATGAACGTTTTCTAAACGTTTTGTAAGTAGATGTGAAAATATTTTGTTTCATGTGCATTGCTCCATGGTATCCAAATCTGTGGCAAAAACAGTTTAGTAAGATGAATCATGTGTCTCCATTGGTTTATGTTATAAGAAGATTTAGAAAAGCAAAACAGTTATGGTTGGAACTCAAATGTTACTAAACTTTGTGGTTTTAAGAATTTAAGTTCAAGAGATAAGTCCCTCCAGGTATTCAGTTATAATCAGGCCATATTTCATTTAAACCTTTCTTGAACCCATTCACTTTTCTCCTCTTCATAATTTCATGTATTTTCATTATATCTTTTAAAAGTCATTTTCCAATACATCATTGCCATCTTCCAATGGTAATTTTTAGGTAGGCTGCTTTTGTTAGTAATCATTGATGGTCTTATTTTCTCCCAGGATCTGAATATTTTAACATGTTTCCAGGCACTACCGGTAGTTACGATCTTTGGGATTAGGGAAGAGATAGAGGAATATGATAGAAGAGTTAATATTTTTTTTCCAAATTATAAGAAAGCATATGACTGAGTGGATTATTCAAATAAGGATTATTTCTAGCATGGTTTTCCCCTTGAGTAGAAAAATGTTTTCATCTTTTATATTGCCTTCAGTTAGTAAGTACTGGCAGTTATTGAGACAAGTAGTGCAAGAATTGTGGGGCCTTATTCTGCTCTGAGGTGAAAAAAAATTTTGTGATCAACAAAGCTTGGTTAAAATAATCATTTATTAACTAATTTTAGTTGGGGAGTGCCCTTCAAAGCAAAAAGAAATATTAAAAATCTAAATATCAGGCCGGGCGCGGTGGCTAAAGCCTGTAATCCCAGCACTTTGGGAGGCCGAGACGGGCGGATCATGAGGTCAGGAGATCGAGACCATCCTGGCTAACACGGTGAAACCCCGTCTCTACTAAAAAATACAAAAAACTAGCCGGGCGATTTGGCGGGCGCCTGTAGTCCCAGCTACTCGGGAGGCTGAGGCAGGAGAATGGCGTAAACCCAGGAGGCGGAGCTTGCAGTGAGCTGAGATCCGGCCACTGCACTCCAGCCTGGGCGCGAGAGTCCGTCTCAAAAAAAAAATCTAAATATCTAAAAATATTTGTCAAGAATCATAAAGTTAATTTAAAGGAGATATAGCTGTAACATGTGAAGTGTAAAAGATTGATGTCTTCATCATATCAAAACTTTTGCTATCTGTCTTATAAATGAGAAAAAGATAAGCTTGTTTTATAAGGTTTTATAGGTATTAATAAACTAATATATGCTACATCCTTAGAATAGTGCCTGACACACAGTAATTACTGTGCATTTGCTATTATTGTTATTTAAAAAGAAGCTGCATAATTCTTGATAAAATATTAAAGATGCTAAGCAGTGAAATTATTTCAGTAGAAAACAAAGCTGATGGCTACTTTGATTTATTTAAACTTAGCATATGTTTGTTTTGGAAATATTCATACCTTTATTATAACCTTAGTAGTGCTTGAAATGAAACTAGAATATATGGGGTCTACACTTTTTGATTCATAGTAGTGTTTTGTTTTTTTTTCTTTGTCATTCATTTATCAAATAAATATTTCTTGAATATTTAATATATGCCAGTACTGAGAATATGTAGTTAATAAAAGATGAAAAAAATTGTCTATGGAGCTTACGTTTTAGTGATGAATGGACAACTCCTATGGTGACAGCTTTCTTCCTTTTTTAAGAAGAGCTTTATTAAAATATTAATTACACACTAAACTTCACATATTAAGAATGTAAATTTGTTATGTTTTGCATATACTGCGCACACACACAAATATACCTGGCAGATATCACCACAATGAAAATATTGTATATATCCATCATTTCCAAAAGTCCTAGTGTCCCTTTGTAATCTCCCCCCTCTAGTCTTTGACCAGCTTCTCTTTCATATCCTCTGGAAACTAACCACTGATCTGCTTTCTGTCATGTATTAGTTTGCATATTCTCAAATTTTACACAAATTTTATACAATGTATTCTCTCTTTTGGTCTTCTTCTTTCACTTTACATAGCGATTTTGAGATTCATTCATGTTATGTTGATCAGTAGTTAATTCCTTTTACGTAGCTATAATATACTGCATTTTGTTTATATATTTATCTGTTGATGGACATTTTTGTTTCCAGTTTGGGACTATTACAGAGTTGCTATGAACATTTATGTACAAGTCTTTGTGTAAATATATGCTTTCATTTCTCTTGGGTAAACACCTAGGAGTGGAATGACTGGGTCATGTGGTAAGTGTGCTTAACTTTCTAAGAAAATGCCAAACTGTCATCCTAAATGATTTTACCATTTATGTTCCTATCAGCCATGTGAGTTGCTTCATACCCTTACCAACACTTACTATGGTCAGACATTAAAATTTTTAGATATTCTAATAGTTGTGTGGTCGTGTTTTATTTAGGTTTAAATTTTCATTTTTCCTAGTTACTAATATGTAGAACATTTTTTCGTTTGCTTTCTTTGGTGAAATATCTGTTCAGATTTTCATTTTATTGGATCATTTTCTTATTGATGAGTTTTGAGAGTTCTTTATATATTTTAGATACAAATCCTTTGTCAGCTGTATAATTAGCAGATATTTTCTCCCATTCTTTTGCCTGTCATTCTCTTTAACAGTGACTTTCTTTTCTTTTCTTTTTTTTTGAAACCAGTCTTGCTCTGTTGCCAGACTGGAGTGCAGTGGTGCAATCTTGGCTCACTGCAACTTCCTGCTCCCGGGTTCAAGCGATTCTCCTGCCTCAGCCTCCCAAGTAGCTGGGACTACAGGTGTGCGCCAACAGGCCCAGCTAATTTCTGTGTTTTTAGTAGAGACGGGGTTTCACCATGTTGTCCGGGATAGTCTTGATCTCTTGACCTCGTGATCCGCCCACCTCAGCCTCCCAAAGTGTTGGGATTACAGGCATGAGCCACTGCGCCCAGCCAACAGTGACTTTTTAAGAGAAGATGTTAATTTTGATGATGTTCAGATTATATGATAACAATGTAGTGCTATGCTTTTATCTCTGGAATGGGGGTGTGGAAGACCTATTTTTTGTTAGTTGTCATTTTATTTAATCAAAACTTGATTGACTCATGAGTAAACAGAAATAAGGAACCATTGAAGCTTAATGTGGTAAGCCAAGTACAATGAAATTTCCTCCCAATTTCAGAGCACCTAGTAGTTTTCTTTATAAAAGCATGATGTTTATGTATTGGGAGCAGTTCCTTTGTAAATACGAAGAAGTCTGGACAGAGAGCTGAACTATTTATAAATGTTCAGAACAAAGAAACTAAATTGTTGTCAGAGAATGGACATATTATTTGTGAATTAAATTTTACATAACCACTATTAATCTAATTTTACTTTGAATTTGGCCATTTAGTGTTGATTTTATTCTGGACAGATGGTTTTGTTGAAGTTCTTTTGATATGTTAAAAATAGAAAATTGGTCTATTTATGGACTTTTGAGAGAATAAAAATTAGGCTAAATTAAGGCTGCCCTAAGTGGAGAGTTGTCCAAGTTAGCTATCTTCGTATTGTGACATTAGCAATGCCAGTGAGACCTCAGTGCCTGCCTTACTTCCCAGGATTAGAGATTAATAATATCCGTTACTACCTGTTTACATGAAAATACCAATGGGGAGACTATCTCAGGCTATTGATACCCTCCTTATATATGAGCACAGTAATCTTATATCCTAGAATGTCCAGGATTGTCCTGATTTCACATATTTATGTCCTAGTGCCAGTATGTATTTAAGTCCATGTAGCCTGACTTTGAGCTGCTAAATAATCATGGTGTTATATTAACTCCTGTGATAGTGATTTCACTGAAAACATGACTTTTTGACTTTTATCTCAAATCACCAGCCTTCACTGGTGCTTAAAGCTCTCTAAGATACTTCTCTCATACTCTGGAAGTGTCTTAGAACAAATTTATTGAATACTTAGCACACTTTCGCTTTTGAATCTATTCAGATACTTTAAATAAAATGAAATTATAAATAAAACTTTTGTTAAAGTAAAATTTTTATTTAGAAACATCTTAAGTTTGAAGAAGACATGTTAGAATGAATTAATTTAAATGTTTTAAAGAGTTCATTGGTTAAAAAAAAATAGACAACAACTCTTTAAAAGGCTACAGTTGTCAAATAAGTTAGAAATACTAGATTAAATTCAAGATACATTTTGGTTTAGAAAGATTTAAAATGCCAAAATTAAGAAATTTTAAAATAACTGAATAAATGGAAAACATTCAAAAGGATTTGTTTTGGGGAAAGTAGTCATGACCACAGTTTATTCTTGGTTGAGGTGACCTTATCTGCAGCCACCAAATTATTCCATTTTCTTTTATGAGAATGGGAATCTTTAACCCAGTTTGCTTTGGCAACCTGTCAAGTAAATTTCCATAGCTACCAAGCTACCATAGTTCAAATTCCTGTTTCTAGGCATGATAATAGACATAATTACCTCTCTTTCCCCACAGACATGTTTTCACCACTGGCTAAATCTGGTTGTGGTATGATTCCAAATTTATTTTGCTGATTTCTTGGAACATATTTTCAAACCAAGATGTTCATCTACTTAGGTTTTTGTATAATAACATCCCATTATTTGATTTATTGATATATCTTGATTGGGAATGTGTTCAGGGCAAGCAGTTAGCCAGTTGGTAACTCCATCTTTTTAAATATATATCGCTTGCTACTTGGGAATCTTATTCTGAGAAATAAGCCCCACAGTGACATATGTGTATTTTTGGGCATGTAAATTAAAATGTTAATCTTGAAATTCAGACTAAACAGCATTTTATTATTGAAAAGTTAGTAAGACCCACTGTTTTAGGGGAGGGGCCCTATCTGGAGTGGTACTTTAGTTTGAATCATTGATACTGCTTTACAAATATGTTTCAAAACGCATTAGGCCTGTTAAAATCATTTTCATATTTACTAACATGTCACAACTTACTTTCCTTACCTTTGATTAATAGCAAAATATATATGTTACACATTCATATTCAGGATCATTCTTTTTGATGAGTTTCCATGACAACCAAACAAAAAACTTAAAACCTAAAATACATTAAATTCTTTTAGGCCTACTTCTGGTTTTTCAAGAGATCCAGCTTGAGTTCATTTAACATTTCTATGACTGCGTAATTTGTCTATTTCTTCCACAGAGCCAAACTCCATGATGATTTCTTACTGTTCCATTGATGGGGAGTGTAGTTTTCTTTATAATTTTAAAAAGCAGAACTTGAACTGCAAGGTGAAGGTCACGAGAAGGTAGAACAGAATACTCAGCATAAAGATGACGTTTCCAATAATTAGATTTGTCTGATAGTGGGGCTGATACTTTGCACAGTAATACTGACATTGTGTATTGGACTCAGCTTTTGTCTATTGTTGTAGGTCATAGGAAGCATTCCTGCATTGGGAATAAAGTTACATTTTAAGGCCCCTTCCAGTTCTACATCTTGACTCCTTTTTTTCCCCTGGGAAAATAATACAGATGGTAGATTCAAAAGTAACATTGGTATTACTTGAGACCAATGTTCTACATAGATATCTTCATGTGATTCTTAGTGTAACATTTAACTATACAGTTGATTAGTTAATGGGTTATTATAAAAGCATACACAGTAGAAGTAACCAACACTATTCTGTAGATGTTTTTGAGTTTCATTTTAAGAACTGTTGCCAATCCAAATATCATTGAATTTAAAAAACAATGTAAACAAAAATTACTTCAAATTTTTTTTTGCTTTAAGAACAAGATTTTCTTCTTAAAAATGTGAATTAAACATTGTATTATGGTTGCTTTACACTTAGGACTGTTTGACAGCTCACATAGATACTAGAAGCTTAAAATGCACTTTGAATGATATCTTTACAGTAGCTTTAGCCACAATGAATATAGATGAGATATAAAACTTGCTGTTGGTGGAGTATTTTTTGTACATAAGTAACTTGAGAAGAATGAGATTTGTTAAAGGCCTTTAAAAGGAAATGCTTAGCTTTATGAAGATTCGTATTTTAAATTCATTGGCACTTTACAGAAGGTAATAATCTTAATTTCAGATGTTTGGCGGGCAGTAATTCTATAGACTATCAGTCCTGTTTATGAAAAGAAATGGCATGTAAATGTATTTGTCTGAAACTTTTCAAATGCCTTATTATTGATATATGTGTTCCCATGGAAACCACAAATACCTTTTTAGAAAAATAATGTAAAATAGTAGCTTTACTTTTAAGTAGAACCTGAGAAATTGCAGACTATATTTAAGAAAAGGTAGTTACAAAGTTGAATAATTTTACTGTGGTTATGTCCCATTGAGAAATGAACTGCATGTATAATTGTTAAACCATGTGTGCATGTTTACACACACACACATATTAATTATACCAGATCATAAAAACATAAAACTTAAAGTGATAAGTCGGACTTCATTAAAATTAAAAACTTTAGATCTTTGAAAGACACCATTAGGAAGGCAAAGGCAAACCACAGACACAAACAAAATTTGTGTCAGACAAAAGACTTTCTTCCAGAATATATGAATAAGTCTTACAACTCAATAGGAAGACAACCCAGTTTTTTAAAATGAGCAGATTTATTTAGACTTTTTGTCAAAGAAAATGTACTAATGGCCAATAAGCACATGAAAAAATACTCAACATTACCAGTCACCAGATAAATACAAGTTAAACCACAATGAATTGCCACTGCACATCCATTAGATTTGCTAACATTAAGACTGACTGAATTGTTTGTTGATATTATAATTAATAGCTTCCAGTTTCTTTTGTAAGTCTGTTTTTATAAGTGCTTAGTTTATATAACAATTTATACTTAATTTTATTATTTTCTATTTTTGCTCTAGTAAGTTTATATTTTATTGTTTTCTATTCTTATGTCCCAAAGTAATGCATGTAATTATAAGTCCAAACACCAAAATTGTTCTGGGGGAATATTCCTTCACTTCCACTCCCATTATAGTTCTTGTATACAGAGATTTATAATGAATATGGTTTTGGCTCATAAAAGTGACTCGTTTATTTTTATTTTAAAGTCCTCTACAACTGAGTAATCCTATCCTTGATGGTAATTTTCCATAGTGAACTAACTGGAATTAAGTAATCTACTGTACTCTTTTTTTTTTTTTTTTAAGTGAGGAATGTGATATTATGAGTTACGTAACTTGACAAGGGAGAGAGTTGTCAGGGCAGCACATGGCAAGTGTGAGTCATTGCCCTGGAATTGGAAACACCATTTGAGGTCTTTCAAAGCTCAGTCTTCTACTCAAGGCGAAATTTCCTCCAACATCACTCCTAAAAGATCGCCATCTAGCTTTCAACTGAAAACACTTCAATTAACAATTTTACAATTGGCGGAAACTGGGCCGGGTGTGTGCGCGCGCACAAATGCCCGGATGCACCGCGACACCCCGCGCGCTCCTCTCCGGCGGTAGGGGGCGCGCACCGCGGCACCGCGGCTAGCTTGGCTGTTTGTGGGCCGTGTCCGGCGCTGTGTGTCGGGAAAACGGAGCAAGAAGCCGAGCCGGAGGGGCGGCCCCGACCCCTCTGACCGAGATCCTGCTGCTTTCGCAGTCAGGAGCCCCGTCCCTCCCCGGATTAGTGCATTCGAGCGCCCAGTGCCCTGGCCCCGAGAGTGGAATGGTCCCCGAGGCCCAGGGCGTTGTGCTTACGCGGGCCCCGTGAAGGAAACTGGGGAGTCTCGAGGGACCCCCGACTCCAAGCTCGAAAACCCCGGATGGTGAGGAGCAGGCAGATGTGCAATACCAACATGTCTATACCTACTGATGGTGCTGTAACCACCTCACAGATTCCAGCTTCTGAACAAGAGACCCTGGTTAGACCAAAGCCATTGCTTTTGAAGTTATTAAAGTCTGTCGGTGCACAAAAAGACACTTATACTATGAAAGAGGTTCTTTTTTTATCTTGGCCAGTATATTATGACTAAACGATTATATGATGAGAAGCAACAACATATTGTATATTGTTGAAATGATCTTCTAGGAGATTTGTTTGGCGTGCCAAGCTTCTCTGAAAGAGCACAGGAAAATATATACCATGATCTACAGAAACTTGGTAGTAGTCAATCAGCAGGAATCATCAGACTCAGGTACATCTGTGAGTGAGAACAGGTGTCACCTTGAAGGTGGGAGTGATCAAAAGGACCTTGTGCAAGAGCTTCAGGAAGAGAAACCTTCATCTTCACATTTGGTTTCTAGACCATCTACCTCATCTAGAAGGAGAGCGATTAGTGAGATAGAAGAAAATTCAGATGAATTATCTGGTGAAGGACAAAGAAAACGCCACAAATCTGATAGTATTTCCCTTTCCTTTGATGAAAGCTTGCTCTGTGTGTAATAAGGAGATATGTTGTGAAAGAAGCAGTAGCAGTGAATCTACAGGGACGCCATCGAATCCAGATCTTGATGCTGGTGTAAGTGAACATTCAGGTGATTGGTTGGATCAGGATTCAGTTTCAGATCAGTTTAGTGTAGAATTTGAAGTTGAATCTCTCGACTCAGAAGATTATAGCCTTAGTGAAGAAGCACAAGAACTCTCAGATGAAGATGATGAGGTATATCGAGTTACTGTGTATCAGGCAGGGGAGAGTGATACAGATTCATTTGAAGAAGATCCTGAAATTTCCTTAGCTGACTATTGGAAATGTACTTCATGCAATGAAATGAAGCCCCCTCTTCCATCACATTGCAACAGATGTTGGGCCCTTCGTGAGAATTGGCTTCCTGAAGATAAAGGGAAAGATAATGGGGAAATCTCTGAGAAAGCCAAACTGGAAAACTCAACACAAGCTGAAGAGGGCTTTGATGTTCCTGATTGTAAAAAAACTATAGTGAATGATTCCAAAGAGTCGTGTGTTGAGGAAAATGATGATAAAATCACACAAGCCTCACAGTCACAAGAAAGTGAGGACTATTCTCAGCCATCAACTTCTAGTAGCATTATTTATAGCAGCCAAGAAGATGTGAAAGAGTTTGAAAGAGAAGAAACACAAGACAAAGAAGAAAGTGTGGAATCTAGTTTGCCCCTTAATGCCATTGAACCTTGTGTGATTTGTCAGGGTCGACCTAAAATGGTTGCATTGTCCATGGCAAAACAGGACATCTTATGGCCTGCTTTACATGTGCAAAGAAGCTAAAGAAAAGGAATAAGCCCTGCCCAGTGTGTAGACAACCAATTCAAATGATTGTGCTAACTTATTTCCCCTAGTTGACCTGTCTGTAAGAGAATTATATATTTCTAACTAACCCTAAGAATTTAGACAACATGAAAATTATTTACATATATCAAAGTGAGAAAATGCTTCAATCCACATAGATGTCTTCTCTTTAGTATAATTGACCTACTTTGGTAGCGAAATAGAGAATACTTACCATAATTTGCATTGAATATGTAGCTCATCCTTTACCCCAACCCCTAATTTTAAATAATTTCTATTCTGTCTTAAATGAGAAGTATCTGTTGTTGTTGTTGTTTTTTTAAATATATGTATATGGCATTTAAATGTAACTTATTTTTTTTTTGAGATGGATTCTCGCTCTGTCGCCCAGGCTGGAGTGCAGTGGCGCAATCTCGGCTCACTGCAAGCTCCGCCTCCCGGGTTCACACCATTCTCCTGCCTCAGCCTCCAGAGTAGCTTGGCCTACAGGCATCCGCCACCACACCTGGCTAATTTTTTGTACTTTTATTATAAGAGACAGGGTTTCACCGTGTTAGCCAGGATGGTCTCAATCTCCTGACCTCATGATCTGCCCGCCTCAGCCTCCCGAAGTGCTGTGATTACAGGCATGAGCCACCGCACCCAGCCTAAATGTAACTTATTTAGTACCTTTGATGTAAAGAGAAAATGTGTGAAAGATTTAGTTTTTTTTCTTTGAGATGAATCTGTTACCCAGGCTGGAGTGCAGTGTCATGATCTTGCAGTCTTTGCTTCCCGGGTTCAAGCCATTCTTCTGCCTCAGCCTCTGGAGCAGCTGGGATTACAGGCATGCACCACCACGGCCAGCTAATTTTTGTATTTTTAGTAGAGACAGGGTTTTGCCATGTTGGCCAGGCTGGTCACGAACTCCTGACCTCATGTGATCCACTCGCCTTGGCCTCCCAAAATTCTGGGATTACAGATGTGAGCCACCATGTCCAGCCAAGAAGTAGTATTTAAATTTTCGACACACTTTTTTTTTTGAGACGGAGTCTTGCTCTGTCACGCATGCTAGAATGCAGTGGAGTGAAATCAGCTCACTGCAACCTCAGCCTTCTGGGTTCAAGCTATTCTGCCTTAGCCTCCCAAGTAACTGGATTACATGTGTCACCATACCAGCTGATTTTTTTATATTTTTCGTGAAGATGAGGTTTCACCATGTTGGCCAGGCCGATCTTGAACTCCTAAACTCAAGTGATCTACCCACTTCAGCCTCCCAAAATGCTAGGATTACAGGTGTGAGGCCCTGCACCTGGCCCCAGATTTTTGATACTCTTAAACCTTCTGATCCTTAGTTTCTTTCTCCAAAATACTCTTTCTAGGTTTTAAAAAAAAAAAAAAAAAAAAAAAAAAAAAAAAAAAAAAGCCTTTTTTTT
>NW_016803392.1:1845126-1875185 GCF_001698545.2 Rhinopithecus bieti
TCTCTCTCTCTCTCTCTCTCTCTCTCTCTCTCTCTCTCTCTCTCTCAATAAATGGCCAAAGGGATTAGTACTTTACCTTTGGAGGTCCTCAGAGCATTGTTTGGAGTTGGTAATACTTCAGCTAGAACTTAGTAGAAGCTGTTTTTTCCTTTGGAGGTCCTCAAGGCATTATTTGGAGTTCATAATACTGAAGCCTAGAACCAAGTAGAACCTTTCTTTTTCTGAGGAGTATTATAGCATAAATGTTATTATAAACAAAGTACACTTGATACATGTATGCAATGACTGGTATTTATACAAAATTTAAATCTGCAAATGGAATCAACATGTTTATGGGTTATTAAAATTGTCTAATTTCTTAGGTTCTTTATCGTACATGTGTTGAAAATAAATGAT
This sequence comes from Rhinopithecus bieti, assembly GCF_001698545.2. Classification (NCBI taxonomy): domain Eukaryota; kingdom Metazoa; phylum Chordata; class Mammalia; order Primates; family Cercopithecidae; genus Rhinopithecus; species Rhinopithecus bieti. The sequence goes on from NW_016803392.1 coordinate 1,845,523, forward strand.
TAAGTGATTAAGAAAAAAAAATTTTACTACCTCACGAGACATTATATTTCTTTTTTGATAGGCCAAATTGCTAGCAAATTAGAAATCTACCCTCCTTTCAACTTAATTAGCCCTGATTATGATCTCTATAATTTAAAAAAATCTCTTAAGCATTTTAAGCTACATTTATTAAGAACATAAATTTTTTAGCTCACTTTTTATACATAAATTAAATGCTTGCAACAATCCTTCAGGAATTGATAGCCTTTCAGATATTTATAGTTCTCTGACTTGCTGTCACTATTTTATTTAAACTAGCTTGAGTACTCCCAGTATTTTTAACCATTTCTAATATAATGTATTTTATCTCCCCTCACTGGTCCCTCTATTTCATTGAACTGTAATATTCCTCATGAAATATGCTTCTGGAACAAAATAGAATACTCCATGGTGATAAGTGCCAAATGAATTTATAACCTTTTCTAATCCCTGTACTTCTGTTAAAATTATCTGCTTCCATTTCTGCATATACGTATATATATTTCACAGCTAGCTACCATCTTAATATCTTAAAATCCCTGTCAATTCAGACATCTTCCATACAGATATATTCATTTTGTTAACCTAATTGTGTTTCTGTCCCTTAAATTTAACCTTTCTTTTAGATTAATGTTCCTTTTTTGCCAGTTTTTTTTTTTTTTTGGAGTCAAGATTCATAAATTTTGATTTTCTAGTGCCCTGAACTGATGTGAAAATGGGAAACCAAAGTGATAAGACTCAAAACAACAGTAAAAGAAAATGGCCAAACCCAGTTGGATTATCAAAATCAGTTATTAGTATCTTGCTATTTTTACCAATGTTTCACATTAACTCTTTTTTACATGATTTTTTTTTTACTTTACATATTTTTCCACTGTGTAGATTTTTTTTCATTTTGCAACCAAAGTGATGATCATTTATTTTCCAATTTAAAAAATTATTTCTAGTGGAAAATTGGAGCTAATGGGAGAATAAAATAGAATGGAGTTTAGGGGGCCGGGCGCAATGGCTAATGCCTATAATCCTGGCACTTTGGGAGTCCGAGGCAGGCGGATCAGGAGGTCAGGCGATCAAGACTATCCTGGCTGACACGGTGAAACCCCGTCTCTACTAAAAATACAAAAACTTAGCCGGACATGGTGGTGGGCACCTGTAGTCCCAGCGACTCGGGAGGCTGAGGCAGGAGAATGGCATGAACCTGGGAGGCAGAGCTTACAGTGAGCTGAGATCGTGCCACTGCAGTCCAGCCTGGGCGACAGAGTGAGAATCTATCTCAAAAAAAAAAAAAGAATAGAGTTTAGGGAAGATGAGTTTTGGGAATGGAATTAGAGAATGAATTTATATCTCTAGTAATCTTGAAAGTAAGAATTAGTGTGACGGTATGGAGTAAAAGTAGAGTAGGGAGAAATGTATGTGTGAGCTTCCAAAGCTTTTCAAACACAACCTGGAGACTAAGGCATATTATACTAATGAGGTAATTAAAGTTTTAAACAGAAATTGCTGTCTCACGGTGTTAGTCTGGCACCATATCCACCTTGTTTCTGGTGGTTAAATGCTGCCACTTGGCCTTTGTCACTGCAAAGTGCCATTTTTTTAACTCACTGCCATGCTTGGGTCTACAGAGAAGAGCAACCAGTGAGTTCTCAAGGATGCCAGATCTCCCCTCATGAATGTATTTCACACAGAATTGGTAAAGGGAATGTTCTCAAGACCTCTGGAGCAGGGGTCCCCAACCCCCATGCCACAGACCAGTATTGGTCTGTGGCTTGTTAGGAACCAGGCCACACAGCAGCAGGTGAGCAGCAGGGGAGTGAGCATTACCGCCTGAGCTCCACCTCCTATCAGATCAGCAGTGGCATCAGATTCTCATAGGAGCGCAAACTCTATTGCGAACTGCGCATGCAAGGGATCTAGATTGCATGCTCCTTGTGGAACGGTTTCATCTTGAAACCATCCCCTGTACCCTGATCCATGGAAAAATTGTCTTCCATGAAACCCATCCCTCATTCCAAAAAGGTTGGTTACTGCTGTTCTGGAGGACAAAGTTAACAGGTGATTAAACAGATCTTACATAAGAGAAATCCACCTTAGCATTTTATCTCCTTAAGCATTTGAATTCTTTCTTCTACAGTATATCAAGGAAGTTCTAGAATTTCACCTTCATTTAGTGTAGTCCACCTTTGAGCCTGGATTTCAGTCAGCCAGCCAATCTGTTACCACTAACAGCCACTCTTAATACATTGAATCCAGAATCACAACTTAGCAGATCGGTATAAACAAATTTTAAGTCAACATTATGATCCTTCCATTCTGATCCCAACCCCTTAGCATCCCTCTCCATGTAGATTCTTAAGGTTTCTGTCTCTAATTTGGCAATATCTTGCAGGGTTTTCTTGGGAGGGCAGGTCACTCTTTGTGATTTAACCTCTGGGTTAAATAGATCTTGAAAATTAAACACTGCCTTTGAAAAAAAACTCAGTCATAGACAGTCAAACATAGACATAGAAATATTTGGCACTTATATCATTGATATGGTTTGGCAGTGTCCCCACCCAAATCTCATCTTGAATTGTAGTTCCCATAATCCCCATGTCATGGGAAGGACCTGGTGGGAAGTAATTGAATCATGGAGGCAGGCTTCCCCATGCTGCTGTTCTTGTGGTAATAAGTTCTCATGAGACCTGATGGTGTTATAAGGGGCTTTTCCTCCTTTTGCTAATGTGAAGAAGGATGTGTTTGCTTCCCTTTCTGCCATGATTGTAAGTTTCTCAAGGCCTCACCAGCCATGTGGAACTGTGAGTCAATTAAACCTCTTTGTAAAGTACGCAGTCTCAGGCTTTCCTTTATAGCAGCGTGAGAACGGACTAATGCAATCAAACTGCCTAGAAATCTCAGATAAATTCACCAATTCATTATATATATCATTTTGTTTACAGCACCACAGCCAACAGTGTTGTTAAACTTTCTCCTACCATATAATGATTCCCTTTCAGCTTCCAGTAACATTTTCCTGATATTCCTTTAAGCTTTTACCAACAGCCTCCTTGAAGACCATCAAGCTTCTTCTGTTAGCTGTCTCTTTTAAGACCCTTCCAACATCTGCCCATAGCCTGGTCTCAAAGCTGTTGCCACATGTTTTAGGTTTTGTTACAGCAGCACTCTACTTCCAGGTGTAAAAATCTTTTGGCTTTCTTTTGCTGTGTAACAACCTAAATTTAGTGGCTTAAATGAACAGCAGCCATTTTATTACTCTCTCTTATGATTCTGAAGTTGACAGGGTGCTTTGTGAGAAGCCCTGGGCAGCTTAGGGTTTCTCACATAGTTGCAGTCAGATGGTGGCTGGGGCTGTCGTCATCTGAATGCTCACTCACTTGTTTGGTTCCTGGGATAACAAAACACAAACAGATGGGGGCTGAACAGTTTACACTCCCACTGCCCAAGGGTCTCTCTTTATAGTCTTTCTACATGGTCTCTCCAGCATGGTAGCTTCCTAGTAGCTAGACTTCTTACATGGCAGCTCAGGATTCCTGAGGTGCATGTTCACAGAGAGAAAGGTAAGTGAAAGCTGTGTTACCATAGGATCACTTCCACCATACTTTACTAGTTGAAGCAACTACAAAGGCCCACTCATAAGGCAAGGTTTTATATAAACTCCAGTTCTTAATTGGGGAGTGACAGTATTCTGGAAAGTCTGTGTGACTAGAAATAATGCTGTAGCAGTTTTTGGAAAATACAGTCTGTGTCCTCTGTGTTGTCATATATCCAGAATGTTTTGAAACATGCAAATATAAAACTAAAATGCAGGGTAAATATCAATAGAAGTCAGTAAATCTTTGCAAGGTTTGTAATGTCACTTTATAATTCATTTGCCTTATATTTGCATTGTATTGTTATACATCATTGGATAGTCATAACATCTGCTGACCAATGAAAGACTGAAAGTAAAATTTTAATGCTAATAGGAAAGAATTAATTAGGGAAGGCTATGAGAGGGAAGATTCATTTTATAGGTGGTTAATACATTAATTTTTTATGTCACAATGATTTTTTTCTTTGTGCATTGTCATGACTGCAGTTACTTGAATAAGTAGTATATTGAGAAAGAGGATTTTCTAATTTTTATATATGGATAGATCAGATCTATAAAGTAAATGGAGAATTCAGAATCAAGAAAAGATTTCCCAGTGAAAAGATGAAACAAGTACGATCTGGGAATACTATCAAAGTAAATCTGAAAAAAAAAAAAAAGGTCCAATAAGAAACAGGAATTACTATTTGTGAAACCAAAAGAAAACCCAAGTACAAAAGAAAAGTACCAAATATGCAAAGTATTTGTATTTCATAATTGATATATTGATAATCAAATGTTTGTGATATTTTTAACTAGAATTAAGATTTGAAAGTTAGCAAAATACCATAGTTTTAAGAGCCAGTTTTTGTAAATCTTTACCTTGTATACATTTATCATTTTTTAAAAGTCTGGTTACCAAGATATATCATTTACATCAAATTTAAATATTTAATTTCCTCAAATATAGTTATATTTGTTAAATATGTAGATGCTTTGTGTTGAAGCTATCTCCCATGTGGAGTCTTTCAGCTTTATTTCTGTCAGCTGTATACCATCATGTCCTGCCCTGGTTTTGCATAGTCAGCCTTCAAAGGGGGTTTCTTTCCTCATGTAACTACCATTAGCAAATACTGTGACTGAAATATATTACCATGTGTTATATATTTCCACACTGCCTTAACAAAGTACCAAAAACTGGGTGACTTAAAACAACTGAAATTTATTCTCTCACAATTCTGGAAGCAGAAATCCCAAATCAAGGTGTTGGCAAGGTGTCTGAGGCCCTGAGGGGAAATCTTTTCCATGCCTCTCTTCTAGCTCCCCGTGGTTGCTGGGAATCCTTGACATTCCCTGGCTTATAATCTTTACATGGTGTTCTTCCTCTCTATAACTACATTTTCTTTTTCTTACAATAACACCAGTCGTTGAACTAGGGTCCACCCGAATCAGCATGTCCTCATTTTAACTTGATGACATTGGCAAAAATTCCATTTCTAAATAAGGCCACATTCACAGGTAACCAGGATTAGAACTTAGATGTAACTTTTTTGAAAACACAGTTCAACACACACCACCATGTAACTCAGGCACTAGACTTAATGCCGAAAGCATGTTGAAATGACAAAACATTTCATGCCTGTTTCATCTTTTATTGTCAAAATTTTACCATTGAATACAGCTAAGCTTAACTTTAATCAGAATGCAGATACTTTTTTTTAAAGCATTCTTTTTGCTGTCCACATTATACAGTACCTGAACTGATGAAATTCTTCAGCCAAAAGTTGTTCACATGACATGTTAGATCTTTACTACTTAGAGAATGAGATGGGTTTCTTCAAATATGGCTTTCCTGAAAGAACCAGAATATGTATGAGTAGACAGAATCTTTTAAGGAAATGTAAGGAGAAGACTGAAACTGCCCCATACTGCCTGAGTATGGTATGGAATTGACAGATGAGCCATTGACAGAGCACAAAGGAAGTCTTTTTAGTTCTGATTTTCCCAGAGGGCAAACTTGGATGCTTCACCATGCCTGCAAAATTTAAAAAGCCATCACAGATAAGTAACTTGGCTACTTTGCATGAGCATCACTATTCCATAAGCTTGTATTAGTTGCACAGTGGGAGGCTATAGTTATAGAATAATGAATTACTAATGATTAAGATACTCTATTTCAAGAACAATATTTGGGAAATTGCCTGGTCTGAATTGTAGCCAAATATGAATAAAATAAATAAAAGAGAGATAGCTGAATTCCAACAGTAATTCAGAAACCAGTAACCTAAACTCATTCTCCAAAAAAGTTTTCCTGAGCTGCTAAATGTGCCAAAATTAGATACTTCTTGTATCAGTCAGGACAGACTTGGTTATGCTGCAGGAACCAGCAATCCTCAGATTTCAGGGACTTAAAACAGCAAGTTGGTTGCTGCATGCCTGAGGTCTGCTGCAAGTTTTGGTGATGCTCCTGAGTAGCTTCTCTACATTTGCCAATTTAGAGTTGCAGTTTCATGTCAACACGTACTGCCATAGTTACTGGAATGGGCAAAGGAAGGCTAGAGAATTGACCCCCAGCAATTAAATACTTGAAGCTTGAAGTATCTTGAACTTGAACTTGAAGCTATCTCTCTTTCTCCCATTCTATTGGCTCCAGCAAGTCACATAACTTCAAGGGGGATGGGTTATATAATCCTCCCGAATACCTAGAAAGAGGGGAACAACATGCCAGTGAACAATATTATGTCCCCCATGCTTGTTTTCTGATCCCTGTCCACTTTCTTGTGACATGATATACAACCGAAGAAAACAATGAGCAGCAAGGAAATTGAATGATTCCCAAACTAAACTCATAATTATCTACCTCATTCCTTTGTAGAACCTGTGGAAGTCTCAGATGGGACTATATTAACTATTCTCTGAGTTATAGTTAAGACTAAGAAATCAGCCCAAGATAAATGACTTTCTTATATTATCCTGTTTTCTGTGCCTACTTGATGTTTATCTAATTAGAGATCTGGGATCAATCTAGATTAAGGTCTGCCTTTAAGAGACAGAACTCCTGGGTGCAGCATGAATGTGGATTATTAGATATGTATAAATATTGGCTTTGGTAATCTTGAGGGGAATGATACTCACTTGACAGTAATGATCAAAAGCTTTGAGTCCATTCTCTTTAGCTGTATCTCAAGCCCTAGTAATCTTTCTGTTTAGAATTTGTATCACTAAAACTATATATAATATGTATATGTGAATACATGTAATGTAGGAATAATATATAAGTAGTAAATAGTGTTTATAATATTTAATAAAGATAGGTAGGTAGGCAGGCAGATTTGAACCCATAAATGACTGAACCAGATGTACATGTAGGTGATTCACCCATTTGAGCTAAGAGATTTTTGCATTTTGTAGCCACATTCACTTTGTAAAATTGAACGTCAGTTAGAAGTGAATTTTTGCAATGAGTCAAAAGATATTTAAAGAGATAACTCTACATCTGGAGATATTTCTGCAGCTGGGAAATAGTTCAAGAATAAAGACTAGGAGACTAGTTTGTTAGTACTATTTTAAGAAAGGCATTAGAATCAGCATTTTCAGTGGTAAGGGACCTCAGAAAGCACATTATCTAACCCCCTTTCCTCTTTTAAGTACATAATTACTATCTAAAACAACATGCAATTTCTTCTAATATTGAGAGTTGTAATGAGACACTAGCTGTTCCTGAGTAAAAGGGCCTATGCTAGCCATAAATAGAAGGATGAAGTGAGTTCCTCTTAAAAACTGACCTATTCTTTATATTTGTTGTTATAATCACAAAAACAAAAAACAATAAAAGCTCAATTTTTTTATATTGAGTATAAAAGCTGGTGTGTTGTAGATACAACTTAAAGTAGGTTGATGAAGATGGTGAAAATAATTCTGTGAGTTATGGGAAATAATGAGAGACTCTGCTGGGGATTGGTAGGTAAATGGGCGTTAGAACCGTTGGAGGTGAGTGGTCTCCTTTGCTGGTGGTTTATTTCTCCCTGTGTATGAACTTTATATACACATCTGCTCCAGGGTGAGCAGAGAGGCCACAGACATCAGTGTCTGTGTCATTGGGAAAAAGCCCCCTTTTCACAACAAGAAGATTAGGACACCATTATAATCCTAGGCAACTAGGCAACTCACTTTTTTTTTTTTTGGATATTAGTTACCAGCTTCTGTGTTAGGCACTCCATACAGGTGACGCTTGGGACTAGAAGTGTTTTGGATTTCAGGTTTTTTATTTCAGACTTCAGAATATTTGTGTTGTGCTTACCAGTTGAGCATCCCTAATCTGAAAATCTGAAATGCTCCAAAAAGCATTTTCTTTGAGTGTCACATCAGTGCTCGAAAAGTTTAGAATTTTGGAGCATTTCACATATTCAGATTAGTGATACTCAACTTGTAGTAACCTTGGATGAACAGCCAGATAAGGGGGAAAAAAATAACCTGCTAGAAATACAAAGAGCTGTGGTACTACAGAGGAGAAGATAGAGTCATTAATTCTGGTTAGGAATCTGCGAAGGCTTTGCAAAGAGAGACAGTAATTTGAAGTAAGTATTTAAAATGGAAGAATTTTAGTAGGCAGAGAAGAAGCAGAAGACATTCCCAGGAAGAGTAAATAGGTGAGCAGAAGCAGGAAGACAAGAATAAGCTAGATATGTTCATACACACATACATACACAGACTTCCTACCCCCCTTCCCTTTTATATATTTCCCTAGTACTTATTACTAACATATGTATATGTGTGTGTGTGCGTGTATATACACACACATATACACGTACACACAGATAAATGTTTTTCTATCCTATTAGAATACATTAGGAATAATATACAAGTATGTACATTAGGAATATTATATATCCTATTAGAATACATTAGGACAGGAATTTTTTTGTCAGCACTGCCCTGTCTTAAGCATCTACAAAAGTGTCTGGCAAATGGTTGGTGCTCAAATATTTATTGAGTGGATTAATCAATCAAAAGTGTTTGAGAAGCGCAGTGACATGATCTTATACTTTAGGAGGACAGTTCACAAGCTGCTATAGGGATAATTTGTAGAAGCAGATTCTGGGCAAAGGAAAGTTCAGAGACTACCAAAAGAATATAGGTTTTCAAAGCTAATCACAATTGAGGATAGGAGCATGCCTTAGTTATTTGAATCCTCTACTCCTGCCTTTTAGCATATGTCTGGCACGCATTAGGCATTCAGTACATTGATGGATAGATGGTTGGATCTGTAGTTATTAGAGTAATATCTATATCATTTAGCTCTTAATTCTATAGTCCTCCCTATATTACCTTGTACTGGGGCTCTGTAAGTTTTTGGATTACTAGAATAATGATTAGGGAAAAGAAAACAAATAGACTTTTCTTTATTCAAAAAGAAAGGAAATCCTAGGACAAATGTAGTTTATACTAGTATATCAGGACTATTCACTTTTTTTTATTTTTATACTTTATGTTCTAGAGTACATGTGCACAACGTGCAGGTTTGTTACATATGTATACATGTTCCATGTTGGTGTGCTGCACCCATTAACTCGTCATTTACATTAGGTATATCTCCTAATGCTATCCCTCCCCCTTCCCCCCACAAATTTTTTTTTTAAAGAGAATACAGTTGGATATTCAAGATGCTTGATGTCTTAAATCAAAATTTGACATCAAGCATAATACAACATATTGGGATATTGTCAATAAATATTTTTGCCTGCTAAATTATGCTCAAGGATAAGTAAAATGCATTATCATAGAAAATTAATAGATTATAAGCACAGTTACTAGAGCACATTTTAAAGTTGTTGATGATTATTCCATTCATTTCCACAGTCTAATGTGGAGATGTCCTTTCTCCATTAAAACACTCAATGACAACTACGTTCTATTTATCTCCTAACTCCTGGAAAGATGCCTAAAATCTCAAACTAAGAATTAGGGCAACAGTGTTATATTCAGCTGCAGTAATGCAATTGCAAATATAAATATTAATGCATATGGAAGCATACCAATCAAATGAATCCCTTAGAAGTGAAAACTCATGGATACATGGATTTTAATTTTGATGGTTATTGCTAATGAATTTATACTTTGTACGAATGTACACTGCCACTGATAGCATATGAGAGGAAAGTATGTTCTTTAGTTATTAGCTAGCTTGGCATTTAACAAAACCATTGCTATGCTACTAAGTGATATACTGTCCAGTTGAAAGTGTTCTTGTGTGCCCCCCTTTGTCTCTATCCAAAGTGTGAGCTCTTATCCACTGATGTATTGGATAAATTTGTCTGTTTATATATTAAGTGAAATGCTCTTTAAACTTTTATTCTTCCTTCCCATATTTAAGCTGAAGCATAAATCTCCAACTCTGTTCTTTATTAGGTATGAAGATGAAGAAAAGTGAAAGGTAGAGGGAGACAGTAAGTGAGGGTAGGATGGAATTAGGTTGGTGATAAAACATTAAAGCTTTTATTGAATTACTCTATTGTGAATAATAGCTATTATTGAGCGCTACTTATATGGTAGACATTGCTACAAGCACTTTACATGAACTGTCTCATTTAATCCTTACAGTCAACCCCTCAGGTGGGAATTATTGTTTTCTCCCTTCTATCAGTGAGGAAACTGAGGCTTTAAGGGATATTAAGGAAAAAAAAATTCAGTGATACTTTATTAAAGCATAGTAAGGCAGACTTTATTCAGGACCATAGAAATAGATATAGGGAGTCTTGCGATAGGGGAGAAAGATTGGGCTTAATCCTGAATACAGCATATGCAAGTGGGCATTTATAACCAAGGAGCAGAGTGGGGGTGAGAGGAAACATCAGAGGTAAGGGGAATATCTGGCTAAACCAACCTAACAGGATTCCTGTTGAAGACAGGGCAGTGTGATCACATATTACCTGGGAAATAGTGGAGGATGAAGCACCTGATGAGCTATGTGGGATGATCATATATTGAGGGTGGGAAATTCTTGCTAAACTAACTTAGCAGGGATTGCTAAAACACAGATTTTATGAGGAAGTGGACAGATGGGCCTTGGAGAAGGTTCAGAAGACTCACTCAAGTTTGACCAAGCAAGGAATCTTTGTCACAGATTAAGTAATTTTACCAAGATCTTCTTTAATATACAGCTTCTGAGTTTGGGTTCTTCTATTCCTTGCTGCCTACCAACCAAGAGAACATATGTTAATACTAATTAGAGCTGACATTTATTTAGCATTTTCTACATGTATGGCATTGTTCTAAGTTCTTTATACACATTACCTCATGAAATTCTCATAACGTTGTGAAGCACATGCCATTATTATCCTCACATTTAAGATAAGCATACTGAAGCTCAGGAGGTTAATCACTTTGTTAGTGCCACCATCTATCTGAGGTAGAATTAGAACCCATGCAGTCTAGCTCAAGAGCCTACAATGGGTTTCAAGTACTGAAAAGATCACTGGCCTACCAGTGAAGGAGATGGATTTGGATTTGTGTCCCAGCTACATCATGAGTGAACCCTTGGGGGAAATCCTTTCACCTCAATTCTGTTTCCTCATGTAAAAGGAGGGTGTTTGTTTCTCCACAGTCCTGAGGGACTACTTGCACTAACACTTTAGGTTTATCAATGAAAGGGGTTGACCAAGTGTGCTACTTCTCATTCATCAGTTGTTGAGGATAACCTTAGACTTTAGTAGTTATGTTATTCCACAGCCTCTGGGATTGTACCCAGAAGATGCTCACCTTCTGCAATTTAATATACCATCCTTTTCCCAACACATCAGGTGCATTTACCTCTCTGTAGGACAGAGCTCCATACACCAGTGCATATTGACATTTGAAACCTACTTATAGAGATATTATATGACCCTACTGCACATGTGGGTGGGACCTCATAAGAAAGAAAAAAAAAAAAAAAAAAAACTCTGGAAAGCAGTTGAAAGATACACATGTCATCTCCTGGTAAGCTTAAGAAAAGTTAACTTACAGTGTAAAGTGCACATATTTTCTTAGAACAATTCACTTCTTTATTCAACTTGCCCTGCTAAATGTCTGTAACCAGATTTGTGGCTAAGTACTTGAAGTAGATTATTTTCAACATTTTATAAAATAAGGAAACATTGAGGCATTTTTGCTGACAAGAGTTACGTAAATATTCTGCATCTTCTTGTTTTGAACAATATGCAGATTCAACTAAAATAATATTTTAAAATAAAGAAATTGGGTACTTTGTACTGTCACAACTCTTTTTTCTTATGGACACTTGCCATATTTTAAGACTTTTCTCCATGAGTTCTACAAGTAGATTTTTTAAGCCCTGTAATCTTAGTGCTTATCGTTTTCCCTTGTGTTTGTAGCAGCTGCTTCCTTTCATGATCCTCTTTCTTCCTTCTAACTTCCTCATTTTAGTGCCTCTCATCACCGTCACTCCCCTACTTCCAGCTCCACATACACTCATGCATGTGCACACAAGCATACCCACACATCATGTATTATTCTGGGCACTTGTCACTTCGATGCAGAAGGCTTAATGATACTATGTTAAGATACATATGAGGTGACATAAACATGCTTAGATCTTGGATGAGGAAGGATAGAAATAAAAATAATATCATTTCCATCTACTTTTACACATTTAAAGTGTCCAGAGTTATCTCGGATTTTGTTTTACAGAACTTTGGATTACCTCAGCTTCTTTATGTGCTCATTTTTTAAAAGCTTACATTTCTTCAAACCTTACTAAATGTAAGATGGTATTGTGTTCAAAACTGATATTATTAATAGAAGAGAAAAAAAGGAAAGTGGGTCCTAAAGTTGTATTATTGAACATGCTGACAAATTAAACTTTCATGCTTAATGGTGACATAATACTCATTATAGAATTCTCTACCCACAAATTATTATCAGGTAGATATTTTTCCTATTGACCTGTTTCCTTGATCTGCCATTTACCATGCACATTGGTTGGAGGCCCCATTTTTCTCTAAACACTTTCTGGCACCTAGACTTATTTTTGAAATCCTGCCCATGTTGTTCTGAGAACCTTTTGTGTTTTACTGTATATTATCCAGTTTCCTCAGGTCTTTTAAACTAAACATGAGATTGCAGCAAATCATTCCAAGCTGCTGTGAAAGAAAGTGATAGAAGATTTTTTACAGCTTTTGAAGTCACTTATATCCAGTATGATCTTTCCATTTTTTCCTCCAAGCAACTTTCATACAAATGCCATATTCTTTTGGAAACAGGGCTACAATCAAAAGTAAACAATTGTGCCTTTTTCTTTAATACATAGATGATGCATATTCTCTTTGATGTGTTACCCTTTCTGGGTCTGTTAGGAAAACTTGACTCCTATTCCAAGAGCATGCCACTCCCCTTTAATACAAGATGCTTCATCTCTGTGAACAAGGAAGATCTATTTCTGAACCTGCATCTGCTCCACATCTTTACAAGACCAGTGGTCTTTTCCTGCAGGTGATAACATTTAGCCCCTCCCATTTTCTTACATCTTATTATCAAAACATGAACAGCTTTCATCTCTTCTGGATCTTTTACCTATAATCATACATGATTTTTTCAGTCAAGATCCTCTGCAGGGCTTATAAACTCTTACGCATCTGTTTCAGTTCATGGCAGTCTTACACCTTCTGCTGCACCTCCCTGAACCTCACAATTGGTTTGTAATATGAGCTGCCCACTCACCACCCAGGGAATTTACAGTCTTTGTCCTCTCTTGAAGAACAATCGCTTCTCCCTGTAGTCAGCCCCTCTAATACATTCCTTTCTTCAGTTGAGCTGGTATTCCTTTCTCCTTCTATTGTTGTTTTGAAAAATCTGTGTTGTGATTTCCTGGGTAGAATATGATCCTCCTCACTCTTAGACTCAATGTACAGTAATAATCTCTTTTATTATCCACACTGCTATCCTTTCATAGACAAATAGTATCCTTTTGTCTCACAAGCCTTTAGTAAAGTTTACAGCCTACATTTTTTCTTATTTCTTCTCCTTTTTTTTTTTTTTTGTACACCTGCAGCTTCTGCATACTTGATTACAGTCCATTGGTATTTTTTGCATGGTTTTGTTTCCCCTTCTTGACTCCCTATTGTTAATAGTAAAATCCTGGATTCTCCTGGGCTCTGAGAACCTAGCTATCATCATCATCATCATTGTCATCGTCATCATCATCCGGATTAATGTTTCTCAAGTCCTGCTCTCACTGTGTTGCTTTCACCTAGGATCTGGGTGGCTCTGGAGGCTTGGGACTCTGAGTCTAGCCCTATGTGATGTGACTCCACCATACCTAACCCAGTACTCCCAGTATGTTCAAGTGAGTTCTCCCATCCAACCAATAAAGTGTGAGTCCTCACTAATACTGGTTAACCTTTACCTCTTCATAGCTTATGTTGATTGCTGTAGCCTCTGAACCCCTGTCATTTCTGTAGTCTGTATTGTAAGTCTTCAGTGTGTAATCTACAATTTCAAAAATCTCTAAGCAAATCAAGTTTTTCCTAACCCATTTTGCACTCAAATCTGAGCTGAACTACTGATTCTCACAGTGTTATTTATAATCATTTTTCTCACTTAATATGAACATTCAGTTTTGCACTGCAGATATATTTATGTGCTTGATCATAGGGTTCTGTACTATATCCTGCTGGAGGTGCTTTATAAATACATGGACTATATACCTGTAACTTTTCTAAAATCAGAAAAACTCTGAATTCCAAAACACATCTGGTCCTAAGAGTTTCAAAGGAGAGATTGTAGTGATTTAGTCTGATTGTAGAATCAGACTTGTAGTGATTTAGCCATTTAATCATATTAGGTCAGCAGGTAGTTACATGTCTACAGTGTGCTGGGTACTGAAACAGAAGGGTTCCTTGATCCCTTTTGAAGGACATACAGCAGGGTTGTGGCTTGCCTGTTCCATCACCACTGCTGCTCAAATCATTGAGGTTTGGGGGGAGCGGGTGTGGGGTGAGCATGCAGACGGACAGGTGCAAGAGCCCAAGTGGGCATGTGTTACAGTGTGCCCTTTTACCCCTGTCTGTAGATGGTTTGAGTGTTAACCAGCTCACTGGACCCTCTGCCTTTCTGCAAGGGCAGAAGGCCATTGTGACAACTTTCTGTATCCTGAACTCTTGTCCAGTGTCCTGGTTGCGTCACACACGGACTCAATCGATCAGTGTGGACTTGAAGGATGAATGCAGGATTTCATTGAGTGATGGAGGTGGCTCTCAGTGGGATGGATGGGGAGCTGGCAGCAGGGATGGAGTGGCAAGATGATCTTCCCCTGGAGCCTGGCCATCCAGCGGCCAAACTCCTCTTCCACCATCCTCAGCCAAACTCCTCTCAGTGTTGAGATGTTGCTCCTCTTCTCTATTTCTCTGCCACATTGTTCCACCATCTGACTGCTTGTCCCCTCCTCTCCCTGCCTGCTGGTCTGCTTCTGGAGCCTGGGGTTCAGGTTTATATGGGTACAGTAGTGGGCATGGTGGGCCAAAATGCAACTTTTGGGGCATGAAAACAGGAATGCCTGTCCCCATTTAGGGCCGCTGGTCTCCAGGCTTGAGGGTGGGACCTTTGCCAGGCAACCACCCTCTTCTACCCAGTTTCTTCTGTTTGTATCAGTACCATGGGACATAAAGACAAGTATAAAGACATAGAAAGGCTTCCCACTTATGTTCAAATTGCCTCGCTTTGTTGTTTAACCGTTTGAATGACAAGCCACATGAAACGATTATAAATTCCTGGAGGACAGGGGCCCATACATTCTTTTACAAGTAGATTCTACTTATGATGAGATTATTTCAGAAGATCAAATGATTAATTTTCAGTCCATTCACCTCTGTAGAGCTCAGTTCTCATAGACACAGAACCACAATTCTCATCAGATTTCAAACTAGATATTGCAAACTTGATGACATTTCTCATTGTGTTTTAACTAACTTCCTGGGACTGAGGGAAGAGCTGCTTCTGCTTCAGTAAAACCCTCTGATGGCTC
The DNA here is from genome assembly GCF_001698545.2 of Rhinopithecus bieti. Taxonomy (NCBI): domain Eukaryota; kingdom Metazoa; phylum Chordata; class Mammalia; order Primates; family Cercopithecidae; genus Rhinopithecus; species Rhinopithecus bieti. The sequence continues at coordinate 1,861,128 of NW_016803392.1, forward strand.
CCAAGGAGGTATGCCTAGGTATTACCAATTCCAGCCAGTGTCACCCAGAGGGTGGGGCCATTCCACTTTGTTCAGGGAGTAGGTAAAATGATAAGTATTTAACTGCTAAGTGTTTTTTTGCATTGGTATTTAAAAACATTTATTTCCTCTACTATTTTTCCAAAAGTCTACGTTTAGTTATTTGTTACAATGAAAATGCGCCTATCTTAACAGAGTGACTCCTTTCACTATCAGGTCAAGGAATGTCATCCTGCAATGACATTTACCAATTCCACACTAAGTAGATGGCCTGTTATTTGTAGTTATTAGCATGTTTTGGGGGCCAATAGAATATACCCAAACTTTATTTGGCCATATGAATTATGTGTACATGAAGAGAAAATAGTTTTCACTGTTCTTGCCTCATAGAGTAGCATCTAAGTCAGTATCACTATGTGAAAATGAAATAGTGATGCTGTAGGGTGAATTGAAGACATAAGAAAAATCCTTGACTCATTTTATTAGCCATGCAACCTACCTTCACTGGAAGGATTCTTCAGCTTTTGTACCATCTGCTTCACTTTCCTTTTAAAGTCACTGGTGCTGTGAGCCTTCATCCTAATCACTGATGCACTCTGGCTTTCCTGAAGTCATAAGCTGGATTCTAGCTCAAGCTGCCTCTGTGCAGGTCACTTAAAACTTTAGTGTTTCTGTGGGGAAAAATGCCAAATTGAGACTACAGTTACTTCTCTAATTCAAATAAAACTGCATTCTTTGGGTTTTATATTTACAAAATTGGTGTTCCTGAAAGTTAATATTAACTTTCCATAGCAGACAGTTTATCTTTGTATTTTACCTTCTTAACCATTATTAGATTATTTTCCTTCAGAAGGAGAAACTATATATGTTACCTTTATTTTCTTTTTTTTTTCTTCTGGGAATATGTTGAAAAATATTCAGTTAATTAAGATCCCAAGAAAATATATGTATTAACTAAATATGTTCAAGAGATAACTTAGAAGGCTTATAGAAAGTAACCATTAGGTAAATGGATAGAGACCCTTTTGTATTTCATTTTCTACATTTCTTTTACACCCCAATAGGAAAATAGATTGTTGGTAAGGGCAATTATTTCTGTATTGTCTTATCTTTCAATAAGAAGGAATATAAGGGAACTGGCATTCTTCACTTAGTATATAGCCTATTGTTTTAGGATCTAAAATACATTCAGTATTGAAGATTTTGGGAGGCCTTTTCTGTTTTGATTTTTACTTTCATTTTTGCAAAGAATGGCGTAAATTATTATACTACATGAAAAAAATCATTAACAGCAGGTCTATTTTCCAGTTCTGTGAGCTGAAGGGCTCAGCATTTTAGCTTTTGAAATTACTTATTTCAAAAAGACATAAAAATTAAGTTTTTAATAAGAAGAATTAGTTAATATATGAAATAAGGTGACATTTTTAAGGAAGCCCACATTTATCTATACCCTTATCTTTTATTCATTATTTAAAAATATATATCTAATTTTCTCTAATTGATATTTATTATACATGTAGCTAAGGAAGATATGAAAGCAAGAAGGAACTTAGATACTAGATTAAATATGAGATTTGGGAAGGCCCATATTAATGATCTCTAGAGAGGAATTCAATTTTGGTTCTTATTTTGGCATGTAAAATTTTGATCATTACAACATCTAGTCAGTAATGGAATGATTTTTGGCATAGCTTCTCTGAGAACACATCTTTTAAGATGTGTGTTTTTTAAGATACTATGTAGTAGTAAGATGATAGGTAATATTTCTGTACTTGTTGGCTTTGTGGCAATACTGTGCTTGATACAGAAAAGGCAGCTACCATCTTTGAGGGTGTTTGGGTGTGTAGATTAAACTGAGGTTTACCTTATGGGAAAATTTGGAGATAAAATGGTATGAGTGGGTAATTAGGTACTGCATTAGGGCATCGCATTGAAGAGCAGAAATGCCCATTGTCAAAATGACAGCCTGGTTTTCTGATGTTAAAATGTGTAGGCATTTATTAGTTATGGAAAACTGCATTTGTACCCCATAAATGGTTAGGATTTACAATTAAGAACATCTTGGAATTATATTTGGGTATCATTTGCCTGCAAATAATTCATCACCTTTACCATCTATCTGCTTTAATTAGATACTTTGCTTTGCATATATATTACAATTTAGGTAAAGTATCATTTTCTGGTGTATTTTAATATGAGAATTAAGCAAGACCATAAACTAAGATAAGAAATTTCATTAAAATGTGTCATATCAAATTTCGCTTTGAAAAATTAAAACCTAGAATGTATACTCAGTAGAAGTAATGAAATGTATTTACCAGTGATAACAAGAAACACTGCCTTTCTTTTGGTTAAGACAGCATTTTCAGCAACAAAGCTGCTATAACTCTGTGGTGACTTGAGAAAAATTCAGTGCTACCTTGTGTGATAAAATATCCAATATTCTTCTATCTTGCAAATCTCATGATAGTAGCCTATATTTGAAAACTTTGCCATGAGGACTTTCTTTCTATAGTCATTTCTTCTTTAACTGACTCATTATAATATTATAAATTAGGGGATAAGACATTGCATTTTGAGGTACTGCACTATATCACTGTGAGTATAAACAAACACTCAAAAAGAGAGGGGAAATACCCTCCTACTAAATTTTTAAGGCATTATCCTACAACAAATGACCACTGTGTGTTCAGCCCTGGGCTGGGGCAAAATGGGAAACTCTCAGAGTCTCATTACTGCTTGAGAAAAGCCTTGCCTTTGTTTTCCTCTAATTGAGGCTGGAGCTCAAGCAAGGTGAAGTAACTTAGACTCGTACAGATGAAGATAAACCAGAGCATGTGGCAAAGCTCACCAGTCTTAAGCATCACTAGTCTTTCTCCTCACTTATCTGCCATCTGCCCTCTCAAATGTTCGTTGTCTTCCTGCTTTTTAGCCCCCTTTTGCAAGCAGATTAAGAGACTGGATATACTCAAGATGAGAAGTTTTATGTGATGGTTTAAGGCACAGACTTTGGAGTTACATAAAGATGAATTTGAATCTTAGCCGTACGTACTTGGAACCATTGCTCAATCATTCTAAGCCTCAGTTGCTCCATCTGTGATATGGGGAAAATGATATTGCCTCAAGGGCATAGTGTAAGACTATGAGTATAACCAAAGCATCTTAAACAGTGCTTATCTTACTATAAATCTTGGCTGTAATAAAACTTGGTTATATTATACTTTCAGGAAAATGTAATTATATTGATATGTTAAATCTCTGAGACATTTTCAATTGAAGCTTTTAGCCTGAGATTGTATAGTAAACAATTAAAAAGGAGTATTAGCTAATGAATAAGGCAGGTAGTAGCGGAAGAATCTTTTGTCAGTCCTTATAAGTTGTAATTGTAGTTTTACCTAAGCTGAGCCTAATGCTGTCTATTTTAATCATGTTGCCATTATTGAGCCAACTTCCATGTTCCCTTGCCTTCTTTCTTTAATGCTAGAACCTCTCCTTCGGTCTGTCTAAGTCCCAAGGATCTAGAACCTCTTTTCACAGCATTCACTCCCTTCCCATGAACCATCTCAGACCTATCTCTGCCCTGTTCTTTGCAAGTGGTAATTCAGACCTCAAGATTTCTAGTCTAGCTGGCACAGGCAGGTTTCTCTACATAATCTAGCACCCAAGATATCTGTGGGGACCTCAGACTAAAAGTGGGAGTCAGTTTCTGTGCATTGATAGTTTTTCAATAAGTGTTTACTGAGCACCTGCTTTGACAGCAGCGTGTGTGGTTTGGGAGAAATCTGTCATTCTCTTAGAGGGTTAACAGTAGAGGATTTATGGGATGGAATACATGGACAGAAGACATTGGGATAGAGGAACTATAAGCAAATAAATCTCAAGTCTTGGGGAATAAGATCCGGGCAGACTTTACACATTTAACTCGTATAATATGTGGTGGCAGTCTGCATTGATCACAACTGATTGTAGATACTAGAGAACAAAGAATCAACTGAAAAAATAACAAAGACAGAATTTCAAATGTAAAAGAAAAAAGTTGATTAATAATACTACAGCAACCCTGTTGACATTCACAGAGAATACTTCATAGAATTTTGAGAAACCTGCATTACTAAATACCCCTATCTTTTATAAAACTCATATATAAGAGTTGAGAATAAAAGACACCTTGAGAGGTGGATATAGCTAAATGATTAGCCTCATATTGAAAACCTTCCAGGTCTTGATTTCAATTTATGTCTCAACAAAATTACAAATTACTACCTGTCATAAACCTTTTAAGCTTACTCATGAATGAGTCAGCTTTAACATTAACCAACAATGTTGAATCTGTGAATACTAAGGGTCTGCTAAATTATTAAGACATTCATGTGACTAGCATACCCATATGTGTAATTATCTTGGAGAACAGTAACAATTATGTATCTCATTAAACAACTGCCTAATTAATGTTGTTGTAAATTTTGCCTCATTAGGATACAATCTTTATAGTTGCTGATCCTGAAACATGGTCGACCTCTCTCATAACTATTTTAAAAAGTGAAAGGGAAATCAACCTTTGGTTCACAGTTTTAATAATATTATATTAATTCTTTTAGAGAGGTACTTAATAGATACGAGTGTAATATCCTACCTACATGCCTTGAAGAATCCGTATTTTGTGAATCATATATGGTGGCCAGTTGTTCATGTGCTGCTCCTTTAGTGTGGAGAAATCATCTCTCTAGATTAGAAACTCAGTCATCCGAATAAGCAATTGGAGACTTTTTAATGGAGAAACTTCTGCATCAGGGACAGTCTGTTATAAAGTATTTATTAAGAATTTAATATGTACTTTTATCATAGCAGATTCCAGACTATGTCAATGACTTCTCAGTTTACTAAATCTCCCTACCCATGTTTCTCTAAAACGAAGTAATTATAATAAAATGACAAGTTAGAGTTTTTTTAAAAAAAACTTTGAGTTGGAGTTTACATAATACCATGCCATATTTTAAGTGTACATTTTGATAAGCTTTGCCAAATGTATACATGGATATAACCATTGTCCCTAGCAAGAACTTTTCCATCACCTGAAAAATTTCTCATGTATACCCTCCACCATCATCATTATCATCACTACCACCACCATCCCACACACCTCCTATCTCTGGCAACCACCAATGGGATTTCTATCTCAATATATTAGTCATGCCATTTTTAAAGAACCTCACATGAATGGAATCCCAGTGTGTTCTTTTGCATTCAGTTTCTTTTGCTCAGTATAATGTTTTTAAGATTCACCCATCTTATTGCATGAATAAACTTTCTTTTTTGCTGACAAGTATTCCATTTTAAGAGTATACCATAATTTTTTATATTCATTCACCTGTTGAGGATCATTTTGGTCTAAAGTTTTGGGATGTTGTGAAGAAAAGAAAAAACTTTTTCTCACTCTGTCTCCCAGGCTGGAGTGCAGTGGCACAATCTGGGCTCACTGCAAGCTCCGCCCCCCAGGTTCACGCCATTCTCCTGCCTCAGCCTCACGTGTAGCTGGGACTACAGGCACCCGCCAGCACACCCAGCTAATTTCTTGTATTTTTAGTAGAGACAGGGTTTCACCGTGTTAGCCAGGATGGTCTCGATCTCCTGACTTTGTGATCCACCTGCCTCGGCCTCCCAAAGTGCTGGGATTACAGGCATGAGCCACTGCGCCTGGCCTTTTCCTGTCTTCTTTTAAATTAGCTGAGGGATTTAGTATTTTTAGTATTTTTTAATTTAAAGCCTTATTTAGTCTATTGAATTATTAGCTGTACCACTTTGTTTTTACTGTTATCGTGATTTATCTAGAGTTTAGCATACACATTTTTAACTTACCACTATCTACCTTAATATTACATAATACTGCTTCATATATATTAGATGAATTTTAATATACATTTCAATTTCTTTCCTTCTTTCCTTATCATCTTATGCATTTTATTTCTCCCTGTGTTATAAACCTGACAATATATTATTACTATTTTTGTTTTAAACCATAATGTGTCTTTTTTTAAAACTACAAACTGATAAAGTTATGTTCGAAGTCCATATTCTTCAACCTGAATAACTTTTCCATAACATTTCTTATGGTACAGATCTACTGATAAAACAATTTTTTCTTTATTTCACTATTTTTTTTTTTTTTTTTTTTTGGAAATGAAGTTTCATTCTTGTTTCCCAGGCTGGAGTGCAATGGCGTGGTCTCAGTTCACTGCAACCTCTGCCTCCCAGGTTCAAGTGATTCTCTGACCTTAGCCTCCCAAGTAGCTGGGATTACAGGCGCCTGCCACCACACCTGGCTAATTTTTTTGTGTTTTTATTGGAGACGGGGTTTTACCATGTTGACCAGGCTAGTCTCAAACTCCTGACCTGAGGTGATCTGCCAACCTCAGCCTCCCAAAGTGCTGGGATTACAGGCATGAGCCACAATGCCCAGCCTATTTTTGAATATTTTGTGGGATATAGAATTCTAGTTTTTAAATGTTTTTTCATTTAGCATTTTAAAATTATAGTTTTATTGTCTTCTGTACTCTTTTTTTTTTTCTAGTGAGAAGTCAATGATAATGCTTTATTTCTCTAATTGGACTATGTCTTGTTTTCCCTCTAGCTACATCTTTGATTTTCTCTTTATTGTTAGTTTTAGCAATTAGATTTTGAAAGGTGTTAGAGTGGCTTTCTTTATGTTTACCATTTTTGGGGTTCATTGAGCTTCATAGAACTGTAGGTTTATATAATTCATAAAATTTGAAAAATTTTGGCAGTTCTTCGAATATTGTAGTTTTCCCTTCCTTCTGTGATTCCAGTTATACAAATGGTAGATTTTTTTATATTATCTCACAGATTACTAAGGCTGTATTCAATTTTTTCAGCCTTTTTCGCCCTCTGTTCTTTTCTGTTGATAGTTTCTGCCTGAAGTACAGTGATTTTTTTCTTCTGCAGTGTCTACTCTGCTACTAAGGCGATCCAGTGACTTTTTCCGTTTCAAATATTGTATTTTTTTCTAGCTCTAAAGTTCTTTTTGGTTATGTTTTATAGTTTTCAACTCTCATGTTTTGTTCATGTTTTCCTTTATAGCCTTAAACATATTTATAATAGCCATTTTAAAGTTTTTGTCTGCTAATTCCATCATATGTCATGTTATGCTTTGAAAACTCATGTTGAAATTTAATTGCCATTGTAATACTGTTGATCTAATCACCTTCTACCTTCATTAATAGATTAATACCATTATCTTTGAAGTGGGTTAGTTATCTCGAGACTCCAGCCCCACTTTTCTCTCTGCATTGTGTGCTTGCTTGGCCTTCTGCTTTCCACCGTAGAATGATGTAACATGAAGGCCTTTGCCAGATGCTGGCACCTTGATATTGAACTTCCCAGCCTTCATGAGCCAAATAAACTTCTATTGTTTATAAATTACCCAGTCTGTGGCATTCTGTTACAGCAACACAAAACAGACTAAGACATGTTATTTCTGGTTTAGTTTCTATATACTTATTTTTTCTCACTTTTTTGTTTTATCATGGTCAGTACATTTTAATTGGATGCTGGACACTATGAATGTTGTGTTTTCATTTGTTTGAATTTTGCTCTTATTTCTTAATAAGAATTCAGTTATTTCTGGAAATCAGTTAATTTACTTCAAGATCAACCTGATCTTCTGGAAGTTTGTTTTTAAGTTTTGTTAGGATGGTTCTAGAATAGCCTATCTTCTAGAGCTGCTTTAGCATTCTAAGGGGTGAACCTGGGTCTCTGCTGGATGTCTCACATGTTCAGTGAGGATGTTCTACTTCAGCTGGTTGGATCATAAGTGTCACTCAACTCTAATTAAGTTCTGTAATTGTTAAGATAATAGCTCCCTAGCAAATTTTCTTTCTCCAACAGTTATGCTTTGCTCTGTGGATGCCCAGCCTAGTATCCCACCAGGGAACTCTCATGCAGATTTCTGGAACTTTTTCTGTATGTGTCTTTCTCTTCTTCAGGACCCTCCCTGTTCCACAGATTTCAGTCACTTCAACTTTCCTGAATGCCGAACTCCGTCTCCCCAGTTCAGCAAGATCCTGTGCTTTTCTTGATTTTTTCTCTTCTTATGCCACCAAAAAAAAAAAAAAAAAAATTATCAAAAGATAACACATGTGCGTGTGTGTGTGGATATTTTGTGTGTATGTATTTTTCCATTATCTGGGATCCCAGTCCTATACAACACAGTTGCCCAGTGTCTGAAAACTGTTGTTTTATGTATTTTGTCCCAATTTTCTATTAGTTTATGACAGGAAGATTAGTCTGGTATTAGTTCTCCATCATGACTGGAAGCAGAAGTAAAAATGTATCACTTGTCAGTATAAGGAAGAAGCATTAGGACAAGATATATCAATCAAATGAAACTTTTACAATGCCTTGTGGAGTTATAAGCAGAAGAGAGGGAAAATACCATCAGATAGACACAGAGCACGTGGTAGAGAATAAACCGAAGGAAGAAGTAGGAAGGTCATGCAAGAAAGACTCAGCAGAGAAAATCACTGGGTTTTCCATGATCCAGTAATTCCAGAAATCTCTTTGTTTAGGGTTGAATGAAAAATAATTTCAACAAGAATCCTAGGTATTAATCTAAAGTTCTGGTGGGTGGATAAAGAAAAGAGACAGAATTCCCTGGTCAACAGTAGAATTGGGAGAATAACAGAAGCACAAACAGAAGTGAACTAAAAAGGAAAGGGTAATTATAAAATATTGTATTATTACTTGGATTCAGAGTTTCTTGACAGGCATAGGAGAGCAGTATATAGTAATTTGTTCCTTTTTTCTAAGGCATGACACAAGAATTGAGGCAGAATCAAAGTAATTAAGTAACATTATGCATTCTTCATATACTCTGTACTCCATAAAAAACAGTGAGTGCACATTAAAATATTTAATTATGTCTAGTATGCAGTGAGTGGCAGTGGGAAATTACCCATGGATGTGACGGGGAAGCTGGGAAACTGCTTGAATTGGGAAGGCAGCAGTGGAAGATAGACCAGTTACACGTGAGGTGTGATGGAGGGTGCTTAGTGTATCTTTACTCACAGCCTTAGGAACTGAAGGAAGATGGATGGTCCTTCAACAGGAAGGTGGTGAGTTTGAAGTATCTTGTCAAGATGAGATTTTCAGAGGTAGGGGCCTTTAAAAATTTAGGAAGTTGAAGTTTTAAAAGATATTATTGTTTCATTTCATTTTTAAGATAGGAGAATCTCGAACATGCTTGTATGCCAGGAGGAAGGAATCAGTGACAAGAAAAGTAAGAGAGTTGCAAGACAAGGAAATGATATGGAAGTTCTTGAAGGTGTGGGAATGATTTGCTGAAGTGGGGAGAAAAGCTAAAAAAGAGTGAATCGGAGGCATAAGATGAGTCATTTTTGTGAACATCCAGGTCCCTTAAGATAATGGCCTGAACAGAATGGAGACTAGAGTAACCTAGATGCCAAAGTCCTTGATGGGAAAGCTGTTGTGACTATAAAGGTGGTAGCTAGAAGGAGTTCTGCTCTCTCTAGGTTTCAGAAAATCCTGGAGGAGGTAGATACCAGTTGGTGATAGCAGTTAGAGGTAATGGGTTAGGGAAAAGTTTGAGAAGGTAGGAGTTTTAAAAGTAGTATTGTTTAAGGTTTACAAATTGCAGTGAGTTAGGGTAAAAGAGAAGTATGGTTCTAAGGAAGGAAGTACAGAGCTTTGGGGGATGAAATTATGAAAGAAAATAGAAGATTAAAGAGACTTAAATTTGGCATCAGGGACAATGGTTCCAAATGGAACTGTAGTTTGAAGGTTTTTTACTGCCAGAGCCAGGAGAGTGTTTAGGGTTATTTTATGTCCTGTGACAATAGCAACTTGAAATCTTAGTTCTGTCACCACTGAGAATAAACCTTAACAACTCTGAAAGCTCTACTGGTAGGATTTTAAGTATTATCTATATGGAAACAGGATGAAATATAATACATATGAAAGACGAGAGGCTCTGGTTTATTTGTTGGATCAGAGAAGGTAAAATGTTTACTAAGATAACAAATAAGATTCCAGATTCCAGATAGCCAACTAGATGCAGCAAGGAGGAACATCTGCTGCTGAGAGACGAGGACATTGGGAAGACTAGCACACTCTAGAAAATCTTCAGAGGGGAGGAATTGAGAGTGGATGGAGGGAGGACGCTGGGACTGGGCTGAAGTGGGAGGAAGCTGGGAACTCTGCACAGGGTGGCTGAGCACCAGAACTTTTTCCTAACCCCCAATGACTCCTGGTGAAGGGGTGAGCTGAACAGTTAAGGAGTGAGCCTTGGACCTCTGGGATCCTAGCAGGAGGAGACCCAAAACCTCCACAGACACTTGAGCTGCTTAAAGAGGTGGCGGGGCAGCACTCCAGCCTGTGTGGAAACCAGAGGGTTTGGTGTGAGAACAGCTACAGTGGAGTATGGCCAAGGGTGCCCATCTCCCAAGGCTTGCCATGCTCCTCTAGGAGACTTTAGCCTTCGGGTGACTGTCGGATCTGGACAGAGCAGGGCAGTCTTGCCCTTGGGATGGGGCTAGTCTGATCTGAATGCTCCCCTCTCTTCTGGCCTCTCCCAGTCTGGCTGTGCATGCCTGCCGCACAACTTTGAATACCCAACCAGGGTGCTTCCTGGAGGACTGCATCATAGCTCCTTCACCAGCAGACTGTGCCCAGCTGTTGGAGAACTCCAGCAGACTGCCCTCCACTGACATGCACCAGCCCACCCACAGCCTCCCTGCACCACTTTGCCGGAACACACCCATGCCCCTGTGACTCCCCTACTTCCTTGCCAGTGCATGCACATGGGCAGACCTCGCCTCCCCCACTGGCACACGTGTGACAACAAAAAAAGAAAACTGCAGGCCAATATCCTTGATGAACATAGATGCAAAAATCCTCAACAAAATACCAGCAAACAAAATCCAGCAGGAAATCAAAAAACTAATCCACCACAACCTATTAGGCTTTATTCCTGGTATGCAAGGTTGGTTCAATATAATGGAAGTCAGTAAATGTGATTCATCACATAAAACAGAACTAAAAACAAAACCACATGATCACCCCAATGGATGCAAGAAAGGCTTTTGATGAAAATCAACATCCCTTCATGTTAAAAACCCTCAACAAACTAAGCATTGAAGGAACATCCTTCAAAATATTATAATAAAAGCCATCTATGACAATTATAACTCACAACCAACATCATGCTGAACAGGCAAAGGCTGGAAGCATTCCCCTTGACAACTGGTACAAAACAGGGATACTCAGTCTCACCACTCCTATTCAACATAGTACTGGAAGGACTGGCCAGAATAATCAGGCAAGATAAAGAAATAAAAGGCATCCAAATAGAGAGAGAGGAGGTCAAACCATCTGTTTGCAGATGATATGCTTCTTTACCTAAAAACTAGATAGCCTCTGCCCAAAAGTTCCTAGATCTGAAAAACAACTTCAGCAAAGTTTCAGGTGGCAAAATCAGTGCACAAAAATCAGTAGCATTCCTTTACATCGAGAACCTACAACCTGAGTGCCAGATGAAGAACACAATCCCATTCACAATAGCCACAAAAAGAATAAAATACCTAGGAGTATAGCTAACCAGGGAGGTGAAAGATCTGTATAACAAAAACTACAAAACACTGTTTAAAGAAATCAAATGACATAAACAAATGGAAAAACATTTCTTGCTTATGGATAGCAAGAATCAGTGTTTTGAAAATGGCCATACTGCCCAAAGCAATTTACAGATTCAATGCTATTCGTAGCAAACTACCAATGACATTTCTCACAGAATTAGGGGGGAAAAAAAACTGTAAAAATTCACATGGAGCTCATCACAGTGGATCACATTTGTAGTCCCAGCACTTTGGGAAGCCAAGGTGGGTGGATCACTTGAGGTCAGGAGTTCAGGACCAGCCTGGCCAACATGGTGAAACCCCATCTTTACTAAAAATACAAAAATTAGCCAGGCCATGGTGGCACGCCCCTGTAATCCCAGCTACTCAGGAGGCTGAGACACAAGAATCACTTGAACCTGGGAGGCAGAGGTTGCAATCAGCTGAGATCATGCCTCTGTACTCCATCCTGGGTGAAAGAGCAAGACTATCTCAAAAAATAAAATGAAAAAATAAAATTTACATGGAACTTTAAAATTTCTCACAGAATTAGGAAAAACTGTTTTAAAATTCATATGGAACCAAAATGAGTTTGCATAGCCAAGGCAATCATAAGCAAAAAGAACAAAGCTAGAGGCATCATGTTATCCAACTTCAAACTGTATTATAAGGCTACTGTAACCAAAACAGCGTAGTACTGGTACAAAAACAGGTAACAGACTAATATGACAAAATGGAGAGCCCAAAAATAAAGCTGTACAACTAACATCATCTGATCTTTGACAAAGTCAACAAAAAACAAGCAATGAGGAAAGGACTCTGTATTCAATAAATGGTGCTAGGGTAAATGGCTAGCCATATACAGAAAATCAAAACTGGACCCCTTCTTTACACATTATAAAAAAAATCAACTCCTACCTATTGGATACTATGCCTGTTACCTGGGTGATGAAATAACCTGTACATTAGATCCCCATGATACACAATTAACCTATGTAACAAACCTGCACATGTACCCCTGAACTTAAAGTAAAAAACAAGCCTGAAAAACTAGTGTTAACACTTTTGAAATTAGGGATGAAAGCCTCTGTGACTTTAGCAAATCAGGAGAGTGAATATGAATTATAACTCAGTAGAAATTACTATAAGATAATACATGAAAAAGAAGTTGAAATACGTATTACAGATTTAGAGTAGCCCAAGAAGTTCTAGGAAAAGATACAAGAATAATAGAATAACATATGCTGAGTATCCATCAGTTAAAGTATTATAGTTTTATTCAGTACATATATATTAGTCACCAAATATATGTACAGTATTATTTAAGACACTTTTCAAACAGATATTTTGTTAATTTTTTTTTTAAATACCAAATCCTGTTGAGGACATGGAGCAGCTGAGACTCTTATTCATTACTGATAGAAATACAAAATGATAAGATGGCCGAATAGGAAGAGCTCCAGTCTCCAGCTCCCATCGCGAGCAACACAGAAGACAGATGATTTCTGCATTTTCAACTGAGGTACTGGGTTTATCTCAGAAGGGAGTGCCGGACAATCAGTGCTGGTCAGCTGTTGCAGCCCGACCAGCAAGAGCTGAAGCAGGGCGAAGCATCGCCTCACCTAGGAAGTGCAAGGGGGAAGGGAATCCCTTTTCCTAGCCAGGGGAACTGAGACACACAACACCTGGAAAATCAGGTAACTCCCACCCCAATACTGCGCTTTAAGCAAACAGGCACACCAGGAGAATATATCCCACACCTGGCCAGGAGGGTCCCATGCTCACGGAGCCTTCCGCATTGTTAGCACAGCAGTCTGCGATCTAACCGCAAGGCAGCAGCGAAGCTGGGGGAGGGGCACCTGCCATTGCTGAGGCTTAAATAGGTAAACAAAGCCCTGGGAAGATCGAACTGGGTGGAGCTCACAGCAGCTCAAGGAGGCCTGCCAGTCTCTGTAGACTCCACCTCTGGGGACAGGGCACAGCTAAACAACAACAACAACAAAAAGCAGCAGAAACCTCTGCAGACGCAAACGACTCTGTCTGACAGCTTTGAAGAGAGCAGTGGATCTCCCAATGCAGAGGTTGAGATCTGAAAATGGACAGACTGCTGCTGAAGTGGGTCCCTGACCCCAGAGTAGCCTAACTGGGAGACATCCTCCACTAGGGGCAGACCGACACCCCACACCTCACACGGTGGAGTACACCCCTGAGAGGAAGCTTCCAAAGCAAGAATCAGACAGGAACACTCACTGTTCAGCAGTATTCTATCTTCTGCAGCCTCTGCTGCTGAAACCCAGGCAAATAGGGTCTGGAGTGGACCTCAAGCAATCTCCAACAGACCTACAGCTGAGGGTCCTGACTGTTAGAAGGAAAACTAACAAACAGGAAGGACACC
>NW_016803392.1:1879276-1893504 GCF_001698545.2 Rhinopithecus bieti
CATGTTCTCATTCATAGGTGGGAACTGAACAATGACATCACTTGGACTCAGTAAGGGGAACATCACACACTGGGGCCTATCATGGGGAGGGGGGAGGGGGGAGGGATTGCATTGGGGAGTTATACATGATATAAATGATGAATTGATGGGTGCTGACGAGTTGATGGGTGCAGCACACCAACATGGCACAAGTATACATATGTAACAAACCTGCACGTTATGCACATGTACCCTAGAACTTAAAGTATAATAAAAAAAAAAAAAAGGAATACAAAATGGTATAGATGCTTTAGGAGACAGTTTGACAGTTTCTTAAAAAACTAAGCATATACCTCATGCCTATAATCCCAACACTGTCGGAGGATCATTTGAGACCAGGAGTTTGAGATGAGCCTGGGCAATATAGCAATACCCTGTCTCTACAAAAAATAAATTTAAAAAATTAGCCAGGCATGGTGATGTGTGCCTGGCTAATTCTTATCAGAGATTAGATAGCCACACAGTGCAGAAACAGATACATAATGCTTTTCATAGCCCAGTTCCTAATTCAGGGCCTTTTCTAGGGTGGGTTGGGTCCTTGTCTCCATACACAATTTTATTAAATATTAGATTACAAAAGTTACAATGATTTAATGATGAAGATTCAGAATATGGGGCAGAGAAAAGGAACTTACCCATTCACTTATTGTCCAATCAGTGCAAGTGAAGATTGTTTGTAGTGTCCAGGCACCATTTTTTCCTGTTCAAGCCTGAGAACTTTCTCTCCTTGTCCTTTATTGTCAAATGCACCACTTCTGGCTATTTAAAAAAAAAATCTTCTACCATGAGCAAAAGACAGCAATGTTATTATTATTCATAAAGCTATGGCTCTTTAAAATCTGTTTGTATTGAAGCAGAATAGACAGATCATTTATCTCTGTAGTTCCCAAATACTATTAATACTTGTTATATTGTTACTTATGACATTGCATTACTGACTTCCAGAGACTTGAAAGTTGTTACCACATTTAATAGGTGATGACCAAATACAGGTCTTAACCCAGGGTGTTCAGCAAAGTGTGAATGATCATTTATTTTCCGGTCATGTTAAATTTACCATTTGGAATTTTAAATATAAGCATAGAACAGCACATCTTCCAACCAAATCTTCCCTTGAACTGTTGAGGCCATAAACACTGTGTTCGTAGAATATGCTCCCTTTCAGTGTTGAGTACCCCTGCTTTCCCCCACACTGCCACGAGGAATAGGCAAGGACCATATTGTTATCAGAGACTATGTTCAAGATTTCTTTTACTTTTTTTTTTTTTTTAAACTTTTCAAAATGAATGTACTACTGTTAAGGAATAGAAACAACCACCAGAAATCTTTGGTTGCCCTCCATTTGGTAGCTACTGTTTATTTCTTGGAAGCCAAGGTTGCTTAGAACATCACTTAAATTGCCTTTTTCTTCTACAAGTGTCAGACTTAGAAATTAAGTCACACTATTAGACATGAGGGACTGCTGAAGAAAATGGTATGAGCAGACTGTGGCATGTCTGTCAGAGGTTCCTTGATGCTGGTAAAAGAGGTAGTGGGTTATGATGGCTTCTACTGACTTAGAAGTTCTAAGAATCAACACAAATGTCTTTAGGTTTTATTATTGTAATAAAGGGAAACTTGAAGTAGGAGGAAATGAGATTGTAAATTGATTTTTTAAAGATATCCAGATACCACTTTTTAAAATATGGATTAACTCTTTCATGGCTTAGAAAATTCACACCCACCCCCTTTACAGAGAAGCTTCTGATTACACCACCTCTTGTCAAGTTAGATGCAGCAGTGAGTGATGTGAAATCATTTCTTAATTATCTGTATTAATGGATGGAAAATAATAAATGGGAAAGAAACAAATGAAAATGCTGATTTTAATATAAGGTGTTTTTTCCCAAGTCTAATTTCCTTTGACCAGGACCAGCTACATAATTCCTGAGGCACAGTGAAAAATGAAAATGTTGGTCCCCATGTTCAAAAATTAAGGCTGTCAAGACGGCATTATTAGGTGCCTAGAGAGGGGGTGAATGAGAGGCTCATCTTCACTGGGACATGGCCTCCAGGCACCTGCCGTATGCACCATGACTGTGGGCATGTGCTCCTAAACCAATGCCCAGGCACCTGCCTGGGCCGAGGACAGCAGCAGTCACTGAAGAGGGGACACTGAGAGGGAGGCCACGTAGGACCTGGGGCAGCCAGATGGGGAAGCAGTGACCAAGAATCACACAGATAGCAGGAGGCAGGGATGCCTGTGAGCCTAGCCTACAAGTCCCTGAAGCATGCTTTTTTGTCTCATTAGACCACTTACAACAGAAATTAATGGTGAAATTATTAAGAAATCTTAGATGGCAACTGCAAAGTATTAAAAGTATTAAACCCCAGGGGCCCTGTGTGATTGGCCATCCATCCATGACTGGCCCTGCCTTGGACTTTTACCAGTGTTTACTGGTTAATATCACCCGATCATGTGGGAAGCACTGTAGAATTATGCTGACTTTGACAGGAGGAGTGAACATGTCACATAATTGGCAACATAGATAACCTTGACATAAGATATCAAGAATTGATGACAGTTTAGATTCCAATACATTCGTTAGTGAACTATTCTTATTATTGCACAAACCCACACTAAGGTAGAGGGATGGAGGAGGATGACTATGTTAGTCTGTTCAGGCTTCTGTAACAAAACACTGTAAACTAGGTAGCTAACAAACAACAGAAATTTATTTCTTATATTTCTGGAGGCTGGGAAGTCCAAGATCAAGGTATCAGCAGATTTAGTGTCTGGTGAGGGCCTTATTCCTGATAGATGGCTGTCTTCTCACTATAACTTCATAAGAAGGAAGGGAAGAGCTCTGATCTCTTCAATCCCTTATAAGGGCACTAATCCCATTTATGACAGCTCCACCCTTATACCCTGTTCTCCTCCCTAGGGCCCCCCCACCTTTTGATACTTTCACATTGCGATTAGGTTTCAACATATGAATTTTGGGAGTGTACAAACATTCAGACCATTAGCAATGGCTAAGAAAGGCTCACTACTTACTGGAGTTGAAAGTTAACATTAGGGACTATAAAACAAGACAGTCATGATATGTGCTATAATAGAGATAAAAACAAGAACAATAGGAAAACTAGGAGTAAAGATATTAACTTTGATGGAATGTGGACAAGCCTTGTGAAAAAAAAGAATGACTTTAGTCAGGCCATGTTGGCTAGGCAGAATTTCTACTCCCAGAGATTTGTCCTTCCAAACCAAAAGGGACAGTATGAGCAAAGACAGTGAAATGCAGAGCTTGTTGAGAGATATGCCTGCATGTGGCGTATCTGATTCAGGCATTATTTTATTAGATTGACTGAACATCTATTTTCCTGACACTAAAATGAAAGCAAGGATGTAAAAATACAGAATTTATAATTAGACAAAGCCACATTTGAATCACTATTTACCACTTACCGGTTGTGTGACTGGAGACAACTTGCCTAACTAAGCCTCATTTTTAGTCATCCATAAAATAAAGATACTAGTCTTGTTGAAGTATTAGGTGAGATAATATTTGTGAAACACTTCAGCCAGCACTCTCTATCTGGAAAAGGGGAAAAGCAAGTGGACTTATAATTGTGATAATAAATGCTATGAAGGCTCAGAAAAGGGTGGCTATCTCTGCTCGAGGGTGTTGTGCAAGGCTTCGTGAAAGAGGTGATATTTGAACTGAAGTCTGAAGGGTGAGTCATGTGTTTGTAAGCTGAGGAAAAAAAAAAAATTCTTCCTGGGGTGAGGTTTGAAAATGAACTCCCTTTATAATCTGTGTGGGGTGAGGGTGGGGATAAGAATGGGAGAGTAGCAAGCAAGAAAAGGATGATAATATATCCTTCAAATCTATGTATGAAGACAAAAAAATAATGTCTCATTAACCACCCCAAACCACTTTTACCTGATTCAAAATATCAGACTCTTCCACTGAGAAAAGACAGGAGACCTTCTGTGATGACTTCTCCCTCATGTAAGATGTAAACCAGTTTGCATGAGAACTTCTGCAGCAGATGTTGTCTATGTTTTCTCTTTCTTTTTTTTTAAGACCAAGTCTCGGTTGCTCTGTAGCCCAGGCTGGAGTGCAGTGGCACGATCTTGGCTCACTGTGACCTCTGCTTCCCCAATTCAAACAATTCTCCTGCCTCAGCCTCCCAAATAGCTGGGATTACAGGTGTGCACCACCACGCCCAGCTAATTTTTGTATTTTTGGTGGAGACGGGGTTTCACATGTTAATCAGGCTGGTCTCAAACTTCTGGCCTCAAGTTATCCACCTGTCTCGGCCTCTCAAAGTGCTAGGATTACAGGCAAGAGCCACTGTGCCCAACCCTTTATTTTCTTCTTTCTAGAAGTCAAGAGCCAGGAGAGAGTGAGTGAAACTCTTAAAAAATATGGTTGCTTTTCTTATTCTCATGTGGAACATTTTGCTTAGTTGGTAGACATTTATAACAAGACATGATTGGCTCTTTTAAAAATAGGAATCTTACTGGTTGATATGTTTGCCATGTGTTTTACAGTGCATGTCTTTTTGTGTTTTCTTCCAGCCTGAACACTTGCCTTTGCAGACTCAGTTCAAAGAAAGAGAAGTTGGCCATCTTCAGCACTCTGTAAGTAACCATGTTGTGGCTATCAGCCCAGGTGGAGCTGGTAGCTAACATGCTTATTAAAATATCATTTAATTCTGTACAAGTTCACTTTATTCATCTTTCTCCTATTTGAGTGTCTCTGCTAAGATCTGGTAGTCCTTGAATTTTACTCTTAGAAGTAATCAAGTTTTATGAAACCAATAATGAGCAGAAGAGTCTGTACCAGAGACACCACCGAACATCATGGGGGGTTCATTTTATAAGTGCTAGCTGTGGCAAGGTCAAGCCAGAAGGAAAGGTCAAGACAAGATGATATTTTTGGCAGAGTTTATTTTCAGTTTTATCAGGCATATGTTCAAATGCCAGTTCATTTTTCTGTGTCCTTTCCCCAGTTCCCCAGAGCTGAGTTGAGGTTTCTTTTGTTTGGTTGGTTTAATTCTCTGTATACCTCGTATGTTCATTTTAAGCTCGAGCCTTGCTTTAGAGACTCCTGAGGTTTATAACCCTGTTCTTCTCCAGTTTACCTTAACTGATAGCAACTCCAAATTTCAAAATGTGAAACTGATCCCAGTCTCCATTAGTCACAATTTTGTATCTAGGAGCTACTACTATTCTTATTCAGGGTATTGTAAGCAACAAATGACTGAAAAATATAAGTTGTTGAACTTACCTTGCCATTCAGTAGTTTTTGGGGTAGTGAATCAGGGACACTAAACTGTAATGAATTGTATTCTTGCCTGTTTTACCAGTGCTAGAAAAATGCAAACAGCTGCTCTGCTAATGTAAGCAATGTTTGAATTTTTAGAATGGACTAAATAGCAGGAGTTTTGACTATGAAGATGAGAATCCAGTTGGGGAAGATGGCATTCAGCAGATGTACCCCCTTTACAATCAGATGTGCTACCAAGACCGGAGCCCTGGCAAACATCATCAAAATAACGACCCTAAGAGAGTCTACGTTGACCCACGAGAGCATTATGTGTGATTTTTCTCTTTTTCCAATGGGCGTTATAACAAATGTTTATTCTTAGATTGGGGAGAGAAACTAAAGCCAATAGTTGTTTTACTGTCTCTCATATAGAACCGTCCCACTCTAAGGGTATTGGAAGTCCTAATGAATGACGTAAAGCCAATAGCAAATTTCTTTTCTTCATTAAGGGTTCCTTAACCATCAGCTGTGTTTGTGAACTTGACTATAGCTTTGTGTGTTTCTGTGACAATGGTGTTTAACTGCTAACATTTGGCCTACAATGGCATTTTCATTTAACAGTACAGCATCTGTCTGTGATAACTGCAGTGATTCTCCAGAAAGAAAGGCCCCAGCTGGTACTATTAACCTCATTGGGTCTCAGCCATGCTGGCCTGTTCATCTGTAATTCACACGGGCATAAAAATGAGTTCAAAATCCATTTCACTAATTATTTAGCTGGGATTTGGATTTCCCTGACATGCTTAATACAATTACAATACCTGTGTACAAACAGAGGCCTGAGGAAAGAGGCAAAATTTGCTCTTCATCCAAACAGCAACAAAAGGCAGTTGAAACCTTCAAGCCTGTTGGTTGCTTTTAAACCCTCGTGTTATTATGATATATATTCCTTGTTGAACACTGAGGTCCTGAGGGATACATATCTCTTTCTGTTTTCTGCCTACTTTTGACTAGCTGTATGTAACAAAGGCTCTTCTTTTGCTCTGTCACTGTTCCTACAATACTGTTCTTTACTAGCTAGATTAGCCTATTTTGCACCTATTAAATTCTAAAAACCTTCTTTAAATGATGTACAGCCTTTAACCTTGTTCCTCTTTTCTCTAGTATTATACATGACAGGCTCAGCTTTCACTTCTGAAATTTCTTTCAAACGAATCCCAGCCACATAGTCTTTACCTCCCCTTCTGCAGTCTTCAGACTACTTATCATCCATGTTTTATCTACCTCAGAAAAGCCTGCTGGAAAGTCACCATGTAATAACTTCTGCTCTTAAAAGCCAGGTGAACATTTAGAAAACTTAAAAGAAGAGGCACTTCAATGTGGCATGTATGTTAAACTGACGTGTCTTTTATCCCTTCTCCCCTACTTTACCTAGTCACCAAGAGTCAAGAGATGCTAAAAAGTAAATAATATAATGACTTGTCTACTGGGGTGTCCTACAACACTTTAGTGTCTGTAAATGTCTGTCTTGAGTTTTCTCTTCTCCCTTTGCCAACTTTCCATCCCTGAGATTGACAGTAATAATTACAATGAGGTCATAACAGAGCAGAGGTGGAAGGAATGCAGTTTCACATGAATGCCCATCACCTCCCTCACATCTTAAGGAAAGCATCTTACTTTGTGTTCTGGAAGATTAGAGGTGTGTCAAAGGTATAGAAAACACTACAAAGAGTGTTTAGGAAAGACTGACATAAGCAATAAAATACATAAAGTAGTGTATATTTCCAACCTAAACTTCAATGGTAGAGGAGAATGTTAGCACAGATTTCTAATGAGATGCCAAAGATACATTATGATTTATGTTGTGCTGGCTCTAGTTCTTTTTTGTGTGTTTGTTTCTTTTTCCTAGTTGTCATGCTTTATCAAATTATCTAGGTAGTTCTACAGCAGAAATATATTCTCCCCCATTTACCCGAGTGACCAGCAACTCTGGGAGAAAGGATGCTTAAATTTCAACTCAATGCTTTAGCTAGGTAATGAGCAATTTTAAAGTCTGTAGCTGTAAGGATCAAAGGGTAAATTCCAAGGACACCCATTGCTGCTGTGCTACCTCAGAGTAGGAGTGTACTGCCCTTTGTAGCAAAGAAAATATTCAACTTTATTATTTGGAAGGCCAACGCTGAGTTAGTATAACTGAAGGTGTAGGAATCCTGGCATTTGTTTTCCAATAGGAGGATGGCTGTGATCAGAGCTCTGCTTGACAGGGAAGTGTTTCATAAACACTGGATGTTATGGACACAATAAGGTAGTACATCATCTCCTTTAGAAAGCCTCAAAAATGTCAATGCCTTACATGTTGGGGATGGTTTCGAAGGTCCTGCTGGGAAGTAAATTGTTGACTTAGTTTCACAAAAGCATTCTATAGACCCAGGGGAGTAGCTGTCTTCATTTGCACCAGAGAAAGGGATTTGGAAACACTGGTTCTCAGGAGCCCTGTGACCTGTCTTCAGCACCCTCCATACTTTGAGGAACCCACTGTCTACCTTTTAAAATTCTCAGTGTAGTTATGGAAAAGAAATTTCAGGATGTAGTCTCACCTCTCCTGCAGCCAGTGAATTCAATTATCTTCCTTGCCTTTGTGTTAGCTATGATACTTCTTTAACATACTGGTAGATGGTATAACTCTTGGCCCTTTACACAGGTCACATAAGCTCTATAATAGCTTATCCTGGTGCCTTCCATCTGTTCTCTCTAAAAACTGGGCTAAATAGAAAGCAGTTTTAAAAGGGTTTGATCAACCAGCCCTCTCTACCAAAAATTGCCATCCAAAAGTAGCCTGTTGATCTCTAAATTTGGAGCCTAGACTACTTGACGATGCCATTTAAATTTGGAATTTAGATTCTTAAAGGTCAGTGATTGGGGTTTAGGGATATAATCCACAGCTGATATTAGATACTCTTCCGATAAATTGTTTAGTAAAACACTCTGAAACAGAAATAAATCCCCAGAGCGCTTATCTACTTATGGTCGCAACTTTGCATTTCTGGTGGTGGTGTGCATGCTTACCTTAAATGCACAGCCTTTATTGCCTATTTTGTAGGCAGCCCGAGCTCCAGGAATGTGCATTGTTGCTACAGTAGCAGATCACTATGTTCTTTACACACCACATGCAATGGTATAAGAAGTCCATGCTCTTTGGGGCATGTAATAGAAAATTCTTACCTGGGCTAGGCTTCTGTGTAACATGTGCATAATAGATACTTAAGAAATGTGCTGAAAACTACAATGAACTGGTTTCCCCATTACTTTCCTATGAGCTTGTTTACTTAAAGGGACAAGATAGTTTCTTCATCCTGCTATTGCAAATGATTTCCTAAGACCTCTTTCACAGTAGTCTTTAAATTCACAGTAGAGCCTTCCTTTAAGCCTCATTCCCTGGAGTTTGGAAGATAGACCATTTACCAAGAATCAAAAGAAAAGGTACTCCCAGCTTCACCCCTTTCAAGCCATTGAAACAGGCAAGTCACAACCTGTCTGGGGTATCATTTGCAACCTCTCAGAATTGTAAGAGTTAAAGAAGATGATAATGGATGGGGAATTGGAGAATTGTAATTTTCCTTCAAAAACTGACAAATGCCTGTGACTCTGTTATCTTTGCATATTGAACCTAAACGTCCAGGGTCCTTGCCAGTATTGAGAGTACTATAGTTTCTTTAGGGATTACCAAGTGGCAAAATGAAAAATTCAGTTTGATTGAATTCACGTATAGCCAAGTCCAAGTTAGAGAGATTCCTTTCACTTTAACAAATAATTGTCATGTGAAAAGCTTTTTATCTGAATTTTAGCTGCTTAGGCTTTAGCTAGAATTGAAAATGCATGTTACTATTACCAGTATTTACTCTTATTTTTTAAATTACTACTAATATCAAGTAACATTATTGAGTATGTAGTATGGATTGGGTTCTAGGGCAAGTACCTTACATGAATCATCTCAAGGAATAGAACCAGACTCCTGTTTTGCCCTCTTCCCAGGAGCTCTTGTGGAGACAGACAGGCTCATACTCTCCTACTGTACAATCATAGGGTGTGCTGAGCATCAGTTGGCTGTTACTGCTTTCACATCTGCTTTTGGGGAGTGGGGAATGTAGTTTTACATTATTTTAAAGCAGAGATATAAGAGAGTATATGGAATAAAACAAGAAATGTTTATTGACAAAAGCAAGTACATATGCTCATTTTTTTTTTTTTTACTATGGGTAATCCAAATGCTCAGACTCTCATATTCATTAGATTACCCATAGCTGCAAAGACAACCAACCAAATAATTATAACCACTCCATCTCAGTCTGCTCAATTTTAGTGGGCACAGACTTCTCTCTAACATCTCTCCCTCAATATAGTTGTTCAATACGCTCATTGCTCTGTTTGTTTCACCTTTATTGAACTGCCAGGAGTGGCGGCACTCCTATGCTGGACAACTGGAAAGAAGCCAAAAAGGCAGAAGAATAGAAAAGCATCAAATAGAAATGTCACAGTGCCCACCCGTGGCTCAGCTCTGTGGTTCTCTTCTTCCTGTGTTTGGCTGACAAGGACCTTCCTTCTTTCTGAAGTCATTTGCAGACCTTATAGCAGGACAAGGGACTTTCATCCCTGTTAAACTAGAAGCTGCTATTTGCAAGCTTATTTCAACTGTAGACTATGACTGGATTAATATTGTTGTATCTATAAAAGTATTGGGTTTCCTCCGCTAGAGAAAATTATAACCTGGCCTTTGCCAGTTTGGGCACTCACAATTATTAGGTTGTTTTGGTAGCCTTCAGTAGTTAGAAATGTGTGAGGGCTATAGGTCTCCCAACCTCACCAGGTGGTACTTTACACTGAAATCAGGTCTTAGACCAAGTGCTGTGTCATGTGTGTTTATGAGCAAGCAGGCACCAGAACAGTCATGCAACCTGTCCTATAAGCTTGAAAAAGTCCCAATTCTGTCCTTCTGTGCAACCCAACATTATCCTGCCTAGAAGAGTTATTAGAAGTGAATCCAGCAATATTCTAACAGATTCAGTCAGCTGAGTCAATTCTTAGTTTCACTTCTAAAAGAATAAGTTAGAAATCCCAAACTGCTGGACTTGTCAGATTCTTATATACTGCTCATGGAAGGGCTAGGATGCCCTACAGTATTTGGGCCAAGCCACATATCTTTAACGCCATTAATTTGATCGTTGGAAATATTTACTTATTAACAGTCTCTGTGTTAAGCTACAGATAAAGCTTTTGTGGTAGTGTCTGAAGTGACTAGAGTTTTTTCAAATGCTAACAGCCCTGAAGTTGTATTCCCAATTAGGATATGTCAGATGTTAAGCAAGCACCCCCAGAGTAAGTATTATGACTGATTAACATATGCCAAAATAATTTTTAAAAATTATATCAAGTATAACAGAACTTGTTAAAGATTTCACAGGTTATTATACCCTCACACTAGGGTGGAGTGAAGCTCTTTTACTACTCTAAACTCAACCTGCTGCATAGAGTTGAACTGGCATTTATCCTTAGTGACAGCCTGTTCTTTCTTAGGGGTGTGTGTGTGCGCGCGCGTGTGTGTGCGTGTGTAAGACAGCAAGACATGTCTACTTAAAATTTGCAGCTCAAAAAAACATTTTGCAGTTCACATGTACAAGAGAATCCCACCCCTGCAACCTTCTCTCAATACTTGAAACATTAGGTTACTTCTATGCTTTTTTCTTCTATGTTTGTTATTCTTCTCCACTCAAGTTTTAATTTGACTGTAGAAGTTTGAAGCAGAGTAGACTAAAAATAAAAGAGAACATAAACAATTCAGAAGAACATCGAAAATTTTGTCATACGTTTTCAATTGGGGCAATGGCATATAAGTTCCCTCTGGGCCTCAGGGAGAGAGAAAACTACCATTGACAAATAAAAACATTCTCCATTCCGTTAGTTATGAATAAATCAGTTCCATTAATCCTTCCCCAGAATATTCTAGTCAGTGTTTGGGGGATGAAGTTATGATATATATCAAATGACATGCCTCCCTGCATCAAAAAGTACTAGTTACATTCTGTTGTCTTAAAGGCTGTGAGGTTTAGGATTAACTTCCATAATTTCAGAGGAATAGATGTTTTATTGTTGCCATATATATTTACGGAAAACAACATTTTCGAGTTGAAAATGGGCAGGGTACTGTCCCCTAAATGGTCCCATTCTGTAGCTGTGTTTACAGCTGCCACTAGCACATGATTTCTAGAAGAGGCATATCAGCTGGACCCAAGGAGATACACTCATGGACTTAAGATGATTAGATTATAAATGCCATCCCACACAATCCTTAATAAATAAAACCCAGGTGAGCTATATAATTCTTTTGCTGCAGTGAAAGATGCAGTGAAAGAAACCAAACAGTTGTCCTCTTGTGGTTTTTCCCAGCAATACAATTTATAAAGTTCCTATAATCAGGTGCCCTATGACCCAGCAGGATCCTTGGTACTATGACCTAAATTGGTTGTATTTATTATCCTAGTGTGGAATTTGACTGTGAAAGTTGATTAGAGACCTTGAGGGAAATCCTCCCTGGAGATCCAGAACATCAGATTTGCTATGCTGGCTTAGAACTGTGGCCTATCCTACTACAGATGTGTCTGTCAGCCATGAAGAGATGTTTTATATGTCTCTTCCAGAAGTTAATTTCCCCTGATAACTCACAACGGATCTATGAATACCAGAGTTGTACGTGATTTTCCAAGTGAATGGGCGCCATTGTTTTGGTTTTAAATACCCTTTCCAGTAATGACTGATATTTTAAAAAACCCTACCCTAGCATGTTGATCAGGCTAAATTAAGTTCCTCTCTCCAGCTTTATTGATGGCTCAGTGCTCATTATATTTTAACTAGAGGTAACAGCAGTTTGTCCTAAATGCATTAGTTTGCACTTGTCCAAGTTGTAGCTCCTTTATGCCTCTGCTTTTTCCCACAAGGTCTTATGAGAACGTATTGCATATATTCCCTTCAGCTGAGCATTTCAATACCCAGACAAGTGTTTGTCATTTTAGGCCTCACTGCATACTTGAAATTCCAAGTCCTTTTTAAAAGAAATGTTAAGTAGCTGATGTTGCTACTAGGTCCCTGGATTATCCCACTTGTCCATCCATAAAAGTTCCTGTTTATTCTCTACCTTCTGTTTCTATTTCTAAGTCAATGCTTTAAGACAACATCTGCTCCAGCCTATTCACTATCCATGTGGTTTTAAACTCTTAACTTCTTTACTTCTTAGCTTCATCCTTGTAAGTGCTCTCTACCTCACAGGGGTTAATGAGGGGGAAAAAATAAGATGTTTAAGGGTTGTTTTAAGAGATAGATCCTTCTTTTAAAGTGATTTTATCAAAGCCCCTTGGGTTAGAAATGAGAAACTCTATAGCTATTTTTTTTTTCCTATTCTCATTTTGCTGTTTTACTTCTGAAAATGATCTGTCTGAAAAGAGCCTTATATCTGGTTTTAACTTCTCATTAACCCTTTTCACAGTGAAATCTCTACCTTATCCATGCTCTGAACTTTTTATTTATGGAGCCCAAACTAATTTTCCCACAACAAATCCGAAATACTTTTACTTCTATCATTAAACAAATTAATGTCCTTCACAAAGAAACATCTTGCTCTTCCTACTAGAAGTCAGAAGCTAATGAGGTCTCACTCTGGCCCTGGCAAGATCTCACAATGTGCCTTGGTTCTCCCTGTGTAAACTGAGGTAATCCGGCTATTCCCCAACACCCAGGTGTTGTGAGTCCTAATAAATGGTGAAAAGCATTTTGCAAATGTTCTGTACTATATAAATGCATAGTGCCTAATATGGAGAGTCTTCAAGCAGAAATGTGCTCTAGCTCAATTCAGAATACTAATTCACCCATTGTTTTCAAAAGAAATGTTTTACTAACCTGCGTTTTTTGTTTGGTTGTTTTTGTTTTTTGTAAAATTAGTTTCTAGTCATTTGAACTATTTTTTTTTTTTTTTTTTTTTTTTTTTTTTTAAAATTTTTTTTTTTTTTTTTTAACTTTTTTTTTTTTTTTTTTTTTTTTTTTTTTTTGAGACGGAGTCTCGCTCTGTCACCCAAGCTGGAGTGCACTGGCCAGATCTCAGCTCACTGCAAGCTCCGCCTCCTGGGTTCACGCCATTCTCCTGCCTCAGCCTCCTGAGTAGCTGGGACTACAGGCACCCGCCACCTCGCCCGGCTAGTTTTTTTGTATTTTTTAGTAGAGACGGGGTTTCACCGTGTTAGCCAGGATGGTCTCGATCTCCTGACCTTGTGATCCGCCCGCCTCGGCCTCCCAAAGTGCTGGGATTACAGGCTTGAGCCACCGCGCCCGGCCCATTTGAACTATTTTTATTTTGGTGGGGAGAAGTGATCAATAGTATATATTCTTGCTTGTTAGAGAATACCCAAGTTGTATCATTAAATGTTAAAACAATGGGGTTACATTACAGTGTAGTTGGATAGGGAGGAAGATTCTAGCTCAAAGTTTGCAAAATACAGAAATACAAAGATTAGCTTTGAATTAGAGATTGTATTATAAATAGTAGATGTTAATGTGGTGGTTTCTAGATATATACTTTATTTTTAAGTTACAAGAAATTGTCTTATTTTTGCAGTTTTGAACTATATGGTTCTTTATATGTTTTGAATAAAGCTTTTATCAACTAAGATTTTTCATTTACATTATTATCAATAAATTAAAATACATGTAAAAATTAACCTAATTACATGACTATAAAATTTAAATTTAAGATTTAAAGAACATCTTTTATGGCAACTAAGTTTCTATACTTTAGTCCTTTTTAAAAAGATTTTAAAAATAGTAGAAATGCTTTTATGCTTCAAGGAGCATTGGAAATTTTTTTTAATGTGATGTTACTTATTGTAATTA
>NW_016803392.1:1896466-1899946 GCF_001698545.2 Rhinopithecus bieti
TTTAAAAATAGTAGAAATGCTTTTATGCTTCAAGGAGCATTGGAAATTTTTTTTAATGTGATGTTACTTATTGTAATTACTTACAACAATTACTTAATAATTTTTTAGTGAAGCTACATTTATTCCACCTAAATAATTGTTGTTTATTCCTGATTAATCCTTAGGAGTTAAAATGTCCTTTCTCTTATAAAATTATATTGGTGCTTAATGATCATTAAATGTTCTCATTTACTGGTCCCCCTCCCCTACTCCAACCCCCAAAAAAGAAAAGTTGGCATCTACAATAGATTCCTGAACTTTGTTTTGGGGTTACTTTACTGGTCTTAGAAATCCCAGAGTCTAGGGACTGCTTTTTTAAAAATTACTTTTTAGATACCATAGAATTCACCTTCTTAAAGTGTTACATTCAGTGGTTTTGGTATATTCACAGAGATGTACAACCATCACACAATCAATTTTAAAATACTTTCATCACTCCAGAAGGAAACCCACGCACATTAGCAGTCATCTGCCTCTCCTTCAAGTCCCTGGCAACCACCAATCTCCTTTCCATCTCTGTGGATTTGCCTATTCTTGACATGTTATATAAATGGAATCTGATACTATGTAGTTCTTTGTGACTGGCATCTTTTACTTCACATAGTATTTGTAAAGTTCATCGATGTTGTAGCATGCATCATTTCTTTGTATTGCTGAAGAATATTCCCTTGTATGGATATATATCACATTTGATCTGCTCATCACTTGGTGGAATTTGGGGTCATTCCCTTTTTGGAAATAGTTATGAATTATTATGAATAATGCTGCTATGAACATTTGTGTACCAGTTTTGGGGTAAACACATGTTTTATTTCTCTTGCATCTATACCTAGGTATCTAATTGCGGGATCATATGGCAACTCTGTGGTTTAACTTTTTGAGGAACTGCCAAACTGTTTTAAGCTGCTGCACCATTTTATATTCCCACCAACAGTGAATGGGGGCTCCACTTTCTTTACATTCTCACCATGTGTTATTATCTCTGTTTTTTTAAAATTATTATTATAGCCATTCTAATAAGTGGAAAGTGGTATTGCATTGTGTTTTTTATTTGAATTTTCCTGATGGCTAGTGATGTTTGTTTTCTACAGCCCTGGTGGCTAGCAATGTTTGTTTTCTACAACCTGTTAAGAGATAAAGCCATTCTTAGCTTATAAATATTAACTATATGAAAACAGGCTGTAGGCTGGATTTGGCCCATGGCTAGCCAGCCTCTGACCTAGAGGATAGAATTAATAGACAAACACACTAAAATAGGTATCATAAATACACTCTATATGTTAAAAAATGTAGAAGAAAGCATAAACCTGTTAAAGATAGATAAGGAAAATTAAAAAGAATATACAAGGTAGAGTGCTGATAAATGGGCTTGCTATGTTTAAAAACAAAAACAAACAAACAAAAACCTTGAATTGCATCATTTGCTGATTTCCGTGGTATACCCGATATCACCAGGACCAGTTTTAAGCTACCAGCATGACACCACTGAATCTGAAGCTGAGAAGGGAGGTGCACTATCAGCGCTTGCAAGCTGGGCCCAGCTGACTCTAGCACATGAGTGGTGTAACCACTTCTGACTGCATTAAATACAGTAATCACTAAATATAGCTAACATCTTCAAAGCTGTCGTGGGTCTTCTCCATTCCTGCAAGCATACAGTGGGAGGGAGAATATTTGCCCCTTCTCATTGTATTATGAAACTCCCAGATAGCCTTTTGCTTTTTCTTAGCCTTGATTACTCTGGAATCATAGCTACATTTACACAAGGTAAAATAAGTATATAAACATGCATCCTCCCAAAAATGTTTAAAAAACAAAAAACCACATTGGAATAAAGGCAGAGCAACAAGTTATCATGTTCTGATCCATCCAGAAAACTTCCTGGAACATGTATCTTGGTGTTGTGCCAAACCCCTGTTGACTATAATGGAGATGGCACCACGTTCAAAAGGCGGAAGAAGAGACCCGGAGCCAGCAAACAAGACAAGAGGTTTCACTGGGACTTACATACTGGGAAGAGAGTGGCAGGCTGCACAGAAGAACGGCAACGGCTTACAAAAGGCATTTATATAACATTCTCACTTAGTATAACGACCTTCATCTGTCAACCTTCATTCAACCCAAACTTGGGGCCTCAATCCCTGTATGGCTGGTGTTCCACAGGAAGGGTTAGGGGCTCAGATGTTCCTCATAGACAAGGAACAAGTCTCCAGGTTAGCCACTCTTGGATTCTCTAGCTTGGAAAACACATTCAGGTACATATACCATACAGGGTCATTCTCAGGGTACACTAAGTTATTGCTCTCACGTGCATTTACCCTGCAGTTGGGTGTTGAATAGATGGGAAATGGCCATGCAAACAAGAGAACAGACATTCCATACATATGGATGGTTTGTACAAGAGTTCAACAGTGAGAGTCAAAAGTTGGAGATTTGTCTGAGCAGTTAGATATGCAATATGCAGTCAGATATTTTGCCTGTACGTTTCTTTTTTCCAGAGGTTCCAGGAAAAACCTCAACTTTAAACTTCTGTTTCTACCAAAACAGCAATATGCATGGAAAAAAATTGTTCTACACCTGAAATTTCTGCAAGAAAGCCCTCGATATTAGAGGGTGGATTATCTAAAAAATAAACAGTTTTTATCTCATTTTTAATAACCCTTTGAAGTCAGGCAAGGTGGCTGATACCTATAATCCCAGCACTTTGGCAGGCCAAGGCAGGAGGATCGCTTGAGCTCAGAAATTTAAGGTGTTCCTGGGCAATATAGTGAGACCCTATCTCTAAAAAAAAAAAAACAAAGAAAAAGGGAAGGGAGGGAGGGAAGGAGGAAGGAAGGATTGGCCAGGTATGGAGGGATGTACCTGTAGTCTCAGCTACTTGGGAGGATTGCTTGAGCCCAGGAAGTCAAGGTGTGCCTGGGCACTGGGCAATATAGTGAGACCCCATCTTTAAAAAAAAACAAAAAAAAAAAGTTAGCCAGGTATGGGGGCATACACCTGTAGTCCCAGCTACTCAGAAGGATCACTTGAACCCAGGAGGTCAAGGCTGCAGTGAGCTGTGATTTCTCCACTGCCTCCCAGCCTTGGTGACAAAGTGAAACCCTGTCTCTAAAAAATAAAAAGTAAATAGCCCTTTGAAATTCAGGTCTAATATGTCTCTAAATGGGGATTCACATTCTGTATTTAAGAATAACCAATCCTACAAAATCAATGTGCAAAAATCACAAACACTCTTATACACCAGTTACAGACAAAGAGAGCCAAATCATGAATGAACTCCCATTCACAATAGCTTTAAAGAGAATAAAATACCTAGGAATCCAACTTACAAGGGATGTAAAGGACCTCTTCAAGGAGAACTACAAACCACTGCTCAGTGAAATAAAAGAGGACACAAACAAATGGAAGAACATACCATGCTCATGGATAGGAAGAATCGAT
>NW_016803392.1:1900571-2002147 GCF_001698545.2 Rhinopithecus bieti
TTCTCAAAAGAAGACATTCATACAGCCAACAGACACATGAAAAAATGCTCATCATCACTCGCCATCAGAGAAATGCAAATCAAAACCACAATGAGATACCATCTCACACCAGTTAGAATGGCGATCATTAAAAAATCAGGAAACAACAGGTACTGGAGAGGATGTGGAGAAATAGGAACACTTTTACACTGTTGGTGGGACTGTAAACTAGTTCAACCATTATGGAAAACAGTGTGGTGATTCCTCAGGGATCTAGAACTAGAAATACCATTTGATCCAGCCATCCCATTACTGGGGGTATACCCAAAGGATTACAAGTCATGCTGCTATAAAGACACATGCACACTTATGTTTATTGTGACATTATTTACAATAGCAAAGACTTGGAATCAACCCAAATGTCCATCAGTGACAGACTGGATTAAGAAAATGTGGTACATATACACCATGGAATACTATGCAGCCATAAAAAAGGATGAGTTCACGTCCTTTGTAGGGACATGGATGCAGCTGGAAACCATCATTCTCAGCAAACTATCGCAAGAACAGAAAACCAAATACCGCATGTTCTCACTCAGGTGGGAATTGAACAATGAGATCACTTGGACACAGGAAGGGGAACATTACACACTGGGGTCTATTGTGGGGAGGGGACAGTGGGGAGGGATAGCATTAGGAGATATACCTAATGTAAATGAGTTAATGGGTGCAGCACACCAACATGGCACATCTATACATATGTAACAAACCTGCACATTGTGCATATGTGCCCTAGAACTTAAAGTATATATTAAAAAAAAAAAAGATTAACCAATCCTTTTTATCCACAATCTCTTGGGGCTCCCACAACCTTTTCTAAATACTTCCCTTCCTACTGGTGTTAAAGCCAAAAGTTCAGTGAAGGATTGATGCTTTGACCTGTATTTGTCCATTTAAATTAAAGCAAAGATAGAAGCAGCTTTACTGGGGAGAAGTATTAGTTATCTTACCTTGTTCAGTGTAGAAGAGGTAGAACTATTTATTGTCAAGAGACATGCTGATCATTTAATCAGAACTCAATTACTAATTTCCCAAACTTGTAATTTCCCAAGTAGGAATATGTAGGGCAAAGGAACTTGAACAATTTGTGACTTTATCTGCAAACTATCTTATTCTTCTCTTGGCTAAAGAAAAAGCAAAGTCTTTTCTAAAATGCAAAGGACATTCCAGCACAGATGTGCCCTGCTGTGATTCAGCCAGATGTCCTGAATTTCCTAGCATAGTCCTGCCTTCCAAAGTCAGCCTCGTTATCCCTCTAAATACTGGAGCATGTCAGAGTGATTGTCACAATGCTGGGTTAAACACCCAGGGTCTGTGCCCTATACCCTAATCCAAAGAATCACTACTTTTGATTTAGTGTAATATGAAGGCATGGCCTGTGGCATTGGTGCGTTTTCAGGTAATCTTGTTTTCTCCTGCAGTTGGTTTACAGAAACATCCACCACTCTCCCATTCTTTGTTCTGGCCACAGAGGATTCCACTCCCTATAACTGCTGGAAGCAGTATTCCCAGGTGTGAAATATGCTGCCTTCAGGACCTGAAGAGGCCTCCCACACCTCGAACTTGCTTTCTTATGCTGGAAGGTGCAAGAGGCAATGATTTGTTTTTCACTTTAGAGGAAATATTCCAGCTACCTCTGGTCACTGGATTTCTGAATATTTTACTGACATTTCAGGCTCTGGAATCTTTGTCTCCCACCCCCTGGAGTACATGTGTCATGCCGATTCTAAGCCCAGCCCACTGTTGATATGGTAGATCAATGAGGTGTTCCATGGGATGTTCAGTGATTCCAGGTTTCTCTTGACTACATTATGAAACAGGCAGTGGAGTTGATATAGTCCTGAGTCAAAACTGTGCAGGTATATTGTCACCCTTTCCACATGGACGTGAACTCTTTCTGATCCTCTTTTTTGATTAGAATAGAAAACACTTGCTGTATCAACGACCACATATGCCACATGTGCCTACTAATCTGCTCTAGTAAAGATACCACATTTAGCATACTGGATATAATTGGGTTTGTGGGAGTCTACTGTCTACTTTGAGTTCGTGGAAGCCTATTGTCATCCTCCAGGGTCCTTCTAGTTTCTTTAAGAACTGGACTGGTGAATTTGATGGAAATATGATAGGGACTATCATCCTTTAAATGCTTAGCTGTAACACAATTTCTGCCATCTCTCCTGCGAGGCAATATTATTATATATCTACTATTTGACTCAGCAGGGAGGCAGTTTTAGGGACTTCCATTTTGACTTCCTCATTATGTTAACTCTTAATCACAGGCCAAGGACCAATGTGGGTCTTGTGCCAACTATCAGGTTTGTCTATACCTTTGGGGAAGTGACCATCAAGTGGTTCTTCAGGGCTGCGTTGATTACCAGTTTCCTGTATGTGCTCATTCTAATGAAGGGAAGGTGTAATGACACTTAGGGACTCCAACTATCAATGTCAACTCAGGCCCAAGAGTCCTTGAAATGTTTGGTGTCCCCAGTGTACAGGTGCCTAAATAAAGCGCCATATGTTTCTTTGGACAAGAACTGGGGAAATTCTTGTCATGAATACTTGCTGTGGTTCTGCAACGTCCTTCATCGTGGAGATCTGTGGTCATTCCGTAAGTTATAGGTCTTAAAACTGTCTCAAGTTCAGAAATGGCAAAACCTTTTGACTTTTTATTTATCAGCTTCCAGCTTCCTTATTAAATGTCCCTCAATTTCTTCTGACAGTACAAAATGACAAATTCTGTTACCTGTCTACCTTTGTAATCCTTGAGAGGCCATGTTCTATTAAATCGGTGGTTTTCAAACTAGCTTGCGTTGGAATAATCTGAAGAGCTTGTTAAACCACAGATTGCTGGGTCCTAGCCCCAGAGTTTCTGATTCCATAGACCTGGGGAGGATCCTGAGAATTTGCATTCGTAAGTAGTTCCCAGATGATGCTGATGCTGCTGCTCCAGGAACCAACTGTAATCGTCTCCATAACTGCACATTAGGCCCCCTTTGCTGCCACTACAACCTTACCACTCATTAGGATAATTGTATCCACCTGCCTTGCTTCAGGCAGTCACACATCATTACCTGGCCTCTTATATTGGGGTCCTATCATCACTACTGTTATGCATTTGAGGTCATTTTCTCATTGCTTAACCTTTTAGTGAGGCTGAACCCCATCACCTGTGTATTCCTCTTGGCCTTAGTAAATGGTGTGTCTTCTGTGCCTTTCTGTGAAACATAGTCCTTTGGAGGATGTTTGGGCCTCGCATAAATATATAATACTTCCAGTCTAACATATCCACTTCCCTGAGCATTTTAAGCCATTCTTCCATCTTCCAGGGAAATTCTGGCATTCCATCTTTGCTTAGTATGGGCCATTGCCTTTTCCATGCTGCTAGGAGCCATCCTAGTAGCAAGGTGACACCATTTCCTGGGGGCCTTGCCAAGGTGTAAATCCTGTGTCTCTGGAGAGTGTTCCCAAATCAATAAACTTTCCCTTCTCCAATCTTATGTTTCAACTCCTCTTGGTCAAGCGGCCTCAAAATCTTGTCCCACTGGTACTGCCCTGGCGTCTGCCAGTATATATTGACTAGGACTTGCAGCTTCTTTGGAATAGAGTGCCTCTTTTTCCCTTATCAGGCTTAGCATGTCCTGGGCTGATTATGAATTAATCCTACGTATACACCTAGTAGGCAGGAGGAGAGGTGGGGTGGGGGGTTATTGAGAGGGGGGTATGTGCTCTCTTGGAGGAAAGAGATAGCATTATTTTCAAGCAAGAGGGAAGTACTAGCTTTAAGTAGGGAGGATAGGCCACTTCTGTAGGCTCAGAGAATTCAGAGGCATTGTAGAGTGAACAACAGCCCCAGTTTGCCCAGTACCATCCCGGTTTTAGCACTGAAAGCTCCACACCACAGGAAACTCCCCAGTCACTGGAAAACCAAGAGAGTTCGTCACCTTAAGATTCACCATTTTTAGGGAATCGTCCTAGAAGTTCCTATCTCAAGTGCTTTTTCCCCAACCATGCTGGAGTAACAGTTCTGCCATAGTTGGACATTTAACTATATCTAGAAATCAGCACTATGTTTAGCTCTGAGCTTGACCCTCAGTTCCTCTACCCTCCTGCTGCAGGATATGAACACCTCTCTGAAAACTACCAGGGAAATCTCATGGCTTACATATTTAGCTCTCAGTTGCCTATTGTCTGCATCTTTTTATTATCTAGGATATCAATGGCCCTCAGCAATACTCATGTAATCCAATTGTCCTTAGAGTTACTATTTCCCCCTCACTTCTCGTACACCTGATAAATCTCACCTGCTAGTGCATTCTCTTCTGTGGACCTGCTATTCCATTTGACCACCCACTGGACTGTCAGTTAGTGCCAAGGGATGGCTGTATTTTATCTGTCACCAATTAGGTCCTCACTGCCTGTCAGGTGGGTAGGGATTTGGCTCCAAAATCCCATCTTTTTAGTTATTTTCTAGGGCCACTCTTAAATATTTTTGCGTTCAGTTCTCAGGAAGCAGTTGTGGAAATGGAGTGTGGCACAAAGGGTTTTTTTCTACAGATGAACAATTGTGGAAGGGAGGGTTAGGAAGCAAGATTAGGCAGAGAGACAGAAGAACTGGTTCAGGTCCACAAGGCCCTGATCCACCCTAACAATGAGTTCTGGAGCAGGTATGGCCCATCTGAGTTGTTCCACATTGGGCTGAAATAGCCAGACTTTTATACTCCTGCCTCCCTCAGTCTGGGTGTGAGCTACCACAGGAAGGGCTGAGAGCTGGGGCAACAAGTCTTTCCTTGAAGGGGGATGTGGCCAGTGCATTTCCATGTCTACCACACCAGGAGAGGAATTCAAGGAGGTTGGAGCTACTTTCATTCTATTGGGCTACTATTAATTTATTTGCAGGATAGGGAGGTTCTATAAATGACAAAATGACATTTAATTTATTAACTTATGTTTTCTCCCTATATGTTCCCCCTTTTATGTTTCCTCTTAGGAGATATTTGTCCCATTCCTTTCTCGATTTCACCCCCTTTCTTAAAGTCATTGTTCTGAAACTGGAGTTTTAAGAGAAAACAATCTCTCTGGAACTAAAGAAAAGGTCTCACAAGAAATATAGACAAGCATGTTGTCTCATATTTCCCTATTTCCCTGTGTATGTAGCAGAAACTCAGAGGGAGAGGTTATGTAAAGAGGGTGAGTAAATATAGAAGGCTGGGATGTCTTATGTCCTAGTCTCTGGCCAAGAAACTACACAGTGGTTGACCTGAAGAGACACATGGGCTGACACACAGGTGTCTGAGCAGTAATTTCCAATTGCCACCCCACCGCCATGCTATGTGGGATCCCAGGACTCTGGCACAATCCTGACCTAGAAAAGGTAAACATAAGAATGTTGCTGCAAGAATAGCTTTGGATTTCTAGCTCACTTTGTTTTATGGGGGCATGGATTTAGAAGAAGTTTAGTAGGAGAAAATAAAGAGACGTGATATTTCCTGCACACCTAAGTGTACGGACTGATTAAAACTCTGCTTCACATATGTAAAGGACGCCGTCATGCCGGTACCTCCATCCCTACCCCCTCTCTTAATTCGTCAAGTCCTCTAAGCTTCCCAGTCTGTCTTTAGGCCATCTGGACCGTATATTGACAGAAGATGCTGATAGGATGTTAAGCATTTGATGCAGAGCCTCCCCCCAGGTCCTCTCCTGTCCATCTCAGAGCATGAACAGGCCCACACTTTCCCCGCCCCCATCCCAGTTGCTTTTTCTTCATTGATCTAACCTCAATTCCAGTCCCACAAGTGTTTGTTTATAACAGCACTTTAGGGAAAAAAAATCGGCCCCGTCCGTTCTTAGTTTTACTCTCAATATTTTTCACTCTCACATTCATTTTCCTTTCCTTCATATTACTCACCTCATATGTATTTTTTTATTTTCAAGTTCCACATATGTGAGGTTCCTTTACGTTTCTAATTGTAAAATAATGAATTATAATACTTGTAATAAAAAGCCTCAAAATGATACATTCAAAATGAGCTCTCAAAGTGAGAACATACTAATATTGATTTTAGAATTCTAACTAGTATTAAAATGAGTGCTTGTGCAGTGATATCAAGCTGAATTAAATATAGAATGGGGGAAAGTATGTGTTTCAAAACCTCATTAGTAATATCCTGGAAAGAAAAAGTTGAGATTTATTCATACAGCAGGTCACTTAATGGGTCTCATTCGGATGTTTATCATACTTCAGAGATGGTTCCCCTTCATAAAACTCTGGCCTTCACATCCCATCTCTCAGACATGTTGAGTAATGGTAGTGCTTCTGCTGAAGAGTCATGCATTTTCTTAATTCTTCCTGCAGTCATTCAAAGGCTCTGGCATCTTTATGCAGTCTCTCTGTAGTTACCTCCCTTGCCTCCATTCTTCAGCTCTCATCCACTTTATATCTGCAACCATTCTCACCTTACTGTGATTTTCCTGCATTCATTCATCCATCAATTCAATAAATGTGATTGAGTGCCTGCAAAGTTCCTGTCTAGGTACTAAGAATATGGCAATGAACAAAACAAACAAAATTTCTGCCTCATGGGGCAGTGGAGGGAAGAGACAGTAAACAGTTTAATAAAAAAAAAAAAAAAAAAAAATGTGAGTAACCACATGAATATGTCATTCCATGGATTATGGGGTTTTTTAACTCATGGGAGTATGCCAGAGAGTAATAAGTACAAAAAACAAAGAAGGGAAGGGGAAACAGTTTTAGAAGGGGGGGGGCGGGCGATCAGGGCAGACTTCACTAATAAGTTGATCTTCAAATGAAGACCTGATAGAGGGGGAGGAGTCATGCATTCGAGCGAAGAATTATGAGTTATCTAAGCAGAGCAGCAAGTGCAAAAGTCCTGCAGCTGGGCTATGCCCACCATATTTGAAGAATGGCAAGGATTGAGGGGACAAATAGCAGAAGATGAGGTCTGGGAAGGAATGGGAGGTGGGAGCTGGATTAGGTACTCTATTGAGGGTTATTATGTGGACTTGGGCTTCTCCTTGAGTGCAAGAGGAGCTATTGGAGGGTTCTTAACAGAGGAGTGATGTAATCTACTTACACTTTAACAGGATCACTCTGGCTGCCATGTTGAAACTGACCAAAGGTGTAAGTGACAGCAGCAGGCAGTCCAGTTAAGAGACCAATTCAAGCATTTAGCTGAGATGGCATTTAGATCGCAATGGCAGCAGGAAAAGGGAAGAGTTTACTTTGAAGGCATACCTTCCTAACAATCCATGCTCTAATCCTTTCTGCCTCCCAAGGACTGAACAGGTCTTCCTAAAAATCCACTTTTCTCATGTTGCTTTCCTACTCCAGAACACCAAATAACTCCTTGCTGACCAAATCATGTTCTGTTTTCTAGTACTCTTTTTGCAGCTTGGCAGTCTTCCTCTCTACTTCGTCCCCTCCCACTTCCCAGCATGAGCTCTCTATTCCAGTCTATTTATTTTATCCCTCCCACCCCCACACATACTACCTGCTAATCTAACCTCTGCAAGAAAAGCCCATCCTCTCTTTTTTGCCTAGATCTTTCCATCCTGAAAGCCTATTTCAAGTGCCACCTGCTCTATATCTTCTCTAATGTTGAAAGCCAGTGTGAGCACCTTCGTTCTTTGGCTTGGCCCTGTGAACCTGCACCTCACATGCTCACAGTTTGCCTTACATCATTTTGCACTATTTGCTGTTTTATTATTTAGTGCTTCCATGAGTTCATAAGCCCACAAAGACAGGGACTGGACATATACTTTTGCATTCTTTATCCACCCCACACAGATGAGACATGTAATATGTGTTTGGCAAGTGTTTGCTAGAAAGCACAAAATCTAACATATGGTGTTCAAAACTAAGCTTTGTCATAGTGACCTGGCAATCCATTGAATATATTAAAGACATGGAAAAACATGGTGATGCTAACTGCCACCTACAATTCATTATCTGTGTTCTGAACTACTTCTCCTAATGAGTATTTCCTGGGATTGTAACACACTTTAATGCCTGCCTTCTAGGACTGTAATGAAGATATCTTATAGATTTCACATACGTAATACCTATCTCCTCTAGCACACTGTATGGCACTTCTCTAGGTGCCAAATAACTGGCTGACTTTCTCATTCCTTCCCCCATTCTTCCTGCTCTCTCACACTCTGGCTACCCCTTTTCTGCCTTGTGTGGGTTATTTGCAGGAATCACTTTCAAGGATGAATCTCATCAACACCTGCTGAGCTGCATATTTATACAGGCTCCAGGTTTCCTTACCAGCTGTGGACATTTTTGCAAACTCTACATTACCACCTAATTGAAACGGCTGCTTGGTTCCATTTCTCTTATTAAAGACAGATTAAGGAAATCAGTTCAATACTTTAGCCATTTTAAAGTCATCATTAATCTCATGCTCTTGATTTACTAGCAGGCTTTAAAAAAAAATGTGTCCCTGCAAATCCATCTCCTGCTTTTAATCCCCCCTTGCTGGTATTAATGCACACTTCATTTTGGCAGGTCATTTCATTCCTCTTCGTCTACTAAACAGTTGCAGTTTTTGTTCAATCCCTCCTGGATCTCTTCTAATACCTATTTTTTTTCTCACCCATACATTTATTTTATCATTTGAAGTTTCCAGTTCTTCATGAGCTCAAATGGTGACAATGAAATGCAATATTTTGAGTTTCATCTGGGGTGTCCTTGAGAGCAGCTGCCTTGTTTTGTCTGAAGACATTCCTGGCTCCCTGCCAATTTAGTCTTCCCGGTCCTAAGTCTTGCCCCCTCGGTCTTCTCAGATGCCATAACTGAGATCTCTCATCCCTCACCCGTTGGCAGGCTCTGGGCCCAATCTCAGGCCTTGGCAGTAGAATGTGTTGAGTCAATGTCACAGGTCTTGAGGATATCCTCTGCCAGCCTGTAGCTTGACATGAATGCTAGTAACTGGCCTACTATTTGAATGTCCTGGACCCAAGGGCCTGACCTGATAACTTGTCTAGATCTTCAAGTTATCCAGTGTCCCCCTTACCTTTGCTGGTACTTCTCGTGAGCCACAGACAAGGGTCTGCTTTTGCATGTTGAAACACCCTGACCTAGACTCAAATTTGGGCAGACAGTGTATTTAGCTCTCCATGCCCTATTAAGGTCATATACACCCATCAGGGATCACTCAGGATACTCCTCCCTGCTAAGTGCTTCTGCTTGGGTAAGAGCTGCCACCTTATCCTCCAGATGGCATGCTGTGCTTCCTCAATGGACATCTTTCTACCATCTGCTGCTTGACAGGAGGCCGGCTCACCAGATGAGTAGGTCTGACCTGTTTCATTACCAGCAAGCATCTCACTCTGATACCCACTGCTATATGAGTGTTTGATGATTTCTGCCTACTTCAGCAAACTTTGTAAGCTTTCTTCTCAATAGGAACATTTTCAGCAAAAGGAGCTACTAAACAGTGTTTGTTTCAATTCCTTCCACATCTTCTGAGACTATTTTCTACCTTCCAGCGTCTTCTTTCTTGGTGTCCAAAGTCCTCTTGCTAGAGCAGGAGTTCTGACTACAGTCTGGCCTTTCTATGGTGATGCCATGGGCTTGAGAACTGCCCCATCTTCTTTTTTGCAGCTGACGTTCTGATGTGTTGATTTTGCAAAGAACACTCTCAGAGTCTGGTTAAGTTTCTCTTGAAACTCTGAGGGTATGCTTTGCACTGAGAGTATCATAGTTACTACCAAATGGTTCCATTTATGATATTTAAGGGAAGCCCTGTGGGTAGGCCTACTATACATGGTTTGAAGATAATATGCTATATACTCAATTATACTCTTTCCTCTATGAAAAGGAAATCTCTTTAAAATGAAAAGCTTTAAACAGTAATGAATTGTCCATTTAAAACAGTAATGAATTGTCCATCTAAAAAGCCCATACGCTCTGACCCAATAATTTCCCACTTAGCAACCTACCCTAAGGATATAGCCAAACAGTCAAAGATTCATGTATCAAGATGTTTATTAAATTATTATTTAAAATAGCAAATATTGAGAAATAATACAAAAATTCATTAACAGGGAAAAGTTAATATATAATGATACATTTATACTGTGGAACATTAT
This sequence comes from Rhinopithecus bieti, assembly GCF_001698545.2. Classification (NCBI taxonomy): domain Eukaryota; kingdom Metazoa; phylum Chordata; class Mammalia; order Primates; family Cercopithecidae; genus Rhinopithecus; species Rhinopithecus bieti. The sequence goes on from NW_016803392.1 coordinate 1,910,727, forward strand.
GCAGCCATTGAAATGTTTTCAAATAATATTTTAAAGCATGGAAATGTTAATAATACTAAGTGAAAACAGTAAAATTCAAAATGCTATATTCTGTGATGTTGGTTATGTCACAGTGGTACAGTGTGTTCATGTGTTTGTGTATGTGTACATTCTGAATCTAAGGCTGAAGTCACTACCTTAAAATGTTAACAGCACTCCTTTATGGGGTTAGAATAGATTTTTATGTTATTTTTATGTTTCTATGTTTTCTCAGATTTTCTATAATAAGCATGTATTACATTTATAACCTCAAAAATAGAATTAAAAAACACATAGATAATCAGACTTTGAATTCAATGTAAGCATTTTTAGCTACCGGAGGTGTTGAGTCATGGATCCTCCAGCAGTTGATAGGAGAAATAGTCAAGTAAAATAGTAATGTCCATCACCCAGTAAGTTTTCTTATTACATTGCTTGAGCTTATTACAAACTTTCAGCTTCTTAGCTTATGTATGTAACTCTTACTTTTTCACGTTAAAGGGAAACTATCAAGGGATTCAGTATGACAATCATAAAGTTGCCTTTGTTGAGATGAACCCATTGATATGGTTTGGCTGTGTCCCCACACAAATCTCATCTTGAATTATAGATCCCATAATCCCCACATGTCATAAGAGGGATCCAGTGGGAGTAATTGAATCATAGGGATGGTAACCCCCATGCTGCTGTTCTTGTGATAGTGAGTTCTCACAAGATCTGATGGTTTTCTAAGGGGCTTTTTCCCCTTTTGCTCAGCACTTCTCCTTCCTGCTATCATGTGAAGAAGGACGTGTTTGCTTCCCCTTCTGCCATGATTGTAAGTTTCCTGAGGCCTCCTTAGCCATGCAGAAATGTGAGTCAATTAAACCTCTTTCCTTTGTAAATTACCCAGGCTCAGGCATGCCTTTATAGTAGTGTGAGAACAGACTAACACACCCATGCAATAAGAGTGCTGGAATTTAAACTGAACAGCTAACTTTGACCATCATGTCCTCATGATTCTTGCTAGAGTTCCAGAGAAAAGTGTACAGAGTAGGTTCACTATATCAGGTCCTCCCTCTCTGGGTATGAAAATGTTGGCATAAACTGTGGAGCTTCTCACTAAAGGAAGTGCAAATAGACTCAAGACATACACAGGAAGATGGAAAGTAATTTCAAACTTCAAGAACAAAAGGCGTCTTCTGACTATTTTAAAGTTATTTCATTTTCCTTGAAACAAACTTTTTTAAAGTAAAATCCTAGAAAAACTGCCCTGGAGTCTTTTTTGTGAAGAGTAAGAGAATGGATAGTTGGATGGAGGAGTCAGGTCCTCAAGTAAGAAAGGAGGCAATCCTCAAATGCCTTCAGGGTTGGGCCCACATGTGGTTTGGTGTTTTGAGCCACAGTGCAGCTATAGTGTAAAACACTGCTCCAGGATCGTCTCTTCCTCCCTGTTGCAGCTGACTTGCTCCAGTTGGAAGGTCTTGCAGGCAAACTTTGAGCTCCTTGCCTCTCTCCCACATTCTAGTTGGGTGAGGCATCCTCTACCCCCAGGACTCCCACACTTGCCTCAGCTTGTAGACCAACATCAGTCCTTTTCCCTTGGTGCTGAATTGCTCAGCTCTGAATTATGCATTCTTTACTATAAAGGTTATATTTTCCTAACCTCAAACTAGAACATGTGGAATAAGGATACTTTTCCTCAATTTGTCTTGGAAAAGTCTTTAAAATATACAAATTAGATCATATTTAGTTATATTTAGTGAAATGCTTCTTTTGAGTAAAAAAAAAAAAAAAAAAAAAAAAAAAAAATGCATGAAATCAAGCTCTCCCAGCACATCTGTTTCTTATAGCTCTGTACTTAAGGCTGACTGTCCTGAGAAAGCCCTGGAGAATCCATGAAGTCTTGCCCGGGATTCCCTCTCAACCCAGGCTGAATTACTCCAACCTTAATTTGGCAGCAGTCTTCCCTCTGATGCCCTTGCTCCTGGATAACTTTGTGCATAATTACTTTACCACCTATGGACTAGCAGGCTAGCAGCTTTCAGCCATCTCTAACCTTACTCCTAAAGGAGCTTTAGTGTTTTCACTTCTAAGCTTTTAAAACACTCTATATATTTGATGACCATTTTTAAAAATTAGATCTGTCCTCTGCTATTTATCAGTGGTAGTTTTCATTTTTTTCAAAGGTCAGCTAAAGACAATTTATCTCAAATTACAAATTACCTGCAGCAAATATATAATGATTTCTAACTAGGGAGTAGGCAGAGAGGGAGAAACTTCAGGGGGCTTCCCAGAGCCTTTTGAACCACACTGGGTGGATAAGTAACCCCTCTTCTGTGTAATGTCTCCTTTATCTATTTAAGATCTTGATCTTCGAAGTATGAACTGTTCTTCCTTGAATTCCAGGAAGATTCACATATCTCATGGATGTGGTGTGACTCAGGATCTGAAAGACAATGAGAATTCAGGAATTTTTCTTAGGGAAGAAAGAGAAAAGTCTCAGGATGTTCTTTTAAAGATAGTTTCTTATCATGGTCCTCTTACTTTAGAAGATGAAGATGCTGTCAGCCAAATGTACTGAGATGAGCTGTTGCCCCATTCCTTTTGGCTTATACTGTTTTTGAGCTGGTTGATAAAGCATAGAACAGTCACAACCAACTCAGGGGCTTGATGATGGTGTAGGCTGGCAGCTGTGCCTTGTGCCCTGGCTATGGAGAAAGCCCACGTTCCTAGCCTGAGGCAACCAAAGAGAGACACAACGTAGATAGACAGAATGTAAGAGTGTTCAGGAAAAGTGCAAATCCATTCCCCAAGGTAAACTTCACTCAAAATACTTGTCCTGCTGCTGGAGAACAGCAGTGGCACCTTTTTCGCTGCAAAGGAGAACGTTGCTATCATGCTAGGCTTTAGAAGTTCTTATTTAAAACCATTAAATATTCTGTTTTATAAAATGGAAAGCCAAATAAAAGGTTTTCTTTTTCAAATCCATTGGGACAGAATGACCCTGAAGTATATAACAGAGTCACCATTAAAGAAGAGGAGGGAGAAGCAATGTCTTAGTTCCATTTTAATCATTTATTTCCCATGGAGATTTAGATAAACTTGTTTCCTTCTCCCTAATCATCTCCAAGAGTGGAAAGGAATTGCCCCACAGAATTTTAATGCAGGAAGGAACCCTAGAGAATGTCAAGCCTTAAGGCTTAACAGGAAAAAAAAAAATAGAAATCAGACATTCAATAGACTCTTAGAGCCTGTTCTACTTCCTGAGAGATTCATAAAGGTCATTGATTCCCTCGTTTGAAATGTAATCAATCACCCAGGAAGACTTGATGAAGCAGGAAAGGAAGGGAGAGAGCTAGAATTACCCAAACATTTAAAAATATCAATCAGTAGGAAAAAAAAAGTAGTTTTATTAAATGATCAATAGGAAATGAAACAAAACAAGGTCTTTGAAAATAGTTGGCTAGTGATAGATATAAGCCATGAAATATACATTTTAAACAATATACAGTAACAATAATACTGAGAATCAATACTTACCCAGTGTTTGCTACAAACCTAGTATTGTCCTGAGCACTTCACATTTGTGTTTATATTAAGTCACTTAATTCTTATGAGGTAGGTAGGATATTATTATCCAGACTTTACAGATGAGGACGCTGATGAATAGAGAGATGAAATAAATTGTTGAAGCCTATAAATAAGAGGTTGCAGAGCTGGTATTTACAGCTTAGCAGTCTTGCTTCAGGATTTGCACACTTAACCAGTATACATACATGCCTTGGATTGAATGGTAGTTCCTGTTCAATGGTTCCACTCTGTTACCCCAAAAAATCTCAATAATCTCAAGCATTTACTGAGCACCTATGGTGTGCCAGTTAATTAGGCCAATTCTTACAACAATCCAAAAAATTTTGTTACTCAAGTAAATCTCAGTGAAAACACTTCAGTGAGCATTCATTGAACACCTACTGAGTGCTCATTTGAGTCACTTCTCATGAAACCTTGAGGGGTAGTTTTCCTTCCTGCTGTTTTACAAGTGAGGAAACAGATTCAGAGAGGTGATGTTCAGAGAGGTAAAGTAACTTTCCCAAGGCTAGACGACTAGTTAAGAAAGAGAGTGGATATTGGAATATGTGTCTATCTGAGCTCCAATGTGTATTCCTTTCACTATTCTACACTAAGAAATGCAAATGAATAATATCTGAATTTATTCTGCTTTCCATATTTTCAGTTTTTAGATATATTTATTAAATTTACCTGTGAGATATTCATTAAACAACACAATAATGATCAGTTAACCCTAACTGCTTTCTTTTAACCTAAGACCATAAACGTATTTGCTTTGAAAACAATCACATAAAAAAATAACTGAAGGGACAAACAATATAATTAACATTATCAACATAATACCTGGTTGGGTCACACATATGACACACATATGACTATTAAATCTACTTGAATTTGAAGGATCTTCTATAGAGATTTCAGAAACAGAAATAGAAATAGTGCCTGCTGTTTCAAATCAGCCACTTGCCACTGTCTCTGGTTACAACTTCTTACTTGGCCAACGATGAGCCGAAGCTGAATTACAGACTTTGGGCTTCTCTATAGTCTCCTGGTATTCCAAAAAGCAGCTGATTTAATGAAATTGTCCAGATAAACAGATGGCCTGGCCAGGGTGGTATTTCACAGCAACATGTGTTTGTTTGAATAACGTAGTCATAAACCTTTCACTCTAGGTCTAAAATTAAATTGTGACTTTTGGATGTTACCTGGGGCTACACAGGCAAAAGGATTCAAATGCCAAATTTGTGGCTTGGTTTTTATCAGTAAGTTTTATATAATTTTCTGTATTCATGTATAAAAAGAACATAAAACATGCATATGTTTTGAATGTGGGAGAGGATGGAGGGGAGTATTGTATATGAAAATCCAATCCCCATGATTCTGATTTACAACTAAACAGACAGATTAATGTATAGGTTTGTATGTTATCTGACAAAAAATATGGTTCACTGCTATTTTGAGCCTGAAATTTGACATTCCAACACAACAGCAGGCCAAGACTTTGGGATTCACTCAACTATAGGGGTACTGATTGTCACTGAATCTTTAAAAATTAAGAGGAGGTAGGGAAGGAAGCTAACAGTTTGTATAGCATTCTGCTCTAAATCGTAATCAGATGTTCTAGCTATGAATCTTGAAATCGTATCCCTCAGGAGAGCCAAGGATGATGCAGGTGGTACGGCATACTGATCAAAGACAGGATAGGACTAATAAGCAATAAAGCAGAGTCAGTAATGCAGTTCTGTACTATTTTCTCCTCATAGGCTGTATTTGTACATAATAAACAAGACTGAATTTTTTTGTCTTATTAGAATCACACATTATTATTTGGATAGTCTAGTAATCCCCCTCCCATTCTTTGTGTTTATCTGACTACTATCCATATGAATAAAATGAATGGCCATATTGTTACAATAGTGTGATGGCATTATGGAAACTATTTTCTCTTTTCTATTTACTATTATGTTATGGTGTTCTAATAGACATTTTATTTTGGGATAACTATAGATTCACAAGCAGTTGGAGGAAACAATACAGAAGGTATACCCTTTATCCAGTTTCCCCCAGTGGTAACATCTTGAAAAACTGTAGTACAATATCACGAACAAAAAATTGACATTGATAAAATTCATGAACCTAATTCAGATTTCCCTAGTTTTACTTGCACTTATTTGTGTGTTTATGTATTTTGTTTGATACAGTTTTATCACATGTATAGATTCCTGTGATCACTACCACAGTCAAATACAAAACAATTCCTCATAAAGATTCCTCAGGCTACCCTTCTATAGCTGCAGCCACTTCCATCCTTCTCCCCAGTCTCTAACCCCTGACAACCACTAATCTGTTCTCCATCTCTATAGTTTTGCCATTTTTTAAATGCTATATAAAGGAAATCCTATAATATGTAATCTTTTGAGGTTGGCTTTTAAACTCAGCATAATTCCATTGAGATCTAACCAACTTGTATTCCCTGGTATAGATCTACTATAGTTTGTTTAATCATTCACTCCATTGAAGGGCAAATGATTAAACAAACTGTAGCTCATTTCTAGCTTTGGACTATTATGAATAAAGCTGCTCTAAACAATTGTGTACAGATATTTGGGTAAACATAAATTTTCATTTATCAGTAACAAATGCCCAAGGACACAATTGCTAGGTTTTATGGTAAGCACATAGTTAGTTTTGTAAGAAGCTTCCATACTCTTTTCCAGAATAGCTGCACCATTTTACATTTCTACCAGCAATATGTTATATTGTTTTTATAATAATGAAATGGAATTCCACACATCTTTGATAACCCAGCTTAATTTAAGTTCTCAGGGAGGTTATCCTTCCCTCATTACTTTTATCCGTCCTCAGTTCTATCTTATATTTCATAATATTTGAGCCATTCATTCACATTTGTGGCCTTCTAATATTTACATTTTTTATTTTAAAGTCTCATTCCAACTGCATTGAAAACTCAGTGCATCCTAGGATTGTTATTTTCCTTTGGTATTTTCCTCACAGAACCTGGCACAATAATTAGTAATTAGAAAATAGTTTTTGAATGATTAGAGTTGTATAGATAAAAGGCAACATGAATCAATAAAACACACTGTCATTTTCAAAAAATTACCAATTTTCTCTTTAGAAGTGATATTATCACACTTGGGTATACTCTAGAATCATTTTTATTAATCAATTTACAATAGATACAGCAAATTGAATGTCTGATTATTCTATTTTATTCCCAAAATAACCTTGATGCTTTCTCTATAAAGATGTTAAACCACTATGGAAATATAAAAATATTGTATCAACTTATTAATTAGAATTGTGTAATTTAATTACTGCTTTTTATTGCCTTTCTCCAGGTGTTCCTCACTTGGCCATCCTGGAATAAATGTTTTACAACTAACTTTCTGGAGGGGGAAAAAAAAAGCCCTGATTTGTAGCATTTGCCAATTTTATAATTATTTCCATAATGTAAATACTCCTGCTATGGCCAATTTCATGTTACCATTTTGATACCACTGAATGCAGGTTTTGGAAATAACACTTGGAATAGGTTCTGGTGAGTCTGTATGAGCTGGCTCCAGCACGCCAGTGCTAGGGACATATTCAACTGAACTAATGGGGGATGGACACAATGGCTCACGCCTGTAATCCCAGCACTTTGGGAGGCTGAGGCAGATGGATCACGAGATCAGGAGTTCAAGACCAGCCTGACTAACATGGTGAAACCCCATCTCTACTAAAAATACAAAAATTACCTGGGTGTGGTGGCGGGCACCTGAAATCCCAACTACTCAGGAGGCTGAGACGGGAGAATCGCTTGAACTCGGGAGGCAGAGGCTGCAGTGAGCCAAGATCGTGCCATTGCACTCCAGTCTGGGCCACAGAGCAAGACTCCATCTCAAAAAAATAAAATAAAATAAAATAATGGAAAATGCTCTACAATACACAATTCAAATGAATCATCTGTAATATGGACACACTGTGAGTTTTTGAGTGACTTTGGTCTCAGAAATCTATTTTTTTTCAGCAGTAACCTCTAATGTTTATTGCTTTCCCAGAAGTGGCCCACTCTTCTCCCATTAACATCTATTCATCTGTATCTGGGCTCAGATATCTTTTTCTTAGAAAAGTTTCCACTGACCACCCTCCATCCCCAATTAAAGTCAGAACCACATGTTATAATTCCTTATCACTGTCTTTTCAGATAATTGTATATAATTTATGAATATATTATTCATATATAATGCATATATATTTACATAATTCATATAATTTATGAATATGTATTATATATACATATAACTATACAATTATCTGAATATATATTATTATATATAAGAACAAGTGTATATATATATTTATACACATATATACACATACATAATTATACACATATATACATATATACACACACATATATATATACACTTGTTCTTATTTAATGTATATAATCTTTCCAGACTAGAAACTGCATGAGAACAGGGACTATGTCTATTTTATTTATCTCTAGCCCTAGTAGCACAATGACTATATGAATAAACAAATTCCCATTCATATCCAACTTGGTGATGCCATCTCCTTTCTGGATTGGGTGGCACTTCCTCTGCTCACTTAGCCCATGAGCTTTTTAATTGGGTAGGACATCAAAGAACAATAAAAGCTATTGCTCTTCCATTTGTTCTCATCCCCAGTCATGCCCACATCAGCAAAACATTCTGCGCTATTACCATTTGTTGGGAATGGGATGCTGGGGGTTGTTGCGGAGGGGGGAGCTTATTTATTTAATTAACGTTTATCAACTTTTTTTCTCTTGTTCTATTGTTTTTCCTGTTCTTATCATACAGTAGTGACTTGTTCAACTGGTTCATTCAATCCTACAAACTTTGCCTGTCCCTGGGTATCACCTTTAATTTTACCATTGTTATCTTTGTTTTATCACTATAGAAGAGGCATTAAGTGGTCTCATTTGTGTCTTTGTTTTCGTATCACCCACACAAATTGAAAAGAAAAGAAAATTATCTTTTCTAATTTTCCCCTCTTCCACCACTGAAATATAAAAGCATGTGTATTAGTCAGGGTTCTTTAGAAAAACAGAACAGTAAGATATGCATAGCTCATATATATCATATATATATAGCTCATATGAGCTATATATATATCTTACTGGTTCTGTATCTATATTTATGATATATATGAGCTATATCTATCTATATCTATATCTATATAAATATATAAAAGAAGGCATTTATTAGGGGAATTGGCTCATGTGATTATGGAGATGGAAAAGTCTCACCACAGGCCTTCTGCAAACTGCAAACTGGAGACCCTGGGATGCTGGTAAAGTGCTTCAGTCCAGGTCCAAAATCTTCAGAACCAGGGAAACAAATGGTGTAACTCTCACTCTGAGGCCGAAGGCCTGAAAACCTTCTTAGGGGGAGTTGGGACTGCTGATATTAAGTCCTAGAGTCCCAAGGCTGAAGAGCTGTGGGTCCTGATGTCCAAGGGCAGGAGTAGAAGAGTGTGTCTCAGCTCAAGGAGCGAGAGGAAATCCTTTCCTCTGCCTTTGTTTCATCCTGGCACCCAGCCAGTTGGATGTTGCCTGCCCACACTGAAGGCAGATCTTCTTCACTCAGTCTACTGACTCACAGGCCAGTCTCCCCTGGAAATACCCTCCAAGAAACACCCAGAATTAATGCTTTACCAATTCTCTAGGTATTTCTTAATCCATTCAAGTTGACACCTAAAATTAACCATCACAGCATTTTAAAAATGTTGAATACTGTATCATCTGAGATCTAAAACAGTGCCTGCCACAAAATAGGCATTCAGTAGACATATGTTGAATGAGTGAATGAATGAATTTATATCTGAATCATTTTAACAAATAAGAAATGTATGTGGTGCATTCTAGACAGAAATTCCTTAGAACAGATGTTCTGCACGAAAACACTAAGTAAATATTTAAAAAACAATCTGTTAATAAAATGACAAAATTAGCAACCAGATAAATCTGAAATTGAAATAAATGCTAGTTTAGCAGAGAAGAGGTCAATATATAATGTAATTGATCTTTGTCTTTCCCTAATATACACCTTTCATACAATGGCAATTAAAAGTAGCAGTTTTCTGAATTAACAGCTAATAGATTCTTATCTTCAGTAATAATACTCTCCATTTATGTGACACTTTATAGATTACAAAATATATTTCATTGTCACATTTGATTATTATACAAATGAAATATTGTCTGTGCTTATAGTTAGGTTACATGCTATTGAATACAAAAGAAATAAAGATTGAGTGTCAGAGTATGCTAGTCAACTTTCAGAATCTATTTCTTCTTTCACAGAAACAAAATTATCAATTTTGAGCTGAACATAGATCAACAGCTAAAATATGTGATAATATTCACACCGTCCTGCAAGAAAGCTAAGAAAATTCCAATTTGGTCAATGGAATTTAAGTGAAAGTGTAGACAACTCCTCCCTTAAAGGGAAGAGACACGCACTTTTTTATCCCTCCATACATCTTGGAATGTATATATGATGGCTGGATCTCTAGCATTTATTTTAACCATGAATAAAAGGGCCACACCTGTGTCCATCTTATCCTCCATTGTATTTCCGATACTTAGCACAAGACATGGAACATAGTAGGTATACAATAAATATTGACTGAAAAAAATGAATACACATGATTTCCTTTATCAGTTTCTCTTCTACCTCTACTTTCTTCTTGGAGAGGCCTGGAAAATTATATTCTTAAGAAGTAGGTATGATAACAGAGATAATAAATGTCCACATTTGCAGTCCCATGCCATGCCACAAATCATCTCTAGCCACTAACACAGTTTATTAGCTCCATAAAACTACAGAATTCTTAGGAATTCCCCATTTGTAATTCTTGGGAGAGTCACTGAGTGTAAGCCTTCACCATAGCATAAGGAACTTGTGAAAGAGAATTTTTGTTTGTTTTTTTTTTTAGCAGAGTCTCACTCTGTTGCCAGGCTGGAGTGAGACTGCAGTGGCATGATCTCTGTTCACTGCAATCTCCGCCTCCCGGGTTCAAGCAATTCTCCTGCCTCAGCCTCCCAAGTAGCTGGGATTACAAGTGCACGCCACCATGCCCATCTAATTTTTGTAATTTTAGTAGAGATGAGGTTTCACCATAATGGCCAGGATGGTCTCCATCTCCTGAGCTCGTGATCCGCCCACCTTGGCCTCCTAAAGTGCTGGGATTATAGGCATGAGCTACCATGCCCAGACAAGAAAATTTATGTCACTAACTAGACACCAGATAAGATATATTTTAGTTAGTTAATTTTAGTAAATTAATTTAGTAAGTTAATTTGAGAAAAGGAAGCAGAAGACCTATGGAGACAGAAAGTATGATCAAAGCTGGAGGGCAGAGAATTAATGTCAGGAGGGAACAGAGGTCTGCCATTGGGATATAATTCATGTCTCAGAGGCCAGCAGAGTAGGTGTTGGGGCTGGGGCTGCTGCATAGGCAGTAACTTTTGCCCCCAGAGTTCTCACAGGTATCATTCAGTCACTGACAATTTCTGCAACTTTATAACCAACTTTATTTAAAAGTTCATTTTATAGTATCTGTCTCTTGTCATTGCATATTGTTTTAAGGTGTAATTATTCTAAAGCTTTTGAGAAAAGATATAAATACATTTTATGGCTATATAGCATATGTCCAAGATCATTCAAAATATCCTAAACTCACAAGCTTCCAAAGTTTCTTAGTAAATTGCTCAGGTAAAATAATATTAGTGTAGTATCAGAAAGGCTTCAAGGCACTTTATACAAAGTAATAGTGTGTTTCTACTACCTTACTGATTTGGAAGCTAATGCTTAGCAACGTCCAATAAAATATCTTGAAATATTAGGGATTCTCAGTCTTACTGGATCCCAGATGGACTCACTGGCTATTCTTTATAAAAGATGGATTTTGCATGTGTGTTTAATGGTGGTATTTTTTGCAGTAGCTAATGCCAAGATTTCACTAGAGAAATTTGGTCCTGGAAATATTTACTATAGCGCTGGCACATAAACCAAGAGCTATTAGACTTTAATGCTTTTTTCCCTAAACTTTTATAGGCTTTCATTTTAATTGTTGCCAATCTGCTGATTTTATTTTAAATAGATACTTCAAGGCTGTGCTTTGTCAAAACAGACAGATGTATCATTAAATTCCCTCCCAAATTACACATTAGGCAATGTCTTTGTTTCATGTGCAACAGAGGTATTTGAATTTGTTGTAATCTGGAGTTAAAAAGGAGGCCAGAGAGCTGATTTTCAGAGCAAAATACTCTATAATTTAGAATTGATTGCTGTGATTGCATATAGCCTGGTGAAATGCACATTGGCCAAAGTGAAGGTGGGCATGGTTCTTTGTGCTCATTCTTGTGGGTCATAGGGCATGGTTTTCCTGGAAGAGTTTAGTGGAAGAGTTCATATTAGAAATCTCTGGGATTGCTTTCCCCATCTTTTAATCATCCTCCCTTTAAGAAAAGAGTGAGGGGCGCGGGCCCGGCAGGGCTGCAAGGCCTAGTAATCCCAGCAGCTTTGGGAGGCCGAGACGGGCCCCCCGGATTGCAGCCGAGGTCAAGGAGATCATGAGACCATCCCTGGCTAACATGGTGACAAAGCCCCGTCTCTACTAAAAATACAAAAACTCAGGGCCGGGCGACGGTGCGCGGCCCTGTAGTCCCAGCTACTCGGGAAGGCTGAGGGCAGGAGAATGGCGTAAACCCGGGAGGCCCGGAGCTTGCAGTGAGCTGAGATCTGGCACTGCACCTCCAGTCCGGGCGAGCAGAGCGAGACTCCTGCCTCCAAAAAAAAAAAAAAAAAAGAAAAGAGTGAGGACTATTGAAGAGTAATTTTCAAATATTTCTTTTCAACTGGATCATGTAGTAGTTTCCAATTGCTGCTGTAACAAATTACCACAAATTTAGTGGCTTAACACAACACAAATTTAGAATCTTATAGCTCGGCAGAAGTCTGAAATGGGTCTTACTGGGCAAAAATTAAGGCATCAGCCGAGCTGCATTTGTTTCGGGGGCTCGAAGGGAAAATTTATTTCCTTGTTCTTCCAGCTTCTAAAAACTGCACACCTTGGCTCGTGGCCCTTCCTTCATCTTCAAAGCTAGCAGGGTAGCATCTTCAAACCTTCTCTTACTCTGACCTTCTTGAATCTATTTTTCACTTATAAGAACCCTTGTGATTACACTGAATTCCTCCACAAAATACAGGACAATATCCCCCCTGCAATATCCTAAACTATCTCACCTTCAAAGTCCCTTTTGCCATGTAAGGTTATGTTTTCACAGGTTCTAGGGATTAGGATCCGGACATCTTTGTCGGGTAGTTATTCTGCCTTCCATGGGTTATGTATCTAATGGATGCATATTAAGCAATTTCTGTGTGTAAGGCTTTTTTTAAAAACGGTGAAAGCTCATTACAGATTTTCTTCCATCCTGGACAACTATGTCTGGAAAACATGTTTTAAACAAACAAATCTAGTTAATGGTTTTAGCACATGTAAAGAAGTGGAGGCCATTTTGAGGAAAGGAGCCTATTTTTCAATAACAGAGGCATCTAAGTAAATTGAAGCTTTATGAGAACTAGATGCATATTGTTGCCCATTGTACCCACCTGATAATACGCAAGACAATGATGGCACAATATTATTTAGTGACCTCTTGTTTTCTCATCCCACAAAGAAAATCCATGACCCAAATCTCAGAATTAGAAGAGGAAAAAGTTGAAAAGAAAAGAAAAGGAAAGAAAGAGAGAGAGAGAGAGAAAGAAAGAAAAAGAAAGAAAGAAAGAAAGAAAGAAAGAAAGAAAGAAAGAAAGAAGGAAAGAAAGAAAGGAAGGAAGGAAGGAAGGAAGGAAGGAAGGAAGGAAGGAAGGAAGGAGGCAAGCCTGATGCACCTTGATTATCATGTTCACATTCTGGTTCACCTGGGTCAAAGGTTGAGGTTAAAATATTATCTTGAAAAGGCAATTTGTGGGAGGGGCTTCAAGATGGCTGACTAGAAGTATTTCATGCCCACTTCTTCCATTTAGAAGAACCAAAATAGTATATGGACAGTCACACTTTGAATACACTATTCAAGAGAATGCTGGAATTTAACACAGAGTGACAAGAAACATCGAAAGTGGGAAAGGGGAAGGAAGAGAGGTAGCCTGCTTGGCCAGTATTGGCTGGGAGCTGGGGGTGACTTTCCAACATGGGGAAAGGGTGAATGAGAGACTTCCGGCAGCTCACATACCCATTATGATGTTATGTCACCTTGGCCACAAGAGAATCCCTTGACTCTCCCTACCCCTGTTACTAACATAGGGAGCTTGTAGGAAACAGAACAGATTTGCAGTCCTAAATCTGGGATACTCTGGGATGGGATCGAACTGCTCCAAGGAAGGAGCTTGTGCTGTGGCCCACTCCCTTTCTGAGATCTAAATGGTTTCAGCATGGCACTGTTTTCCTTTATAGTGATGCAAATGGACCAAGACCACAGAGAACTCAAATGACTCAAGGAAAAAAAAAAATCCCAGTAAAATGTGGGCAAAGAACATGAACAGACATTTCTCAAAAGAGGACATACAAGTGGCCAACAAGTATTAGAAAAAATGCTCAACATCACTAATAATCAGAAAAGTGCAAATCTAAACCACAATGAGATATCACCTTACCCCAGTCTCCAGTCAGAATGGCTATTATTGAAAGGACAAAAAATAATACTTGTTGGTGAGAATGTAGAGAAAAAGGAACTCTTATACACTGTTGATGACAATGTAAACTAGTACAAGTACTATAGAAAACAGTATGAAGAGTTCTCAGAAAAACAAAAATAGAGCTACTATACTATCCAGCAATCCCACTACTGGGTATCCACCCAAAGTAAAATAACTCAATATATCAAATGCATACCTGCACTCAGTGGTTTATGGTAGTACAATTCACAATAGCAAAAAGATGGAATCAACTTTAGTGCTCATCAATGGATGAATGGATAAAGAAAATGTGAGGCACACACAATGGAATACTATGTACCCATAAAAAAGTAATCATCTCATTTGCAGCAACATGTATGAAACTGGGGGTTATTATCTTAACTGAAATAATCCAGGCACAAAAAAAGACAAATGTTATTTGTTCTTATTTATATGTGGGAGCTAAAAAATTTGATTACATGTAGATAGAGAGTAGAATGATAGAAAACAGAGACTGGTAAGAGTGAGTGGGAGGAAAGAGTGAATGAAAAGAAGTGGCTTAAAGGGTACAAACATACGGTAAGATAGAATAAATAAATTCAATGATTTATAGAAGAGCACAGTGACTATACTTAACAAAAATGTATTGTACTCGGGAGACAGACACCCTAAATAACATGACTTGATCACTATGCATTTTGTATATGTAACAAAACTTCTCACATGTGTCATTAATGTAGTCTGAATATTTGTCACCTCCAAATCTTATGTTGAAATGTGACTTTCGATATTAGAGATGAAGCCTGGTGGAAGGTGTTTGGGTTATGGGGGCAGATCCCTCATGAATGGCTTGTTGCTGTCCCCACAGTAATGAGTGAGTTCTTGCTCTGTGAGGTCATGTGAAATCTTGTTTGAAAAGGAGCCTGACATATCCCCCTCTCTCTTACTTTCTCACCATGTGATATGCCTGCTCCTCTTTCACCTTCTGTTATGATTGTAAGCTTCTGAGCCCTCACAAGAAGATGAGCAAATGTTGGTGCCATGATTGTACAGCCTGAAGAACCATGAGCCAAAATAAACCTCTTTTCTTTTTAAATCATCTAGTCTTATGTTTTCCTTTATAGTAACACAAATAGACTGACACAGAAAATTGGTACCAAGAAGTTGGGCATTGCTATAAAGATACCTGAAAATGTGAAAGCAGCTTTGGAACTGGGTAAGGTGCAGAGGCTGAAAGAGTTTGGAGGGTTCAGAGGAAGACAGGAAGATGAGGGAGAGTTTGGAACTTCTTAGAGAGTTTTTAAGTATTTTGACCAAAAGGTTGATAGAAATATGAACAGTGAGGTCTATTGAAGTGAAGACCTTTAAGATGAGGTCTTATACAGAAATAAGGCAGTTACTGGGAACTGGAGCACAGGTCACCCATGTTATGCCCTAGGAAAGAACTTGGCTGCATTGTTTCCACGTCCTGGAGCTTTGTGGAAGGTTGAACTTAAGGTGCCACAGCTACTTCTAAAGCTTAGATCAGATACAAGAGCAAAGAAATGACTTTAAGTTCAAAGTTATATTTGAAAGGGAAGCAGAGCATAAAAGCTTGGAAAATTTGCAGCCTGGTCCTGTGATGGAGAAGGAAGGAGCATTTTCAGGGGAAGAATTCAAGTGGGCTGTGGATAACCAGCTGCTAGAGAGATCAGCATGACTACGAGGGAGACAAATGCTAATAGCCAAGACAATGGGAAAAAGACCTTGAAAGCATTTCAAGTCTTTGAGGCAGTCACTCCCATAACAGGCCCAGAGACTTGGGAGAAAAGAACAGCTTCATGGGCCAGGCCCAGGGCCCTGCTGCTCTGTGTAGCCTAGGGAAACTGCTCTCCATATCCAGGCCACTCCAGCTCCAGCCTCAGCTAAAATGACCCCAGGCACATATCCACCTGCTACTTTGAAGGGTACAAGTTATAAGCCTTGGCAGCTTCCACACAGTATTATCTCTGTGGACACATGGAATGCAAGAGTGAAGGAGACTTGGCAGCTTTCACTTAGATTTCAGAGGATGTATTAAAAAGCCTGGGTTCCCGTGCAGAAGCCTGCCACAGGGGCAGAGCCCCCACAGAGAGCCTCTCCTATGGCAACGCTTGGAGGAAATGTGGAGCTGGAGCCCCCACACTGAGTTGCCACTGGTGCACTTCCCACTGGAGCTGTGGAAATGGCATTGCTGCCCTCCAGATCCCAGGACAGTAGATCTACCAGCAGCTTGCACCCTGAGCTTGGAAAAGCTGCAGGCACTCAACTCCAACCCATGAGATCAGCCTTGGGGGCTGTACCCTGGAAAGCCAGAGGGGTCGAGCTGTCCAAGGCCTCAGGGATTCACCCCATACTTCAGTGTGCCCTGGGTGCAGGACATGGAGTCACGGATTACTTTGGAGCTTTGAGTTTAATGTCTGCCCTGTTGAGTTTCACACTTGCATGGGGTGTGTTGCTCCTTTCTTTTGGCTGATGTTTCCCTTTTGGAATGGGAATGTTTACCCAATGGCTGCGCCACCATTGTATCTTATAAGTGAATAACTTGTTTTTGATCTTACATGCTCATAGGTGGGAGGAACATGTCTTGAGTCTCAGATGATACTTTGGACTTGACGTTGAAATGAGTTAAGACTTTAGGGACTATTGAGAAGGCACAATTTGTATTTTGCAAAGTAAGGACATGATATTTTGGGGGCCAGGGGTAAATTATGTGGTTTGAATATTTGTCCCCTCTAAATCTCATGTTGAAATCTGATTCCCAATATTGGAGGTGAGGACTGGTGGGAAGTATTTGGGTCATGGGGGCAGATCCTTCATGAATGGCTTGGTGCCCTCCCTATGGTAATAAGTGAGTCCTCACTCTGTGAGTTCCCATGAGATCTGGTTACCTCCCCCCCTCTCTCTTGCTTTCCCGCCATGTGATACACCTGCTCCCCCTTCACCTTCTGCCATAATTATAAGCTTCCTGAGACCTCACCAGAATCCAAGCAGATGTTGATGCCATATTGTACAGACTTCAAAACTGAACCAAAATAAATATCTTTTCTTTATAATTTACCCAGTCTCAGATATTTCTTTCAAGTAACACAAATGGACTGACACAACCATATTTTGTAGAAATGAAAAAAGGCCTGTGATCCCAGTGCCCTGGGAGACTGAAGCAGGAGGATCACTATAGGCCAAGAGTTTGAGAACAGCCTAGGCAACAGAGAAAGACCCCCTTCTCTACAAAAATATAAAAAAATATAGCCAGGCATGATGATGTACACCCGTAGGCCTAGCTACTCCAGATGCGAAGGCAGGAGGATCACTTAAGCCCAGGAGTCTGAGGCTGCAGAAAGCTGTAATCATGTAACTATATTCCAGCCTGGGCAACAGAGCAAGACCTTTCCTCTAAAATAGAAAAAAAAGACAATTTAAAATCTTCAGAAAAGGTATCTCCGGATGGACAAATATGAAGTGTGGTATTGGAGCATCTTGAAATGAGGACGACAGGGAATTTTCTGTCAACTCTGGCAGCTGCCAAGTTTTGTGAATGATGTGGCTTACCAAGTTGTATGAAAAGTTGTATGAAAGGAGTATGACTTACAGAGTAAGCCAAGCAACTGAGGAAAATTTAGTTGTTTTGAATGTGATAGAAGAAAAGCAAGCCCTGCATTTTATGTAGAGCCATCATTTGAGAAGCCCGTGCATTGTTATTAGTAAGTCTTACTAAATTCTGAAAATGTTGTCTTTGGTTCTAAAACCATCCCTGCTTTTAAGACTAAATATTTTCTGTTTCTTTTAAGGCCTCCGGGGTGCATTTAAACCTCCCTTTCCTACCTGAAGTTTGTCATGTGTTAGCCACTTTGGTTTTCACTGAGTGAAGCAACATCCCATTGGGTTTTGGAGGCGCTTCAATCAATGTCTTACAGGAACTCCCTTGTGACTACCAAATCAAGTTTTCTCTTTTCCTGCCAGGAAAATATAGACACTTTCATATTTCCTCCAAGTTCTTTGGGCCACTTAAACTCAGGGAAGGATGTATGTGGGTTTTCCCATGCATTTCTGTCATTAGAGGTTTTCGGGCTGCCTCTCTGAGGGTAATCCTGGGCACCCACTGCCAACATGTGCCACAGACAGTGGCAGACTTTCTACTTTTAAGGTAGCTCTTTCTTTGTGTTTTCTTTTCTTATTAAGATAAGAAAAAGGAATTGATGTTTATTTCCAGAGCCTCTTTTTCACTATATAAAGTAGTGATTGTTGATGTTCAACATTTTTTTTTAGTTAATTTACCTATTCATTCATTATTCATTATTCATTATTCATTATTCTATATACAAGGCACTGTGCTTGGAATTATTCTCGTATTCTATTTTTGAATGCAAAGAATAGGCAGAATAAACACATAGAAAAGAGAGACACATGTTCTTGCCAGGGTTCTAGACCTGGCTTTGTTATAATGTCCACAACACTGTGTGACCATGAACAAATCCCATTCTCTCTCAGGAACTCTGTTTCTTCCACTGTGAAAGAAGATGGTGCTGGTTGATCTTGAAGTATGGTCTAGCCCTAGATTCAGAAGAATGTAAGCCTGGGGTGCAAAGCTTCATGCTTGCACTTCCTCAACCTGTGATGGAGAATCACAGGAAAAGGTGAGATGGAAATATTTATTCTAAAAGGTGATACACTTTAAGGGAAACACTCCTTTATTTCCCCTAAGTTAAACCTTTTATCCTCTTATTAGTATGTCACAAGAAAAGGAGATGAAACTTATTTAAAATAAACCCAATGCAGACAAACAAAATGCCTTGTTATTGTAAATAGAGGGTGGTAACAATTTTAGAAAGTTAACCAACTTTATTTTAAATTACAAAGGTAGCATATACTCACTGCTCAAAATTTAGACAATAGTAAAAAGCAAAGAAGAATGGGATAAAATTTAGCAATAATCCCACTATTCAGAGATATTCACTGTCAAAATTTTATTGTGCTTCTGCATAGTCTTACAGTTTTTTATAGCTCCAATTAAAACTGAGAATATTCTTCATATAATACACTTTGTTTTACATAACACCATGTTGTCAATCATTATAAAATAATGCATACCTATTAATACAATTTTGCAAATTATTTAAAAATAAAGAAGAAAATGATAATCACTTTAATCATCATTTTAATTCTTAGATAATGATAAGCTTTACTCTCTCATTTTGTGCTTCATGCTTTATTTTTCACAAAGATCTTGTTTGAGACTTGGTGCTATTTTTCAGTCAACATTGTTTCTTCAGAGATGCGTGACATTTTCCTCTTTAAGCACAGGTGAAACAGCATGCGTTTCCTACCCCATGGACACTTCTCTTGGCAGCACGGTGATTAACTTGGCATCAATTACACTAACTGCTATTTAAGGAGGGAGGAGGTGTAACCTGGAAATTAGACCATTAACACTAAATTATGGCCATCAGGAAACAGTCAAGAAGCCTTTTAGACACAAATATTCTTTCTTCTCTATCTTTCTTTTTAGACAGAAATCAGGACTACCTTTCTTTTCAAGACAAGTTTCTATTGCTTTCTGCTAAGACAATTGGCGCCATGCTGTATTTCAGGGCTCAAGAAGAATTCACTTTCCCACAAAAGAAACATTTATAGTGCATATTTTTTGTAGTCTGTATTAAGCTTTCTGTGTATGTGTGTGCATTTGTGCCAGGTACACATGTGAAAATTTATAGACACCTGCCTAGGCATTTTGAAGTATTCAAGCTCAAGTCATAAATACTACAGAACAAAATTATAAAGGGAATATAAGTCAGAATACATTTTATTTTTGTGGTTAATATGTGTCTCAATCTGGCTAACTCTGGTTATTTTCTTATGTAGAATGTTTTAATATATCAAAAGTTTATAATATTTATCTATTTATTAATATTTATTGAGGGCCTACTATGTGTCAGAACCTCTAGTAGGTATTGGGGCTAGAACAGTGAACAAATAGACAAAATGCCTGACCTCCCAGAATTTATTCTTCAGGAGAGAAAGGCAAACAAAAAGAAAACAAATAAATAAAATATTTTAGATGTTAATAAGTGCTCGGGAGAGACAATAAAGCAGGGAAGAGGAACAGAAGGTTTGTATGGATGTGAGTAGGTGTTGGTGGGTGACTTAGTTCTTTGTGCTGTTATAATAAGATATCTTAGACCGGGTCATTTGTAAGTAACAGAAATTTATTTCTCACAGTTATGAGAAATAGCTATGAAATTATTTTGACTGAAAACCCAAACAGCGTAAGGTGCTGGCAGATTTGGTGTCTGTTAAGGACTTGCTGTCTGTTTCCAAGAGGGCTGTAAACCAAAAAGTATCTGAGTCAGGTATCAGTCAATTTAGAGGTTTATTTTGCCAAGGTTAAGAACCATGACCTGTGACACAACCTCAGGAGGTCTTGAGAAGATGTGTCCAAGGCGATTGGGTTATAGCTTGGTTTTATACATTTTAGGGGGACAGAAGATACAGGCCAAAATATAAATCAATATATGTGTTGTATACATTTGTTCAGCCAGGAAAGATGCAACATCTCAAAGTGAGGCCTTCCAGGTCATAGGTGGATTCAAAGATTTCCCAATTTGAAAATGTCAAACTTTCCTGAGGTGTTTGAAGTCAGCATAAAGAAATACTTAAGATAAGAGGGAGCTGTAGAAACCAAGGTTGTTGTCATGTATATGAAATCTTGGGGTAGCAGGCTTCAGAGAGAATAGATGGTAAATGTCACTTATTGGAGTTTAAAAGGTGCCAGACTCTCTGGAAAAGACCTAGTAAGAGGAGGCAATTCTCTACAGGACGCAAATTTCTCCCACAAGAGACAGCTTTGCAGGGCCATTTCAAAATATGTCAACAGAATATATTTTAGGGTAAAATACTCTAATTTACTTCAGGGCCTACTATCTGTCATGCAATGCTATATGAAAGTCAAGTTGGAATTTCATATGTTTACGCTACAAAGAACCTGCTTTGTTAGTCTTAAGATCTCTGTTTTAAAGTTGATGCTAGTCAGTTGTGCCTGAACTCCATGAGGAGGAGGAAATAATGGGGCATGTCCAATTCCCACTTCCAGTCATGGATTGAACTAGTTTTTCAGGTTTCTTGGGGATCCCCTTGGCCAAGAGAGAGGTCCATTCAATAAGTTGTGGAGCTTAGCATTTTATTTTTGATTTTCAGGTGTCTTCCAGAGGGGACTAATGCTGTGTCCTCAAATGGTGGAAGGGTGGAAGGAAAAAAATCCTGGCTAGTTCCCTCCAACCCTGTTATAAAGCACGATCCTATTTATGAGGACAAAGCCCTTAAGGCCTAATCACCTCCTAAAGGTCCCACTTCTTAACACAGTGGCATTAGGGATTAAGTGATTAAGTTTCCACATAGATATTGAAGGGGACACAAACATTTAAACCATAGCATTCCATTCTTGGCCTCCCATAGTTCACGTCCTTCCCTCTTACAAAATACATTCACTCCATCTCAATAGCCCCAAAACTGTTAACTTATTCCAGCATCAACTTTAAAGTTCAAGTCCAAAGTCTCAATTACATTTTATCCGAATCAGATATGTATGAAACCAAGGTATAATTCATCCCGAGGCAAATTTCTCTTCAAATGTGAGCCTGTGAAATCAAACAAGTTACATGCTTCTAAAATACAATCGTTGGACAGGCTTAGGAGAGACATTTCCATTTCAGGAAGGTGAAATGGGAAAGAAGAAAGGATTGATGGATCCTGACCAAATTCAAGACCCAAAAGGACAACCTTAAGGCTTGAGAATAATCTTCTTTGACTCCATATTTTGTCTTCTAGACATGCTGGTGTGAGAGTTGGGCCCCCAAGACCCTAGACAGTCAGCTTTTCTGGACAAAGCTTATGCCACAGGTCTCAGGTTTTGGAGTCTGGTGCCTGTGGCTCTCCCAGGCTGGGGTTACACACTGCTAGGTTTACAGGTCTGGGAAGTTGAGAGCAGCCCTGCCCCCATGGTTCCATTAAGAATTTCTCTACTGGGGGCTCTCTGTGGCAGCCCTGCTCCTGTGGCAGTTCTCTGCCTATGCCCTCAGGCTCCCTGAGATATCAATTTGAAATCTAGGTGGAGGTGGCCCCCGGCTCTTGCACAGCTGCAGAATTGGCACTGTGTAGATGTCACCAAGGTTTAATGCTTGCTCCATCTAAAGGATCAGCTTGAGCTAAACCTGGCCTACAGTGAGCCATAGTTGGGGTGGCCAAGGAATTCCTCCTGAATGTGTGGAGAATAAACTTCAGGTGACCCTGGGCAGTGAGTCTCGAGGCCCCAGAGGCAATGTGGGCTCCTCCTTGAAGCCATTCTGCCCTCAAGACCCTAGATCACTGGGCCTGTGATAGGTGTGTCAGCCACAAAGTTCTCAGAAATGCATTCTGGGTCTTTTTTTTTTCCATTGTCCTGATGAATTACAGCATCTGCCTTCCTTCTATCTATACTAATCTCAGCAAATGTTTGCTTGGCCAAACTCTTGACATTCTAATATAGCCTGAATCTGTGTCCCTACCCAAATCTCATCAAATTATAATCCCCAATGTTGGAAGTGAGCCCTGCTGGGAAGTGACTGGATCCTCATGGGCAGGAGGATGGAGCAAATAAGGAAAGTGAGAATAATATCTTGGAAGAGTTGCAGCTAGGATGCCAACCCAGGTTTTTCCAATGACTCAGGTAGGTCCACTAAACCAGCACTGTCCAAAGTGTGGCTCACTTTGGGAGCTTGTTAGACATGAATAATCTTAGGGCTCGCCTCAGACCTTCTGCATCAGAATCTGTATTTTATCAAGGTCCTTGGGTGATTCTTATGCACATTAAAGTTTGGGAAGTGCTTCTCTACCCTACTGCCCCTGAGGATGGGCTTCTCAATATTCTGATGACAGTCTTGCATCCCAAGCAACCCCCTGAGTGCCAGGCAAACTGGGATGGTAGGTCGATCAACCTTCTATCATTCTTCAATGATCATATCACAGTTGGTCATAATGATAAACATCTGCTAGACATCATTGCTCTGGCTCTGTGCCATTCCCTGCAGTGCTCCCAATGTCCGCCTCTGGAAAAATATCATTCCTAGAAGAGGCCCCTCACAATAGGTAAGCTATGGAAAGTCATTTGAGATCTGATGGGATTAAAGCACCTCATACAACTATCCACCCAGAATCATGGTCATTGCTAAAATAACCTCACAGAGTGCATACCAGACGTGAGAACATGTGAGGCAGGGCTCAATCTGCCCAAGCTTATCAAAGAGAAAGTTTCTCCCTGAGAAGCCAAATGCTGTGAGAGAGGCCCCACAGAATGTGCCAGACTGGAAGGAGCCATCAGTCTTGTGAGCTGCTTCTCTAGCTCTTCAGAAATAATGAGTGTCCAGCAGGATGTGACTAAATGGTTAGAAGTCATAAAGCTAAGTGCCAACCGAGAGACTGTCCCCACTAAACAAATCTGCCAACAGCCTCTGCACACACAAAAAAACCAAATTAGGTAAATGGCCAGGTCACTCTGGAACCAAAAGCTTTCTCACTCTCCCAACATGATGTGTCAGGCATCTGGTATGCCAAGATGATGATAGAAAAAGTTACAGATTAATGAGGGTGCACTATGGGCCAAGTACAGTGCTAGGTATTTACTAGATTTTCTCCTGTAAACCTCGTAACAATGCCAGGCAGTAGCTTTATTCACAGATGGGGAACTGAGGTTCAAAAAGGAAAATAACTCAGAGACTAAGTAACAGGACAAACATCCACAGCTGGTTATTTCTGACTCAAACCCATGTTCTTAACATCCTTCTAACCTGAATTTGCTTGGGCCACTTTCCCCATACTCCTTGCAAAAGCAATGCATTCTTCAGCAAAGGGGACACTTGTGGGTATCACATCAGAGAGCACAGCCCAGCACACCAAACCTTGAAAGTGGTTCTGGGTTAGAGAAGATAATGAATAGGAAACATATTTAAAATTTTGAGGAATCACCACATTTCTTTCCACAATGGTTGAACTAATTTACACTCCCACCAACAGTGTATAAGCATTCACTTTTCTCCACAACCTTGCCAGCATCTGTTAGTTTTTGGCTTTTTTAATACCCATTGTGACTGGTGTGAGATGGTATCTCATTGTGGTTTCAATTTGCATTTCTCTAATGATTGATATTGAGCATTTTTTATATGCTTGTTGGCCACATGTATGTCTTCTTTTGAAAAGTATATGTTCATGGCCTTTGCCTACTTTTAATGGGGTTGTTTTGTGGTATGTTCTCAAAGGAATATAAATCATTCTGCCCCAAAGACACATACACATGTATGTTTATTGCACCTCTTTTTACAGTAACAAAGACATGGAATCAACCTAAATGCCTGTCAATGGTAGACTGGATAAAGAAAATGTGGTATGTATACACCATGGAATATTATGCAGCCACAACAAAGAATGAGATCATGTCTTTTTCAGGAACGCGGATGGAACTAGAGGCCATTATCCTTAGCAAACTAACACAGGAACAGACAAGAAAATACCCATGTTCTCATTTATAAGTGGTAACTAAATAATGAGAACACATGGACAGAAAGAGGGGAACAATGACACTAGGGCCAACTTGAGGGTGGAGGATAGGAGGAGGGAGAGGTTCAGGCAAAAAAAAAAAAAAAAAAAAAAAAAAAAAAAACACCTATTAGGTACTATACTTAGTGACAAAATAATCTGTATACCAAACCCCCAAGTCATGAATTTACCTATATAACAAACATGCACGTGTACTCCTGAACCTAAAATAAAAGTTAAAATATACTTTTAAATTTTAAAAATATAATTTTGAGGTTTTAAAATTATCTATGGTCTTGGTACTCAAGCAATAATTATGTGAGGGTATGCTAGGTTTAATGAATACAAGAATGACAATACCTAGCATTTTATAATATATAATCATTTACTTGCTAAATATGATATTCATTTATCTCCATAGCAGTTTTGTGGTATACATAGAAGAGGTATTGTTTTCCTTTTTACAGATAAGGAAACAGGCTGAAAAGTGAAACAAGACTTGCCCAAAGTTGTATAGTGAGGATGTGGTCAAGAACTCACGTCTGTGCATACTGATTCCATATCCTGTGCTCTTTCCATGGGACCACAAACGTAGCAGCAACTACAACTGCACTGGCAGGGTGTGTATCCTGTTCTTAGCTCACCATCAGTGAGAAAGTAGAATGGGGAAATAGGGCCCATGATAGTTGACACAGCATCTGTCAGACTGAAATGATCATTGAATTTGTGAGTACCATACATATAGCAGCATTTCAGAGCTTATAGGATGTGTTCACATAAGTTATCATATTATACACAGCGATCTTGTGAGACAGAGCAAGACTGAAGCCACTAGTCACAGGTGGCTATTAAGTACTTGAAATGTGGCTGGCTAAAATTGAGATGTGTTGTTTTGGGCAGGGAGGCTTTCAATGCTTCTCAAATCATGCTACTATGGTGAATTTTAGGTGTCAGCTTTACTGGGTTAAGGGATACCTAGATAACTGGGTGTATTTGTGGGGTTGTTTCCAAAGGAGGTTGGCATATGAGTTGGTGGACTGAGTGGGGAACATTCTTCTTTATTGTGTGTGAGCATCATGCAGTTGGCTAGGGACAAGACAGAATAAAACAGCAGAGGAAGATGAATTCACATTCTCTGTCTCCTGGAACTATCATATCATTCTCCTGCCCATGTGTTTTGGTGTGTCAGTTTTCTGGCCTGAAATCTCTGGCCAGTGGCACTTTTGCCTGAGTTTTACTCAGGTCCCTTGGGCTTGCTTCACCCACTTGGTCTGGCAACTGCACTTGGCTCATGCTATCAGCCTGGATCCTACACCTGCCAAGGGCAAGTCAGGCATGCAGCCATGAGGGGTGTGTGAGTGAACATGGAGTCTGATCACTGCACAGTCAGACACACCAGCTGCTGCAGCTGAATGGGCAGCTCCACGTGCCAGCATGGTTGCCGGTTCTCTGCAAGGCTGCAGCTGGACCAGGTACACTGCAAGCAGCTTCCTTGACGGGCACTGGGGAATGCAGTGGAACCTGGAATCTCAGAGATGCCAGGCACCACAGGATCCCAAAGAGGGAGTCACAGTCCTGGCTCTGGAAGCTCCCAAATCTGGGCTCTCTGAGGGGCCATGGCTCTTCTCTCTTCACCTGCAATGTGGGGAGCAAGGGGCATGTTTCAGCCTTGTTTGTGTTGTAGCTCTTTTAGTTTCACCATTCAGCAGGTCTGGAGAACTCTTGTTCTGTGACTAAGTATGCAGATAAATGGAGGGTGAGCAAGATAAAGAGGAGCTTCATTAAACAATAGAACAGCTCACAGGAGACCTGCAGGAGGTACCTCCTTTCTGCAGCCAGGGTGTCCCTATGAGTGTTCAGCTCCTAGCAGAGAGGAGACCCTGGAGTTGGAAGTTCTTCTCTGCAGGCAGGTTGTCCTGTGGTCTCTGAAGCTCTCAGCAGAGAGGAGGCCCTGGGGTGGTTTTTTCCTCTCTGCAGGCAAGCCATCCCATCCGTCTCATTGTCTCCTCAACTCCTAGCAGAGAGGAGGCCCTGGAGTGGGTAGCTCCTCTCTGCTGTTGGTCATCCTGATGTCTCCTGCTATCAGCAGAGAGGGTAGCTCCTCTCTGCAGCAGGTCTGCCCATCATCTGCTCTTCTCTGGCTGAGCCCAGGGCTTTTATGGGTCTTGGAGGGGAGGAGGCACATGCTGATTGGTCCATTGGTGGCCATGGGTGGGCCTGGAAAAGGCATCACAAGTTCCCACTCTGGTCCCCATGACAGACAACCTGGCCCTCAGCCTTCAGGCCCTCCTTGACCTGAAGGTGGGGCTTCACCAGGGACCCATCCCCTTCCACCCAGGAATCTGTCTACCTCCTGCTGTTGCTCATGGTGCCCCTCACCTGGAGATGGGAGCAGACACTGATAGCACGGGGAAGCCAGGCAGTGGGGGCAGGGGCTTCAAAGCCTGTGAGGGCAGGGGTGCCTTTTAAGGCCCCCCAAGAGTGCAGGGATGCCATGGTTTGAGTGGCTGCAGCTGTGAGTTGTAGGGCCAGCCCCTGCCTGCTCCTGGTCCCCCAAGAGCATAGGGAGGCTCAGGTCTGCAGCCACAACTTGGGCAGCTACAGCCTCTCTTTCTTGGGCTCTGAGAAGTGGGAGACCCAGGTCTACAACCATGATTTGGGCAATTGCAGTGGCACCTGGGGAGCTCCCACCCCAACCTGGAAGGGGCAGGGTTCCCACTTTTCCCTGGCTCCTGCCAGCTCCAGGGAGTCTGCAGCCCCACTGCATCTCTCTGATGAAGTTGGCCTGATGACAGCAACAAGCCATCTGAAGCAGCTACTGCCATCACTTGGACATTGAAAATCTAGGTCCTCTGGTGTTTGGACTCTGGGACTTGTATCCCTGAGTTCTCAGGCCTTTGGCTTTCTCAGTTTTGAGGCTTTTGGACTTGATCTGAGCCACATTACTGGCATCCCAAGGTCTCCAGCTTGCAGACAGCCTATCAAGGGACTTCTCAACCTCTATATAATCTCGTGAGTCAATTCTCATGATAAATCCCCTCTTTCTATCATCTATCTATCTATCTATCTATCTATCTATCTATCTATCTCTATGTATGTCTATCATATATCTATCATCTATCTATCATCTATCTTCATCATCATTACTATTATTTTCATCTATCTATCTATGTCTATCATGTATCTATCATCTATCTATCATCTATCTTCATCATCATTATTATTGTTGTTATCTATCTATCTGTCTATCTATCTATCTATCTGTCATCTATCCATTCATCTGTATAGCTGTCCATCCTATTGGTTCTGTCACTCCGGAGAACCTGACCAATATACATGCCAGGGACAGAATAACTGAAGCAGAATAATGGCCCTGAAGTTGAACACCCCATTTGACATGTGTCCAGTACTGAAGTAGATGAGAGAGACAACCTTATGTGTATAGATGTGTAAATAGGTGACACCCAAAGTGGACAGTGGAGTGAAAAAAGTGTGGTGTTCATTGTGTTTGCGTGTGTGTAGTGTTGGAGGAGAAAGGCTGGGGGTGGGGAGGAGGGTCTTGATGTGGTGAGCTATTAGAGACAGAAATGCCTTTATTAAAAATGTGATTATTTGTATGTTAACAACCCTCTGAATTCTGGCTGTACAATTAATATTTTAAAATATTCTCATGTATACATAGAGCTGGATGGTTTTATTTTTTACTGGATTTATGTTATTTTCTCAAATGAAACTTCAGGTGAGGAGTTTATGAGAGAAAGGGCCTGATTGAACCAAACAGCAAATAGGAGCTCTGATAGCCTCTTCTATTCTTTGAGTTAAAAATGTTTCCAAAGCCAAACTAGAATTCCTCTTTGTGTTACTAGCTAAGCTCAGTTAATTAAACTGAGCTATTTTTCTCTCTTTGTTTCCCAGTGTTTTGTTGAGGGATTCCCTTCATTCCCTCACAATAGATGCTGAGTATTGCCTAGGACAGAAAACATTCTGTTTCTTTTTCTTCGCTGCTTCTCCTCCCCTCCCCTTTTCTTCCTCCCCCAACGCCTCCATCATTTTCTTCCAATACCCATTTGGCTTTCAGTTGCTTGTTTCAGGAGGTTTGCTTGGAGTGCCTGAGCTTGGACAAGTCTTTGTGTAGTATTTGTGATTAGCCCTTAAGAACTGAAATGAACTCTTCCAAAGGATGAGTGCCTCTTGATGTCTTCTTCAGCACAGTGGAATGTGGAGTGCAGCTATGAAAAACTTTCATGGTGCTACTTGTGCCGCAGCTCCCTCCAGTGAGACACTGTAATATCAAGTGGGCACTCTTCCCAAGGAAGTCATCTCAGCCAAATTACATGTGTTTCTCTCTTAGCATTAAGTTATTATTATTTTTCAGCCTTCTGTCTCTCCTTAAATCCAACATTATCTTATATCCCTCCAAGGAACTCAGCCTTTATTTTGCAGTTTGCAGAAAATTATGGAAAAGGTTAGCTGGGGAGTTCCTTTATAATCACTTTAAAAGCCAGATTGTTAGGATGGTAAACACTGGGATTTTCAAACAAAAACCAAGAAGCTGATAGGATTATGTTTGAGGAATCGTTGACTAGTGGGAACCATGGTGCAGTGTAGTTTTGAGGATAGAATGCAATGTCTACATTTTCTCAACCTCTATTTTTCTTTTTCTTTTTTTGAGATGGAGTCTCGTTCTGTCACCCAGGCTGGAGTGCAGTGGCCGGATCTCAGCTCACTGTAAGCTCCGTCTCCCGGGTTTACGCCATCCTCCTGCCTCGGCCTCCCGAGTAGCCGGGACTACAGGTGCCCGCCACCTCACCTGGCTAGTTTTTTTGTATTTTTTAGTAGAGACGGGGTTTCACCATGTTAGCCAGGATGGTCTTGATCTCCTGACCTCGTGATCCGCCCGTCTCGGCCTCCCAAAGTGCTGGGATTACAGGCTTGAGCCATCGCTTCCGGCAACCTCTATTTTTCTAAAATACAGGTGTCTTTTAGTTTGCTGTCTTCTTCATACAAAAGCAATACACACTTGAAACTATGCAGTGAAGGAAGCAGTTTCCATCTCACTTACAGTAAAAGCCAGAATCCTTCTTGTGGTCTATAAGACCTTGTCATCTTTCTGACCCAATCTCTTTCCCTCCTCCCTATTGCTCACTCTGCTCCAGGCATATTGTTTCCTCACTCAGGCTATGCATGTTCATGCCTCAAAGACTTTACACTGAAGGAAAACTCGTCTTCCAGACAGTTCCATGACTATCTCATTTCTTTCAGATCTCTGCTCAAATATCACCTTATCAATGAGGCCTTTCTCAAAGAACCCCCTCCCCATAGCACCATGTCCCCTTTACTTCGCCTTATAAACCATAGTACCCATCACCATCTGAGGCATCATATTTTTACTTGTTTATGATCTTTCTTCTCTCACTAGAATGTAAGCTCCTTCTACTACTAAAACAACACTGGCACTAGGAGGCATTCAATAAATATTATTTGCATGAATGAAGGCATAGTACTCATGAATTCATGAGCATGAACTGTGCTTTTTCAACCCAGATGAGTATGTGGCTTGCTGGTACTTAGTTTGGGGCAAGAACCAGGATATTCTAATATTTATAAACATTTTAAAATCAGAAGCATATAGATTATCAGTCAGAGCTTGGTCAGTAAAAGAGATGTTACTCTAGGTATTTAAAGTAAGAAGAAGTTTAATCAAGGAAATTAAAGTCCAGCACAATTGGAGATTTACTTTGAGAGGCTAGGGGAGCAAAGGTAAGAAAGGTTGCTTCCAGGAAACCTGGAAGAACAGGCTTTAGGAAGCTGTCATCAGTGCTCTCAGCTGACTCCTGTGTGGAGAAGTGGGTGACTCTCAGGAGAATGCCTGACAGTCTCGGGTAAAATCCCTACCACACCTGCTATCTGCTGATATCTACACACTGATCTATAGCTTAGGGAACAAAGTTCTTATTTTCTATCCCCCAAATCTCAAACAAGTGCTTCTCAACCCAAATCTGACTGGGTTCTACAGTTAGATTCTCAAAGGAATATGGGAACTGCAGTTTTTGAGCTTCTCAACTCTGCACTATAGAGCAGAGCTTAGAAGGATGGAGTGGTTCTGATTTTTAACAGGCAATATCCAGCACAGATTATTCATTGATTAGGAAACTACTCTCATTTTATGATTTATATAGTTTATTCATGCCAGTTATCAGCTATCTAACATCTGCAAAGGAAAAATTTTAAATCTCATCCTGGGGGACCTAGGGTTATTCTACCTAACATCATAAGATCTATCCTGCACTCCTCTCTCCTGCCCCAAGTAATACTTCCAAATGTGCCTCTAGAAATAACTGTCTAGGAGTATGCAAGATTGCTGAATTCTCATCTCTTTCAGTTGCAGAATGTATTTGTATTTTCTTTACTGGAACTCCTAAGAGATGATTCCTTCACCCTCCCACACTCTCTCCCATTCCCTAACAAGTATGCTCTTCCCACCTGACCATGCTCTGGGTATACATAAACCCAGGTTTCAGCTTACTGGTGTGGCTGAAGCCAGTGGGCCAGTGGCACCATACATCTGAGTCTCCAATTTTCACTGATGATCTAGATACAGCCTGAGGTATGTAGGCAGGAAGGGGTGCTGAACCATGGGGCAGGTTTCATAACACCCCACTGGGAACAGAGCAGACAAAGTAAATATTATCCTGACTTGCTATTAGAGAGGAAATGAGGCAGAAGAACTTGCCAATGATGGCATGGTTGATGTGGGGCTCACTCTGTCACCTGGTGAGTCAGCAGCAGCCCTGCTGAGAATACGTCTTAGGAAGGCGGCTCCCATTCCATTTTGCACAGACAGCTGTAATACATTTGAGGCACATCACTGGAAACCAGTGTTCAAAAATAGAACCAGCCTCATCTATAAATTGCTTATAGGCATTTTCCATAGTCCTGTTATGTCATGTTAAAGGGCTTCCAGACAGATACTGCCCATATATTTGACTGGAAATTGTGAGTCAGTTCAACAAAAGAAAATCTCTTGAACTTCCAGGTAATAGAAACATTAAGTTTGCAGCACTCTAGTTAGCCTGGAGTGGCCCAGAAACAGCAAACAACATCTGTGCACCATACTTCCTCCCACCGTACCAGCACAACATGTCTTTCCTCACATAGTGACCAACTTGACCTTTCACTTTCCCATTTGAAATTACGATTACTCACTTAGAAATATCCTAAAATCAAAGCAATGGACTTGAATTTTATAGAGCATGTCAATTTCCTTCTCTCATCACAAAAACTGCATTATAACTCTTTGAATGTATGTCTTGATTACACATTTGATTCTTCAGGGTCCTATTCAATGTAAGGACAACAGAAATTTCAGACAAGCATATGATACTCTTTGTAATTGGCAATCAACAGAGTTGGATACTTTTCCTGAAAAAAAAAAACCTCCTTCATGAAATGAGGCCTATTGACACTGCCTGACTTCAGTTTCTTTATTATATTGCCTTGGTGATTGCAGAAGTCACTGATTTTATTCTCTGTGTTGTATTCTATTCTATTTGATTTCTGAGGACCCTTCTCTGCTATACCATCATTAGCCTCCCTAAGCCATTCACCTCCCCCACAAAGACTGCTTCCTCTACGTTAAGACACTTCCAATAGTATATGATACTAACCATGTTCTTGTTTATTTTAACCTCAAAGTTTCTCAGTGATGTGATCTCTTTTTATGACTTTATTTCTTGGACACTTCTGCTGTGCTTAATTCTTTGAAATCTAGTTTTTGCACTTGCTACTTTCCTAAAACACCATCATTCATTCTCTAAGCTCTATAGTGACTATCCTGTTTACAAACTTAATAGTCTTTTCTGTATATCATTTCTCACATATTTGCCAAAGTTGACTACCCTAAGGCTTAGTGTAACTGTATTGCACACCAACCTCAAACTCAGTGACATGAAACAGCAACCACACATTACTGCTCACTCCTTTTGTAGGTTGCTTGGGATTTGCTTGATATAGGATACATTTCTGTGGTGGCTCTTGCTTCAGCTCATGGCTGCTGGGGTGGCTTTGCTTTACGTTAATGCCATCCAGGGAGGCTCTTCTGCACGTCCACTTTTTATGACCAACAAGCAAGCTGGGGCATGTTCTTCTCATTGAAATGGTAGAGATAGAAAAGCTGAGTGGAAACATGTAAAGTCTCACAAGGCTAGGCATGGAGCTAGCACAATCACTTCTTTACACATGATATTGATCAAAACAAGTCATATGGATAAACCCAAAGTTCAAGGTTGGAGCACTACAACCATTGTCATGGTAAAAGTGTAGATGTAGGTAGTGGCGGAGAGTTGAAGCCATTCCTTCAGTCTGTCACATCTGACACACTCTTCCACTTTGGCTTTTGTGTCTCTGCATCATTCTGAGTCTCTTCCTAGGTTTCTGATGACCTTGCATTAGATCCTTTAATTATGAAACTGGATTTTCAGCAATACTCTGTCTCTTGTCCTACGCTCCTATCTTTATCAA
Organism: Rhinopithecus bieti; assembly: GCF_001698545.2. NCBI lineage: Eukaryota > Metazoa > Chordata > Mammalia > Primates > Cercopithecidae > Rhinopithecus > Rhinopithecus bieti. The sequence goes on from NW_016803392.1 coordinate 1,944,131, forward strand.
TAAGATCCTTAAATTCAATTAGTATCTCAATGTTGAAGTACCTCTCAGGTCTCTACCCCAAGCCCTATTTTCTCATCAACTTTATTGTGTTTATTTTACTGATACTTTAGTTCGTACGATTCACTGTTACCCTAGATTCAACAATTTAAAAAATAATTTATTGTCTTTCACCTAAAAACATCTTTCTCTCTTATTTCCTTTCACCCTTTCCAGTGGTTACACCATTATACTTCTTTATCCTTTATATTCTGTATCATGCTTCATATTAGGTCTTAACAAATTTTCTTAAGAAATTACTATTCTTTTCTTCCTAAAATGGCCTATGCTTTCTTAGCCCCTGACCCCCAGTCAAATTCTATCCCCATCCTTCAAGGCTTAACAAAATATGGTTACTTTTTCTGCAAAGCTACCTTCTCTGACATCTCTAGACTTCTTTGGTTTTCTTTGCTTTTGAACTCCAAAACTATTTTCAATCTATATTATGAGATTATCAATATTATGAATAATCAATTTGTCCATTCAATTTTCTCTGGTATAATTTGTTTTGTTCAGTTTACATATGTATATCTCTATTCTCCCCAAATAGACTATAAACCAAAGAGACAATGTGTTGCATTAAAGGAGTGTAGGATGTGGAGACAGCCAAATGTGGTTTGAGTCATATTCAGCTTCTTACCTGTGTGTCTTGAGAAAATTATTTAAACTCATTTAGCATCAGTTTTGGACTCTATTAAAAAAAATGGGTTATTTACACTGAAAAATCTTGCAGAAGAATAAAAGAGATCATGTATGGAAAGTACTCAGTACACAATGCACTCTCAATAATATTTTGGTTTTCTTTCCATTTTTCTTCCTTTTTGTCTCCCATAGCTGCTTCTTGTGTTTAATATTCCTGTGTTCTACTTACATGTATTCATTCCCTGTCTTTACTTCTAAAGCAAATTCCTTAAGGAAAAAAATCTATGCATTTTACATCAACATAGTTATCTGCATATACAGAAGACCTAAATTATGTGACCTGAAGTCTATATCTATTATGAATTTTTTTTTTAAAAGCCTGGCCGGGCGCGGTGGCTCACGCCTGTAATCCCAGCACTTTCAGAGGCCAAGACGGGTGGATCACGAGGTCAGGAGATTGAGACCATCCTGGCTAACACGGTGAAACCCCATCTCTACTGAAAATACAAAAAATTAGCCGGGCCTGGTGGCGGGCACCTATAGTCCCAGCTTCTCCAGAGGCTGAGGCAGGGGAATGGCGTGAACCTGGGAGGCAGAGCTTGCAGTGAGCCAACATCGTGCCACTGCACTCCAGCCTGGGTGACACAGAAAGACTCTGTCTCAAAATAATAATAATAATTAATAAAATACTAATACTAACAATAATAAACTTCCAAGGTTTCTAGAAAAGTCTTGCTTGTATTAGTAGAGCCCAGTGAATTGTGAAATAACTAAAACTTCTATTGAATGTTTTCAGTTATCTTCTTTTGTATGATGTTTTTCTCCCTGCCCTGTTAAGGAATCAAGTCACCTTCTTCCCATAAAACATTTCTCAAGGAATATCTGATATTGGTCATTCCTGGCTCTGTGTAAATTTTAGCCTGAGTATTTCTTCCTCCAAGCGCCTTCCTAACAATTTATTCATTCATTCATTTTGCTATTGATCAATGGCATTTCTTGGCTTATAGAGATTATATCACTCTGGGCCACATCATACACGGATAGTTGGGTTCAAAAATGCCCAACACCCTCATTCTCTTCAATTCACTGAGATAGAGCAATTCCTGGCTCCCTTTCACTCCCGGCCACTATCAGCAATTTAAGAAAATGTTATTTTCCCCATGATTTGGGTGAAAACTTGTCTGGTTTGTAGCTTTGTGGCTGACATAAAATTGGGAAAAATAGAATTCAAAGTGCTGTTAGTAAGACAGAATGGACAGAAGGCTGAAATCAAACCAATAAGGTAAAACTCAAGAGACAAACACCTACATTCAGTACAAAATAAGCTTAATCTTATAATCTTATATATAAACAAACAAGACAACAACAACAAAATGAACACATTGAGAGGGTGTTACTAAAGTACAAGTTATTCCTTGTTAGTGGAAACCCTAGTCTCATTTTACCCTGTCACATCTGGAGCACTGCATTAATTCTGCATGCAACACACCAGAAAGATAATTGGCAAACCGGGAGCAACTAGAGGAGAGCAGCCAGAGAATGGAGGATCTAGAAACCCTTCATGGTAAGAGGCACAAGACAGAAAGGACCTAGTTGCTCCTGATTATCAGGAGGTCTGCCTTGCTGGATAAAGAGTAGCCTTGCTTTATTTTGACCCACAGGGCAGCACTGGCATTGTCCAACAATGAAAGGTCTGTCTTTTAGGACTCTGAATTCCCTGTCTCTAAAATTTCAACCTAGAGCTCAAGGGACACTTAAAAGTGACTTCTTATATTTAGTCATTGTCAGACATTGGTATAAGCAATTTACATATCTGTCTATCTATCTATCTATCTATCTATCTATCTATCTATCTATCTATCAGTCATCTACCTATCTAATTCTCACAACAACCCTTGAAGTCAGGTATGAGCATTATTTTAGAGGTAAAGGGACTGAGGTTCAGAGAGTTTGTTGCCCAAGGTCATATAGTTCATTAGGGGCAGAACTGGGATTTGCATCTAGGCATTTATTTACCATCTGTCTCTAAAAGGTGGTCAAGACTTTGAGTTGCCTTTCACCTCTAAGTCTTTTTAATAGAGATTATTCTTGTTACAAAAGTAACAGTTAAAAATCCATCCATGCTTCATCTGTGACTTACAAAACTTGTACAGACTTATTTGAACTGTATATATTTTAAGTACTATCTGGTGGTAGAGCACAAGTAACATACAAGTTGGGATATAAAATTGATTTCCTCTTTCTTTGCAAGTTACTGCACATCCAAATGGGTCGTAACATATCTTTACTCCCTCTTGAATCACACAGTAAACCTTGAAGTTCTTTTTGTTTTTTCTTTCTTTTTTTTTTTTTTTTGAGATGGAGTTTCACTCTTGTTTCCCAGGCTGGAGTGCAGTGGTATGATCTTGGCTCACCGCAACCTCCGCCTCCCAGGTTCAGGCGATTCTCCTGCCTCAGCCTCCCGAGTAGCTGGGATTACAGGCATGCGCCACCACGCCCGGCTAATTTTGTATTTTTAGTAGGGATGGGGTTTCTCCATGTTGTTCAGTCTAGTCTCGAACTCCCGACCTCAAGTGATCTGCCCGCCTCTGCCTCCCAAAGTGCTGTGATTACAGACATGAGCCACTGCACCCTGCCAACCTTGATCTAAATCTCTGTGAATTATTAGCGTTACTTTGAATAATTCAGATGGGAGAATAGAAGGAAAGTATACTGGTATTTGGCAAGCTTTTTCTGGATGCCAGAAACTATCTTATACCACTTAATGAACTTAACAAGCTAATGAGCTAGATATTATTCCCATTTTATAGATGAGTAAACCAAGGTTCAGAAGAACCCACCTAACACTGCTATTAAGTTGCAGAGGCTACATTTGGACTCAGAGGCATCTGGTGCCAAAACATGCTTTTCAAACTGTAGCAAATTGTTTCTCAAACACAAACACTAGGGCATCTACTGTGGGCTTGACCAAGTCCAAGAGCATCACAGGATTTATTTGTTATCTTGCTGGACCTTTAAGAATACCTTCAGAGAAAGAAAAGAGACGCACACCTTAGCAGAGATTATATGAGACGGGCAATCTTAAACAGATTGACAGCAACACTTGGTCTATCTACAGCCTGAGAGTGGCTGAGGCTTGAGGAAGAGAGAAAGGGTGGAAAAGAGAAGGCTTCAAAGTCAAATCTCACAAGGGAAAATCCCTGGACCCCTGAACATTCGACCTTCCTTTCCCTTGTCCAGTCCTAGATGAGTCTGCTCAGCAACACTTTCCTGTTGGCCCCCACACACCATGTGGTACATTTCCTTAAATGCCTGCTTTCCTTCTCTTTCCTTACTAGAATCACCCAGAAAAGAGGGCACAGCTTGCTCTACTGCAGCAGGTCACCTCAGTGAGTTGCTAAATGGCTCCATCATGTGGGAAAGACCCAAACTTTCTATATTAGTTATCTATTGGTGCATAATAAGTTACCTCAAAATTTAGTGGCTTAAAACAGCAAAATGTTTATTTCACAGTTTCTGTAGGTTATGAATCTGGGAGGGACTCAGCTGGGTAGTTCTGGATTAGAATCTCTCATGAAGCCGCAGCCAAGGAATTGATCAAGTCTGCAGTCTCTGAAGGCTTAATGAGCTGAAGGAACTATTTCCAAGATTATGCACTTGAATTTCAGTTCTTTGCTGTGGAGGCTTCTCCATAGACCTACCAGAAGTATGGCTTTCCCTAGAGCACATAGCAAGTAACAAGAGGGTGTGGGGGGCAGGGGAGGGGGGATAAAATGGAATTTTAGAAAACCCTAATCTTGGAAGTGATACACCATTATTTCTGTCATGTTATTGGCCACCCAGATAAACCCTCATAAAATTCAGGAAGGGATTTTACAAAGGTGTGAATATCAGAAAGCAGAAGTCAATGGGGTCATCTTTGAGGCTGGCTGCCACACTTGCTACTGGTGGACTTTACAATCCTATGGGACCTTCAGTTAAAATGCAGGTGTTTCCAGAGACGGTTAGCATATCACAGGCCGTTCGGTAATTTACCAAGTTAGCTGCAACCACGAAAAGCAGAGCATATATGGGTAAGTTGTGTGTGGAGGGTTGATAGGAGGTATAAGAAAAAAATTTTCTTTGGAGTTTTGGAGGAGGGATAGTGGGGAAGAATCTATTTATTGGAGAAAGTATTAGGATGGTGCAATGATAAAGTCACCAAAAAGCAGAGTCCTCTCTAAGGGGAGGAAATAGACTGAGAGGAGTCTTTGCAAACATCAGCTATGGAGACTTTGGTGCTTGCACCCACAGTGTTTGTACAGAAATGGAGAAAAAAATAGGTGCTGCAGCTCACTGCTGGTTAATTAAATGTTGATTCCAAGGCAGCTTGTGGAGTATGTGCACTATATATTATTCTCAGTTTGGTTTTTCTTCTTTTAAAAAAAATCACACATTTTAATTAACCTTCAAGCCCTTGCTGGGGCTTTGAAAGAACGTAATTGGCCTGCAGGGATTGGAACACACAACAGCCAAAGAAAAGCTACATCTCAGTTGTTTTCACTCCAAGGACTTATAAAATTGAAATTATTGTTTTATTTCATTCTTTGAAGCCCAGAGCTACATGTGAATTCATATTTGGAACTGGCAGAAGCATCCTTGAATACCCAAGTGAGGATCACAAAAAGATATTTAAGCAGCAAGTTATATGTATTTAATACTTGAATTTTATATTCATCTGGTATCTTTGAGTTTGCAATAAGAATAGTACTCTTCCACTTTTTGCTTTACTCAGTGAAGATGCAAAATACTTTGAGTGTAATTTAATATGCAAAATTTCAGTCAGGTGGGAAATCTCTTGATATTAAGATCCCTTAAGAGACTTCCAAATGTTTTCAGTTTTGTCAAACGTAAAGCTGAGAATCACACTCAATGTGCATATTTCATTTTCCATATGAAAATACGTCTTTACGTGACAGCAAAAGCGTTCCAAGAAAATCAAAGCAGAAGCTGGAAAGCATCTTCAAGCTTGGCCATGGAAGTCACAAACAATAATTTCACCACTTTCTATTGGTCAAAACAAGTCACAAGGCCAGCTCAGTTTCAAATAATGGGGAAACAGACTAACTCTTGATAAGAGGAATGGCAAGTCACATTGCAAAGAGGTGGGGACATAGAGAGATGTCATTCATTGAAAGTCATTGTTGTAACAAATCTACCATATACACTGTGATGAACAAACAACCAGAAACTTATACATGGATTAGAGTTTTCTGACTCCATACTGTGTCATGTACATTATTAGTGTTTGGTCGTATATCAGAATACATCTAAAATGATATTTTGCTTCTATCCAATCATAAAAAAAATACAAAAGTGAGGGCAAAATGGATAAGGAATCAGCAGAGCCTCCAACCTTGGCTTAAACCCAGATTCTTGCTTCTTGATCTATAGCTACTACTTCCCTTCTCTCTTTCAAGGAGACAACCACTTTACTGCTCCCATTATTCTGAATTGTTTGGTGGCTGAAACTATGTTAAAAGTAGACTTTTGAGCTTCACTTCATTAGTCAGGAAATTTTGCTTAAGCTTACAGGGGAGATAATTTACTTTAAGATCATGAGAATGAACCCACAGATCTACCAAGTACCTGTTGTCAGTGATTATAAGCACTTTTCCAACTTCCATTTTCTTTACCTATCCCTCTCTATTTATAAATATTCCAAAGAATGAACATTATGTCAGCTTTGGTATGTGTGAGTTGCATTTAATTCAGAAGGATTTACTTGTCAACAATAACCTGGAAATGGAGTATCTATGCTTGATAGACATCACATGTTCCTTAAGTATTACTATGAAATGTCAGGGTTCAGTCTTTGAGAATAAATTTCATTATCAAAAGCTGGGGATAACTTGAGCATAATAATGAGACACAACACAAGAGAATCAAAAGATACAAGGGTGAAGAAGGAAAGGACCTAACACTAACATTAGCTTCTACTGTAAGCTAGGCACCGAGGTAGTCACATAATCCACATGATCTCACTTGATTCCACAGCTACCAGCAAGATAGTTACTTTAACCCCAATTTCACAAATGGAAAAAAAAAAAGGCAAGTTAGGTTGGTAATACCTTAAGTCATGCAGCTAGTAAGTGGTAGTGCTTGAGTTTTGACTACATTTTGTCAGTTTTAATGTCCATGTTCTTTCCATTGCACTAGGGTAATAACTTCATCTACACTAATAGTAGAATCTCATTTAAAAATAATATTCTCCATGTTATGCAGTGCTCTTTTATTCTGTAATTCATAGTTTAATTTGGGTTTCATAAATTCTGGAATTCATTATGCTTCAAAGTACAAATGTTATCAAGATAATCTGGATACTATAGACAGTTTAAAATTTACCCTTACCAAGAGTGTTTCTTCTCTTCTTTTTATCAATAGGTGATACACTGATGAAATAAATCAGAGCAGAATAAACATGCAAACTGCTGATCAGTCTATTTGATTGATGGTTAGCTGTTTGGTAGGAAAGAAGATAAAAATAATTGCTAGAACAAATTTACATTTTTTAAGAGTCTTCAGTTGCTTGCCTTATCTCTTTCCACTACTATTCTGGAAAAGATGGTCTACATGGCACTACATCCTCTCTTGATTTTGAAAAGATTTCTCCCCAAATGAAAGCAACACACAACACACAAACCTGGAAAATTCAATTCTCACAGAAGTGTGAATATCTCAAAAAAAATTTTCCAAGCAAGAGAAAAGGTCATCTTAAAAATACTTTAATTAATTTTGCTTAGTATCATTAACAATTGAGAAAGCTAGTGAGGAATTATCTTCATCACTTTTATGTTTCCGTTTAATGCTCATTCAAGCTTTCACTCAGGCTGTTTGATTGGAATTTTGTTTCATAAAAAAAGAAGATACATAAACCTGGGCAGTGGTTTTGTTTCTAGTTCATAAAGTTGCTTAGTTTAATAATAAATGCATTTGTGTCTCATTATAATGTATGCATCTGAGATATTCTACACTAAATCTTTACATAGTTTCAATGTAAAGCTCAGTCTTCCAATTTTTAGCTCTTGTTATTTCTCCTGTGAACCTAAAACGATGTTTGCTGACTATGAACCATATTGAGAGAGAGGAGCTGTGCAACAATAATTAGGACTGGTGTTCTATGGAGTACTTACCATGTGACCAGCTCTGGGATAAGGCTTCCTAAGCCTTAATTCATTGAGCCCTTGCCATACACTTGTGGGATAGATGCTGTTATTAACTCCATTTGATAGACAAAGGATTAGAGTTTCAGTGAAGTTAAGACATTGCCCAAAGTGAAACAGCTATTAATGATGGAATTGGAACTGCAAATTTGTTTCGTCTGACAACAAACTCTCTACTCTTGTCTTAGTTCATTCAGGCTGCTATAAACAAAATACCGGTGGTGTATAAAAGACAATAATTGGTTTCAAATAGTCGTAGAGGCTGGGAAGTCCAAGATCAAGACACTGGCAGATTCCATATCTCGTAAGAACCCACTTCCTGATTCATAGATGGCCGTCTTCTGACTGTGTCTTTGTGTGGTGAAAAAACCAGGGCACTCTTTGGAGTCTTTTTAATAATGGCCCTAATTCTATTTATGAGGGCTCTGGATTCATGACCAAATCACCTTTCAAAGACTCCATCTCTGAATACAATTACATTAGGAATTAGGTTTCAATAAATGAATTTGGGGATGACACAAGCATTCAGTGTATAGAAACCCTCAACTACTATACTTGCTTCCCTAGTGATTTTTTTAAAGTAAACTTTTTATTTTGAAATAATGGTAGAGTCACATATAGTGTAAGAAATAATACAGAAATATCCTCTGAAAATTTTACAGAGTTTATCCAATAATAATATCTTGCAAGTTAGAGTACAAAATCACAACCAGAATATTAACATCGATAAGATATTAGTACAAAACAATTCCTTTACAAGAATCTTTTTTCTGTCCTCTTATTAGGACACTCACTCCTAACCTAACCCCTGGCAACCACTAATCTGTATTACATTTATTATTTTGTCATTTCAAAAATGTTTTATAAATGTAATCATATAGTATGTAACCTTTGGAGACTGGATTTTTAAACTCAGCATAATTCTCTGGAGATTCACCCAGACCATGGTGTATATCAATAGTTTGTTTTTTGTTACTGCATAGTGTTCCAGGATAATGAAGTAACACTGTTTAACCATACATTCATTGAAAGATGTTTAAGTGTTTCCAGTTTTTATCTGTTTAAAATAAGCTGTCATAAACATTTGTGTATAGGTTTTTATGTGAACAAGTTTTCACATCTGTGGAATAAATGACCAAGCATACAATTGCTGGGTTATATGGTAATGCATGTTAATTTTATAAGAAACTTCCAAATTACTTTGCAGAGTAGCTATACCATTTTCTACTCCCTCCATGAATGTATGAGTGGTCTAGTTTCTCTGTGTCCTTACCAGTATTTGTTGTTTCACTATTTTTTATTTTAGCCATTCTAATAGTTATGTAGTGATACCTCGTTGAGGTTTTAATTTGCATTTCTCTAATGGTTAATGATGTTGAATATCTTTCATGTGCCTTTTTACCATCTGTATATTCTCTTCAGTTAAATGTATCTTTATGTCTTTTGATTTTAACTGTTAAGTATTGAGCGTTTTTTATGTATTCTAGATATTCGTTATATAGGATATGTAGTTTGCAAATACTTACTTCCAACCTGTAGCTTCTATTTTTCCTTTTCATGGGATCTTTTGCAGAGTAAAATTTTAAGGAGGTCTAATTTATCAATTATTTGTGCTTTTGATATCAAGTCTAAGAGCTCTTTGCCTAGGCCCAGATCCTGAAGATTTTCTGTTTTCTTTTTTTTTTTCTTTTCTAAAAGTTTTGTGGAGTTTTACATTTAGATCCATGATTCATTCTTATTAATTTTAAATCAAGTGTAAGGTTTAGGGCAAGGCTTCTTTTTCCCCTAAAGATGTTATAGGAATATTTGTTGAAAACTCCATTAAGTTGCTCTTTAACCTTTGTCAAAAGTCATTTTGGCAGAAGGTTAGAGACAACAATCAGTGAGATAAAGCCTAAGCCTAAGTGAGCTAAAATGTTGACAAAGTTGACCAAAGTGATGGTAGAAAGCTCTAATCTCTCTTTCCTACCTCGAGACACTGACTACACAACAATATGTGGACCCAATTGCCTTTTTGAAAACTCTGGAAACCGTTCAATAGATTGCAGACCCCAGGTGGGTACAAAGCCAATAAAAACTACATCCAAGCAGGTAAGAAAGTTTGTTGCATTTACTTGCTATATCCCCTCTCCCTGGCTGGCATATCGTGGTCTGATTGGAAGAAAAGTGTCAACTTCTGGCTTCTCCCTTAGAAAGGAAGAAGAAGAATAAAATGTGCATTCAATGTTCTGACTTTTGGGGGGCTATCTGAGGGGCTGCTTTCTGTCTCAGCTGATACAAAGTCCTGATGAGAGCTGGCAGAGTTTGGATGCCTTGGGGCTGCTAAGTTCACAAAGGTGAGGGAATCAGCTTTTTGAAGCATTGGAGAGACAGTGTTACTACGCAAAGACATCACAGGGAGCAACAGATGTTGAACTCCCGGAAAAAAAATGGAGAAAACCCTTTTTAACTGGGAAGTTACTTTCTTAAGCCCAGATAAGGCATCTCTCCAGAAAAGGTTTGAGAATTCCCCAGAATCTCAATTTGCACTGGCTGATGAACACCTTCCCTGAATGAAGTCAATCAGTAATGACTGGGAGAGGAAGTCTTTTTAAAAAAATTACTCAAAATTTAAAAAAAGGTCACAAATCATACAAAGAAACAAGAAATAAGACCCCAATTAAAGGAGCAAACTAGATCTTCAGAAACTGGCCTTGAAGAAATGGATATCTATCATTACTTGACAAAGAATTCAAAATAACTGTCTTAAGGATGTTTAATGAAGTAAAAGATAACTCATAGAGACAATTACCCAAATCAGAAAAAAATGATGCATGAACAAAATGGGACTATCAACAAAGAGATAGAAAGAGTAAAAAAGAATCAAGCTGAAATTCTGGAGTGAAGAATGGAATAAATGAATTAATAAATTCACTAAAGATGTTCAATAGAAGATTTGATAAAGCAGAAGAAAAAAATCAGTGAACTTGAAGATAGATTATTTAAAATTATTGAGGCAGATAATAAAAAAGAAAAAAAGAATGAAGAAAGGTGAAAAGAGTCTGAGGAACATATGAGACACCGTCAAGTGGACCAATATATACATTATGGCAATCTCAGAAGAAGAGAGAGAAAAATCAGCAGAAAGCCTATTTGAAGAAGTAATAGCCTAGAAGTTTCAAATTTCAGGAAGAAAATTGGTATAAAAGTTTAAGTATCTCAACAAATTTCAAATAAAACAAACTCAAAGATGCCAACAGCAAGATATAAAAAAATTGTCTAAAGTCAGACAGAAAGAATCTTACTTGTTTATGTAACTGACAAGTGAAAATTGTATTTATTTATGATGCACAACATTATGTTTTATATGTGTGCCTTGTGGAATGTTTAATCAAGTTAGTTGACATATGCATTACATCACATATTTTTTGTGTGTGGTGAGAACACTTAAAATCTCCTCTTTTAGCAATATATTGTTATGGACTATAAGTCCTGTGATGTACAGTAGATCTCTTGAGCATATTCTTTCTAATTTGACCAATATCTCTCCAATTCCCAGTTTCTGTTAACCATCACTTTACTCTTTCTATGATTCCCCATATAAGTGAGACCACAAAGTATTTGTCTGTCTGCACCTAGCTTATTTTACTTAACATAATGTTCCCTAGGTTTACTCATGTTGCAAATGACAGAAGTTCTTTATTTTGAAAACTTAATAGCATTCTGTAGTGTATATATACCACATTTCCTTTATTTGCTCATCCATTGAAAGAAACAGGTTGATTCCATATCTTGGCTATTGTAAATAATGCTGCAATGAACATGGGAGTACAGATATCTCTTCAACATACTGATTCCATATCCTTTAAATACATACCCCCTATAGTGGGATTTCTGGATTATATGATAGTTCTAATTTTAATTTTTTGAGGAATTTTCTATACTGTTTTTCACAATTGCTGTATTAATTTACATTCCTTCCAACAGTGTACAAGGGTTGCCTTTTCCCCACATCGAACCTCACCAAGATGTTTTACCTTTTGTCTTTTTGATAATAGTCTTCCTAATATGAGTGAGATAATATCTCATTGTGGTTTTAATTTGCATTTTCTTGATGATTAGAAGAGAAAATCTTAAAAGCAGTTAGAGAAAAGTGACTCATCATGTACAAGAGAGTTTCCATAATAAGTTTCACAAATTTCTCAGTAGAAACCTTGTGGGCCACAAGGAATAGGATAATAGATCCAAAGTTCTGAAAGAAAAAACCTGCCAATTAAGAATGCTGAATCTAACAAAACTGTACTTTAAAAATTATGGAGAAATGAAAAGTTTCCTAGATAAACAAAAGATAAGAGAATTCATTACCACTTGACTTGCCTTATAAAAAATACAAAAAGAAATTCTTCAAGTTGAAATGGAAGAATTCTAGACAACAACATGAAGGCACATAAACACAAAATACAAAGCTTTCTGGTAAAGGTAAATTTTAGACAAATCTAGAATCCTGTATTGTTGTAATATTGATCATAAATCAGTTTAAATTCTGACATAGAATTTAAAAGACAGACATGAAAAATAACTATATCTATGTTAATAAATATACAATATAAATAAATGCAACTTGCAACAATTATGTAAAGTATAAGGGGTAAAAAGCAAAAGAGCAGAGTTTGTTGATTCAATTAAAATTCAGTTATTCCCAGTTTAAGACAGTCATAATATTAAGATGTTTTATATCACCCCCATGATAAGCCCAGAAAAAATACCTATAGAAGATACACAAAAGAAATTGAGAAAGGAATAGAATCAAGTAACAAAACAAACAAACAAACAAAAAATCAGTGCAACACAAAGAAAGGCCACAAGAGAGGAAAATAAAGAAAAATAGCTGTAAGAAATGCAACTAAAAATGCAATGTCAATAGTAAATCCTTTCTCATTAGCAATTACTTTAAATGTAAATGAATTAAATTCTTCAATCAAAAGACGTAGATAGGGTGAATGGATTAAAAATTAACTACAGTAAGATCCATCTATATTGTGTCTTTAAGAAGTTCACTTTAGATCTAAGGGCAAACACAGGCTGAAAGTGAAAACATGGATAACAGTATTGTATGCAAATGTTAATCAAAAGAGAGCAGGGGTGGCTATACTTATATGAGACAAAACAGATTTTAGGTAAAAAACTATCACAATAGCCAAAGAAGGACCTTACATAATGATAAAAGATCAATTTATCAGGAAGATATAACAATTATAAATAAATATGCACCTAACATTAGAGCTCCTAAATACATGAAGTGAACATTAACAGAATAGATGGTAACACAATGGAGGAGGCTTTGATACCTCACTCTCTAGACTTGATAGATATATGCAGATCACTCTACTCAACAAGCAAAATACACATTATTTTCAGGTGCACACGAAATATTCTATAATATAGAACACACATTAGGCCATGAAACAAGTCTTCACAAATTTAAGAAGATTGAAATAACACCAAGTATATTTTCTAACAACAATGAATCTAAAAATCAATCGCAGAAGGGAAATTGAAAATTTACAAATATATGAAAATTAAAAAACATATTCTTAAGGAAACTATCAGTAAAGAATAAATTACAAGGAATATTTGAAAATATCTTGAGACAAATGAAAATGAAGACACAACATACAAAACAAAACTTATGGGATGCAATGAAAACCATGCCAAAAGTTAAGTTTATAGTGGCAAATGCTTATATTAAAAAAAGAGAAAGATTTAAAATCAACTGCCTAACTTTACATCTCAAGGAACTAGAAAAGGAACTAACTAAACCCAAAGTTAGTAGAAGGAAGAAAATATCAAAAATTAGACCAGAAGTAAACAAAATAAAATACAGAAAAACAACACAAAAAAATCAACAACAGTAAGACTTTTGTTTTTTTCTGAAAGACAAACAAAATTGACAAATTTTTAGCTACAATAAGAAAGAAATAGTACTTAAATACCTAAAGTAAGAAGTGAAAAAGGGGACATTAAAACTGATGACACAAATATTAAAAGGATCCTAAGAGACTGCTATGAACAATGATATGCCAACAAATTGGATAGTTTTGAAGAAATTAATAAATTCCTAGAAATGTATAACTTACCAAGACTGACTCATGAAGAAATAAAAAATATAAACAGACCTTACAAGGTAACTGAACCAATAATCAAAACCTCTGAGCAACAAAAGCCCAGAATCAGACAACTTCACTAGATAATTCTACCAAACATTTAAAGAAGGATTAACACCAATTCTCCTCAAACTCTTCCAAAAATTTGAAAAGGAGGGAACACTTCCAATTTCATTTTATGAGACCAGCACTACCCTGATCCTGATAGCAAAGCCTGACAAGAAAATAAAACTACAGACCAATATCTCCAATGAATAATGATACAAAAACCCTGCCAAAATTCAATAACACATTAAAAGAATTATGTACAACTAACAAATAGGATTTACTCTTAGAATGCAAGGGTGGTTCAACATATAAAAATCAATCAACATAAGAGACAACATTAACAGAATGAAGGACCAAAAACCATATGCTTATCTCAACTGATGTGGAAAACACATTTGACAAAATTCAACATCATTGTATGATAAAAAAAAAAAAAAACTCAGCAAACTATGAATATAAGAAAACCACCTCAACACTGCAGAAGCCATGTAGGAAACCCTGTAGCTAGCATCATATTCAATGACAAAAAACTGAAAACTTTTTCTCTAACATAAGGATCAAGGTAAGGATGCCCACTCTTACCACTTCTAATCAATGTAGTATTTAAAGTTCTAGTCAAAGCAATTTGGTGATAAAAAGAAATGAAGAATATCTAAACTGAGAAAGTAGTAAAATGATCTCTGCCTGTAGATGACATGATTTTATATGCAGAAAATCCTAAAGATTCTGGGAAAAATCATATTAGAATTAATAAATTCAGCAAATGACACAAAATAAACATACAAAAATCTGTTACATTTTAATACACTAACAATGAACAATCTGAAAAGAAAATTAAAATAACAAACCTGTTTACAATAATATCCAAAAATACTTAGAAACAAACTCAAGAAATTGAAAAACTTGTACACTGAAAACTACAAAACATTGCTGAACAAAATTAAAGGAGACACAAATAAATGGAAAGGCATTCTGTGCTTAAAGATTAGAAGACTCAATACAGCTAAAATGTCCATACTACCCAAAGTGAATACTACGGATTCAATGTATTTCCTATAAAAACCCCAATGGGGCCGGGCGCGGTGGCTCAAGCCTGTAATCCCAGCACTTTGGGAGGCGAGACGGGCCCGGATCACGAGGGTCATGAGATCAAGACCATCCTGGCTAACATGGTGAAACCCCATCTCTACTAAAAAAATACAAAAAATAGCCGGGAGAGGTGGCGGGCGCCTGTAGTCCAGCTACTCTGGAGGCTGGGCAGGAGAATGGCGAAACCGGGAGGCGGAGTTTGCAGTGAGCCTGAGATCTTGGCCACTCGCACTCCAGCCTGGGTGACAGAGCGAGACTCCTTCTCAAAAAAAAAAAAAAAAAACCCCAATGGCCATTTTTTTTTTTTTTTTTTTTTTTTTTGCAGAAAATAGAAAAAATTGTGCTACAATTCAAATGGAATTTCAAGGAACACCAAATAGCCAAAATAATCTTGAAAAGAAAAGAAAGTTGCAAGCGTCATACTTCCCAATTTTAAAATATATTATAAAGCTACAGTAATTAAAACAGTGTAATAGTGCCATAAAGATATACATATAGATCAATAGAGCAGAAGAGAAAGGTTAGAAGTAAACCCTCATACATATAGTTAGATAATCTTGGGCAAATATTTCAAGATTACACATTAGGGAATGAACAGTCTCTTCAACAAATGGTGTTGAGAAAACTGGATATTAACATGGAAAAGAATGAAGTGGGACCATTGCGTGCCATAATATACAAAAACTAACTCAAAATGGATTAAAGACCTAAACATAAGTTCTAAAACTGTGAAACACCTAGAAGAAAATGTAGGGGAAAACTTCATGGCATTGGATTTGGCAATGGGCTTTTATGTGTGACACCAAATGAACAAGCAACAAAAGCAACAACAGGCAAGTGGTACTACATCAAACCTAAAATCATCTGCACATCAAAGGAAACAACGACAAGAGTGAAAAGGCAACCTACAGGGTAGAAGAA
Source organism: Rhinopithecus bieti (assembly GCF_001698545.2). Taxonomy (NCBI): domain Eukaryota; kingdom Metazoa; phylum Chordata; class Mammalia; order Primates; family Cercopithecidae; genus Rhinopithecus; species Rhinopithecus bieti. Next base: position 1,960,212 of record NW_016803392.1, read on the forward strand.
AATATTTGAAAATCATACATCTGATAACAGGTTGATATTCAGAATATAAAAAGGACTTGAACAACTTAACAGCAACAAAAACAATTAACAAATGGATGAAGGACTTAAACACACATTTCTCCAAAAAAATTATACAAATGGCCCAGAAACATTAAAAGATGCTCAATATCACTTAATCATTGGAGAAATACAAATCAAAACTACAGTGGGATATTACTCCACACTTAATAGTATGACTACTATCAAAAAACAGAAAATAACAAGTGTGGGTGAGAATATGGGGAAACAAGAACCCCTGTGTACTGTTGGTAGGAATGCAAAATGGTGCGGCTGCTGTGAAAAATCAGTATACAGTTTCTTTAAAAAATTAGAAATACAATTACCATATAATTCAGTAATCCCTCTTCTGGGTATATATCCAAAATAATTGAAAGTAGGGTATCTTTGAGCTATTTACACACTCATGTTTGCTGTAGAATTATTCACAATAGCTAAGAAATGGAAGTGAACCAAATGTACCCTGATGGCTATATGGACAAAGAAAATTAGGTATGTACATCCAAAGGAATATTGTTCAGCCTTATGAAAGAAGGAAATCCCATTACTTGCTACAAAAGGGATGAATCTTGAAGGCATTTTGCTAAGTAAAATGAGCCAGTCACGAAAAGGATACTGTATAATTCTGCTTATATTAAGTATTTAAAGTAATCAAACTCATAGAAACAGAAAGTAGAATTATTGTTGCCATGAGCTGTTGGGATGGGGAAATGGGGAATTGTTCAATATGTATAGTTTTAGTTTTGCATGATAAAAATTTTCTAGAGATCTGTTTTATGACAATGTGAATATAGCCAACATTAGTGGATCATACACTTAAAAATGGTTAAAATGGTAAAAAGAAATCAGCTGGACATATTTGTGTGACTTTATTTATGGTTTCTCTATTCTGTTCCATAGCTTAATGTGTGTCTCTCTCTACCAATCTCATATTGTCTTAACTTCTATAGCTATAGAGTAAGCCTCCCTCTTATAGGGTAGAGAGACTCTTTTCACTTATTTATTATTATTATTGTTTTAGCTATTTGGAGGCAGTGCCTTTTCATATAAATTTTAGAGTAAACTTATCTACGCTGAAAAAAATTCTTGCTGAGATTTTAATAGTAATTTTATTAAACTTATAGATCAATTAGGAAAGATTGATATCTTTATTACGTTGAGCCCTTTAATCCATAGGCATGGCATGTCTCTCCATTTATTTAGTTTTTATTTATTTCTTATTATGTTGTAATTTTTGTATAAAAGTTATGTACATGTTTTATCTATTCTGTTTTCCTTGAAGCAATTGTGAATAATAGTGTAGTTTTAATTTCAGTTTCCACAAATTCATTGTGTGCATATAGAAATAAAATTCACTATTTATATGTTGGTCCTGTATCCTCTGATCTTACTGAACTCACTTATTAGTTCTAGGGTTTGATAGCTTGTTAATTAATTAATTAATTGTTATTTATTTGTATATAGATAAGAATGAAATATGTAAGTGGATATAGTTTTAATTCTTACTTTCCAACTTGTGTGCATTTTTATTGTCTTATTGCAGTGGCTACAACTTCCAGTAATGTTGAATAATATTTATGAGATTAGGTATCCTTGCCTTGTTCTGATTTGGGGAAGGAATGTAGTTTTTTATTATCATGTAAAATTATAGGTTTAGAAATTTTATATGGTTCTGTGAAAATGAGGACACTTAGAAGTCTATATAGACATGAAAATTTTCTTTTGACAGCTTTCTTCTATTGGCAACTTTTAAACCCATTTACCCAAGTTCCCCTTTTCCCAATTCAAATCATATTGTCCCAAGTTTCCCTGCCTGTTAGCTTAATTGCCTCCCATTATCTCCCCAGTAGCCCCTTGGCACTGCTGCAATCAGGCTGGTAGACAAATCCCTGTGATTGGGGGAAAGGTGGGGAATGAGTGGTTTTAACAGTGGCCTGATAGAGGTCACATGTCCACTATCGATATCTTCCTAGTAGCATCGCAGCAATGAGAGTCTATCCAGGTTTTGGGCTTGCCATGCTTTCTCTTGAAAAAAAAATCTCTCTTTTTCTAGTGCTAAGGTAGTTTCCGTTTTCTCATGATGAACTGGATGCAATTCTGTATGAAGAGAGAAGCTTGGCTAAACAATTTCTGAGCATATAAATCCATGATATTATTATTAATCAAATACAAACACACTATAGCTCAAAACATGTTTTCCTATAATGATACTTAGTATGCCTTAGCAGCTTAGTAGTTGCAATAACCTCCTAATTACCAAGTAGTAACTGTTAGTTTCCCCTTCATAAATAGAGGAACTATACTTCTTGCCTCTTTTCTTTTTCCTTTTTTCTACCTCAACTAACACTGATCAAGCACTAGATACTGGAGTGGTAGAGAGGAAACCCTGGGCAATAAAATGGGGTAAAACACTTATTTCTATCATCTTTAAAGACTCACATTTTATGGTGGACAATAATTCACAAAATAAAAGGATAAAAAGTAAAACCTCAAGGTCATAAATGTAAGGGCTCTGTCTCATAGTACTAGGTAGACCCACACACTGTCATAGGCTACTTGATGCTTTGCCATGCTATCTCTCCTAATCCTTCCCCCCAACAACCCTAAAAGATAGGTATTATTTCACCTGTTTTATAGCTAAGGAAGTTAAAGTAGTGTGGCCATCATTATACAGCTAATAATAGGAAGGGTTCAGTTTTGAAACTATATCTCACTCCAAAGTCTGGGTTCTTTCTACTACACTGTGCCAGCTTCATACTAAATTCATACTAAATGCCCATTTATTGGACAATAATAGAAGAGTTCATACAAGAGTTAATTTAGGACTCAGGCCCTGAAGGATGATCAGAGTTCTGGGTAAGTGGAAGGAGCTAGTCATAAGAGTGCAATTCAGGAACAAGAATCAAACAAACAAACAAACCAAAAAAGGACAGAATTTTGGTTATAGCATGCGAATATATCTTCAAGTTGAATCATGTGGCTGTTTTTGCTATTGTAACATTTCTGTGGGACTCAGTGGGACATCAAAAGGAAAGGGGACTTGGAAGCAGAATACAGAGTTATGAATGCCAGGCTTAGACATCTGTATTTTATGGTCAACCTTAAGTGAAAGTTTCAGTAGAATGTTACATTCATAACCTGAATGAATCATGACTTCTGGTACACCATACATTTGTGTGGTTTCTTTCCCACATTGACTCTGGGTTTGGCCATGTGACTTGTTGTGTGACTTTGGCCAATGGAACATCAGTGATATAGTTTGGATGGTGTCCCTGCTCAAATCTCATGCTGAGATGTAATTCCCATTGTTGGAAGTGTGGTCTGGTAGAAGGTGATTTGATCATGGAGGAAGATTTCTCATGAGTGTTTTAGTACCATCCCCTTGGTATTGTCCTCATGATAGTGAGTGAGCTCTCATGAGATCTGGTTGTTCAAAAGTGTGTGGCACTTCCCCCATCTTGCTTGCTCCACTGCCACCATGCGAAACGCCTGCTCCCCCTTTGCCTTATGCCATGATTGTAAGCTTTCTGAGGCCTCCCCAGGAGCAGATGCCACCATTATACTTCCGGTTCTGCTTGTAGACCTTTGAGCGAATCAAACCTTTTTTCTTACAAATTACCCAGTCTCAGATATTTCTTTATAGCAATGCAAGAATGGCCCAATAAAATCAGCAAATATGATGTAAGCAGAGATTTAATAAGCACTTACATATTGAAGTGTGTCCTCTTCAAAGGCAGCTGCCTCAATGTAAGAAATGTGGAAAAGCCATGTGGAAGAGAACCAATGTGCCCCAGTTGGCAGATCTCCTTATGTAAGGCATCTCGGACCATCCACCTAGTCAGCTGCCATGAGTGATCTTAGGTAAAATGAGCTGAAGAACTGATCAGTCCAGCCCAAACTGGAGAATTATGAGCCAACAAATTGTTTTAAGTCACTAAGTTTCAGAATAGTTTGTTAAGCACCAATAAATAACTGACTCACAGGTATGAAAACTCACTGAGAACAGGTCTTGTGTCCCATATGTTTAGATGAATAACCTCATGGCTATTTCAGTTACTCTGCAGAAATGAAGGCAGAGCTACAGTTACCTGGCAAAGATGAGACCACTTAACACAAAGTCAGAGACTGTCTATGAGGGAGGGATATACAGGGGCCTCCTAACAAGCCCTTGAAGTGTAATGATGGGTCACTGAGAGAAAAACTTACATTGGACCAAACAATAAATTGTTGGCCAATTCAAAATCTCTCCCAGCTCTATGATAATTCAAATATTGTTGAGATTTCATCTTGCATATTATATATTAATTTAAAAATACATTTTCATTGAGAGAATGTAATATTAAAATGAACAACTTTATGATCCATTTCATTTTGCTTCTTGCAGTCTGGTTAACAATCCATTTTAATAAGCAAGGGGCTGCAGAACTACTGTCCACTTATGTAAATGAGAAGGTACACTCATCTTTATTCTTCGCTATAATTACCTTTTATTTATTTTTGAAAACTTCCTGAATTTCAGCTCACTGTTCAATTGGGAATCATATCTTGTCTATTCAGAACAGTTATTTTAATTTCCAGATTCTGAACAGACATTATTTCTGTGATTCATTTCACTCTGCCTTTTGCTTTGGTTTTACTGAATGTAATATATGTCTTTTCCCTCCATGCCTACTAAAAATTACTTTAACTGTGAGGTCCTTGTCTTTCCTCTCTCCTTTGTTACTTCTCACTCTAATTCTCAATAGAAAACCTCCCTTCAGCGTAAAGAAAATGGAAATTTTGTGGGGTAAAATTTTCTTTCTACTGTTTTTATTTCATGCATGATTACCTTGAGGCTTTAGTTTACAAGCCCTCCAAAAAGAAATATTACAAACCAAATGAAATTACCAATAGCTCCAGGAATATGAAGTGATGAGAGAGCATTTTATTCCATACAATCTTCAAAATAACTGGTGTCCAGAACAATACAACATGTATCAAGATGACTCATGAAAGTCTCTAACAGAACGTAGAAGAAGCTTGAAAATGAATGCAGCAGCATAGTGTAAAATTGAGCGCTATGAGGTACTAACTCCCTTCTGGAAAATACTGTGAATCATGTTTCAGACTAGTCATTTGCAAATGTTATCCATATCTTCCCCTTACAGCCATCATGACCTCCTCTGTCCCTCATTTGCCCTCACTGTCCCTCGACCAGATGCAATCTATCTTCCTAGAATTATAGCACATTCAAAGATATAAGGTGTGTGAAGAAGAGTCCTCAAATATATTTCAAAAAGAAATCCATGATCTTCTCTGAAGTGGGGCCTTCTCAGGTCAGTGTGAGCCCCTGGTTTTCAGGAGTATGAAACTGGGAGAAGTTAGCATGTTGGACCAGCATTGTACCATGAAACAGAGTCAAATTCCAGAAGATTATCTGTGGCAGTAGGTGCACTTAATTCTTTATATGCATATACCTACACTATGAGGTATAAAAGCTGACTGGAGTCATGGTTAATTTCATTTAATCAGATATCTGCCATTATTTTTTGTATGTAAAGGTATATAAAACAATGTGTGTCTTTGAATTTAGCACATATAATATCGAACTTAGCTGGGAGGATTTTAGTTGCTAATGGGCTAGCAGCGCTTTTGTTTGTGTTTTTTGTTTGTTTTTTCATTTGTTTGTTTGTTTGTTTTAGATGGAGTTTTGCTCTTCTTGCCCAGGCTGGAGTGCAATGGCACGATCTCGGCTCACCCCAAACTCCGCCTCCAGGGTTCAAGCAATTTTCCTACCTCAGCCTCCCAAGTAGTTGGGATTACAGGTATGAGCCACCATGCCCGGCTAATTTTGTATTTTAGTAGAGACGGGGTTTCTCCATGTTGGTCAGGCTGGCCTCGAACTCCTGACCTCAGGTGATCCACCCCCCCTTGGCTTCCCAAAATGCTGGGATTATAGGTGTGAGCCACCACACCAGGCCAACAGTGTTCTTAAGTTACTTCAAATACAATTCTTTAGCTTAGATTCTCTATCTGTAAACTTATAAAGCATGTACTTCATTGCTCTTCAGGCAGGGCTATCCAATTTTTAAGAAACAGAGACCCAATCAAATCAGAAGATCAAATAAAGGTGGGAGGATATTGTCAGATACAGAGCACATAGGATATACAAGGATCGGAACGACAGTAACTAGATCTTATTGAAATGGTAAGTCACCAGAAATCAAAGCTGCTTTCTCCATTCTTTGGGGCCTGATGATCTACCAGCTCAGATCTCCTGTGCATGTACTCTCTATTCTCCTTTCTTTAAATATTCATTTATTTTACTCATGAGCTTCCAAGTGCCCCCCACTAAATTGCTAAAATAATCCCTAATCTAACCATTTAGAAACTGTGGGTGTTGGGGGCAGCCCATAAAATATATGAACTAACTTTCCACCTCAGGGGAAGTGAAGACGGGTTAAGTCAATAGAGAGAAAAACTGTAATCATGTTATTGACATCACAAAAAGCAATACAATCATCCCTTGGTGTCCACGTGGATTGGTTCCAGGACCCTCAGTGGATACCATCGTCTGCAGATCCCTCAAGTTCTTTATGTAAAATGGAATAGTATTTGCATCTAACCTATGCACTTCCTCCTCTGTATTTTCAGTCATTTCTAGATTACTTTTAATAACAAATACAATGTAAATGCTATATAAATAGTTGTTATAATGCATATTAAAATTTGTATTATTTAAAATGTTTAAGATAGTCTCAATTTGTGGTTTGTTGAATCTAGACATGCAGAACCCATGAATATGAGGGTTCTCTAGTATTATGAGTTTTCTGTGTTGAAATGACACAGTGGTGCTATACATCACTGGGAGCAAAGCCAAACTTTTGGCCCATGGCATAATTAATATTTCAGTGTAGTAGCAGTTTGAAATGGATGTTTTCTATTGATTATGCATACTCTGTATGTGACAGAGGGCAAAAGAGGGATTTTAGCTAGAAGTTAGGCAGAAGTAATTGTTAGAAAACATTAAATAGAACATTCTTCCATTTAGAGTGCTTTAAAAGTTTGAGAGACTATCTCATTTAGTAGTAAGTTGTCAGTCACTGGAGATATTTAATTACTTCAGTAATAAAAGAGTATCTCCCAATTTTAATATTCCAATTCTCTGACTATATATTGGAGCTAACTGGTGTACCAAAACAAAGGAACTATTGACAAATACTTGATGCACAACACATACACGGCTAAAGCTAAAATTGTGCAATTTTTTCTTGATAGGGTCCAATGTAGTAGGTAAGCTACATCACTCTCTTGAACAGGACAGCTCATTCTGATTGTGATACCAGATGGGCAGGTAATGTCAAGGTTAGCATCCTATAATAAACATTAGAGAATTTCACCTACATTTTGTTCAGTAAAAACCTATTTCATGTCCACATCAAAACTCAGGACTATCACCAATCCACAATATAGAAAATCAGCATCTTAGACAGGTTTGAAAGAGCTCAGTCTTGAAGTGGTCCCTATAAAGTATCTATCCCTATAGTAAAGTCCCTATAGAGTATAGCTGACAAATGATGGTAGGAAAAGACAGGCTAAGAGGTATTTATTCATTTATCCAGGTTCTTTAAATCTTATTCTTGTATAAAATAAGATGATCAGTATGGTATGGACAAGGACTGCTACCTTAACTTCCCAGAAAGCTGGCTTCATGTAAAACTTTAACTTCATGCTGTGGATTTTTCTTAAATTTTGCTATAAAAAAGCACTATTTGAAAAAAATTTCAGTGGCATCTACAAAAGCTGTCATTTTTCATTGTGCCTTACTCTACTGCTCACTGTTTCCTGTATAATGGAAAATGGAAAACTATTGTCCAGGAATTGGTACCAAGAAAATATCTCCCCAGGCAACATTGGGTATCTTTTTAACATCATTATATGATGCTGTGTTTAACTTTTGCCTTGGTCACTTGGAAATTGTGAGCTAAAATAAGTGCTTAATTGTAGTAATGGTCTCCTTCTGGATGTGGATATCTGGACGTGGATTATTCTTCTCTAATTTTTTTACCTTGACTTTTGATATATGAATTTAAATCATACAACATTTATTTTAGAAGCAGATACAATATAAATTTAAAAATTAGGGGAATGAAGAAGACAGCTTCCGGACCAAATAGGCTATCAAATCAGTTAGTATTACAAAACATTTCAGAGAGATCTTGATATCTGAAATATGGGTGCTTCTGTGACTCCGACCTAACCCCACCTTTCCTAATAGACTAGCGTATTTATTAATCATTGATAAAAAATATCTGTTGACAAGAGTGAAAACTAAAATGCAATCTGTGGTGCATTGCGAAGAAGACTAAAGTTGCCAACCGGAGTAAATACCTGCTTTATTACAGTTTGAGATTTGTATTACACATACTCTATTATGTATTTATGATTAGGGTTATCATAGGTTTAGTCTTGCCAGGTTTTATACTTTAAGCATTGACCCCTCTATCTGGGGGATGAGGGGTGGGGAACTTGGACAGAGTCACCACATCCTCTTATATTGACCCTGTAGGATAACCACTCTCAGATGGATAAAAGAAAACAAAAACCAGCCTCCAAAAAACTATACAATGTTCAATAATAGTAGTAAGTTTATAAAGAATATGTACGTTTTCCTTAATACTTATAAGGAAATGATTACTATTGATGACTTGATGACTTTTTTTTGAGACAGAGTCTCACTCTGTCACCCAGGCTGGAGTACAGTGGCATGATCTCAGCTTACTGCAACCTCCGCCTCCAGAGTTCAAGCATTCTCCTGCCTCAGCCTCCCGAGTAGCTGGGATTACAGGTGCCTGCCACCATACCTGGTTAATTTTTGTATTTTTAGTAGAGATGGGGTTTCACCATGTTGGCCAGGCTGGTCTCAAACTCCTGACCTCAGGTGATCCACCCGCCTCAGCCTCCTAAAGTTCTGGGATTACAGGCATGAGCCACCATGCCTGGCTGAAGCCTTGAGTGCTATTGTACCCTTTTTGCCTGACATACATCTTGGGACATGATATACTCACAATTACTATCGTGATAAGTGTGTTGACTGAAGTACTGATGAAAAGGCAGATTTCAGTTTGCAACAGAAGCAGAATAAGATGAAGCAGTGATTTTGAATGGATAGGGAGAAATAAAAGTAATGGTGAAGAGGTCTGCTTAGATGAGCAGGAAAAAGTTCCAGCTAGGGGTAGGCTCTTACAGAAAGCTATTAATTATCTAATTTTAATATACCATAGGAATGCAACATAAAATGTTACAACTGCTTTCTTCCCCATTTATCAGGCATAACTGCACAATCATGTTTTAATTATGGTAGGCACAACTTAGAAAACATGAGTGTGTTTTCCACAGCTTTTAGGAAATTTCAGCCACTAAAATATGCACTGCTTAACTTCATTTGTGAGACTAGGTGATTTGTCATAACTTTCGTTATTTCCTCTATCAATTTAAAACATGGGCACCAAGTCTTTTGAATAAACAGAGAATTATTCTGCTGGTAATCCACAATCTCATAGTTCTTTGTTTGCGTTTATTACCCACGGCCAGGAGACAGACTCATAACTACATAATTTCCTACCTGTTTTTTTCTAGATGAATGTTTATTATCATTACCTATTGTCCAGCTCAAAATGCTGTATTCAGAGCAGCTTGGTGGGTCTAGTTCAACCAGGGGTATAATGTGAAGAAACCTGGATTCCTGGTCCAGAACACCTCCTTACTAGACATAAAATTTTGAGCTAGCCACTAATTATCTCTCTGACTTTCTTCACCTAGAGAGAGCAAAATGGATAGACGACCAAATGGGCTAACATAAGTGAATGTGCTTTAGGAATGAAAAGAAGGTATTAAGGTGCAAGGCATGTACCTTGGAGATTCAAAGGAGAATACAGAGGGGAGATCTTACCCACTCAAGTGTTGAAAGGTTGTGAGGGTGCAGCGTTGCTCTCTTTTTGGGTAAAAAGGCAGAATGTGATGGAGTTTGGTGTGCCACTGTCCGAGTTGTTCACCTGCCAGTGAGAAGAGCAATTGCATTATTATTTCTTCCCCATTCTTGGGTCTGTAAGAAAATTCTCCATTACTACCAACTATCCAGTATTGATCACCTGATTTTTACTGTCATCCATTGCGGACTTACTATAATCCTGGGACAAAAACAAATGAAGAGGAAGATGGATCAATAGTTCTCAAAGGAAAAAGATGGCAGCAACCTGTAAGAAGATCTGAGCTTCTAGGAATGATGGGCTATTTTTTCCATTTTTCAGAGACTTTTATGGTTTATAAATACTTTTCTGAAGAAATTAGTTCCACAGAATGACAGTGAAGTTGTGATCACATCCCACCACATTGTAATTTTACATCCCCTTCCTCCATCAAGGTTAAATTGCACCTTCCCACGCTACAATGTTTTCCATGCACTTTGCAACTTAAATAATAAATGATGCATGATTTAAGATGACAATTATTCTTTGAATACAAATCTCAAGAATAATGGTGATCATTATTCGGAAGAACAAGCATAGCAGAAAATACCAAGAGAGCAGTGTTCTTTTCTTGCTATTTTTCTTCTTGCTGATTTTTTGTATTTTATAAATTTTTTTCTGAATTACAACTTCATTCTTTAAGTTGTAATCTTTGAGAACCACCTAAAGTCATGAAACCTTAAAAGAGCCATGATAATCCAGGAGAGATTGTTCTATGTGGGAACAAGAGAAAAATAAATGAGGGGATTCAGCTTTAAGAAGAATTTCTGGGGATTAAAAAAATTCCCAAACTATTGAATAAAAGTTCATTTCAAGATTATGCCTTATTTTAATACTTTTAAATTTAAATTATGTATTAAAGCTGCACAGAGCATCTATTTTGTTTAAACTCAGTGTATTCAATAAATATTTGTTAAACACTACCATATGCCCAGCTCCGCTCCATGCAGGAACCTTTTTCTTTCATTCACTGATTTCTGAAGAGCCTATTTCAGGGTGGCGACTGGACTGCCCTGCAAACTTTTTCCTCTAATCCCCTGAATATTCACCAGCGTCCACACCAGAACAAGTATTCCATGGTTTCTCAAGGAGATTTACTTGTAATGAGTGAGAGACTCCTTCCAATTCGGGGGAGCTGAGCAGAAGTTTTGGTGGAAAACATAGGGAAGTGAAACTTTGGTTCAAAGAAAACCTGCTTTTCCTTCTTACCACCTCCCCTTACTGCTTTTCCCCAAACAAACAAATACAGGTGTGCTAGTCTTTAAGGCGATTTCACCTTCTTGCTCAGTCTTCCTCCCAATTTTCATTCTGTTTTTCTCCCTGTCTCTTCCTCTCCCCTATTCTCTTTCTCCTGGCTTCACTCCCTCCCTCTCTTTCCCTCTCACAGTCTGCTTCCTCTCTCCTTTATAGACCATAATATATTTCCTTTAATCAATATGGAGTATCTTGGAAACTAAGGTGAAACCAAAATCTGGCTTGGAGCCCAGACATCACTTTCTGAAGCGACAAGCTCTGGTAATAGGGGAGGGTTTGCAATTATACAGATCATTGCTTCGACCTGGTGCAAAGTCAACCAGGCCACAATACAAGAACAAAAAGGCTTAATTTCTGCAGCTTCCAAAGGGCTCTGAGCATTGCCTCAGTAAGCATTGACCTGTCTGCTGTGCTAGCTAGCTCATTCTGCTCTTCTTCAGTTGAAACCCCAAGATAATCAGCTCAGCTCATTTGCTGTTCCCCTTGTGATCTTCTGCCTTGTAAAGTGAAAATTAATGTCCTTATTACATACGTTCCTTTCCCTCACAACCTACCCAAAATGATTTGCACAAAAAAGCACCCTTTTAATGGTGCACGGCTCTATATCCTAAATATCTGATTAGTTGTACCTTTTGCATCTTGGCATCAGCTTTGATAGCTTTAAAAATGGCACTTTCTAATCTTCCTTTGAAATAAAATTTCTCCTTTCAGGCTAGCTTAACATGCAATTTATGTAGAATACAGTAGAGAAGTTGTTTTCTTTCGGAATATATTAAGGCTTTCTAATCACTTTCAAAGTAAAACGAGAGTAGGAACTCAAATTATATGAGTGTGTTTGTCACCCAGATAAGGAGAATGCATGGGCTGTAATTGAACCCCTTATTACTATTCACTTTGACTTTCCTAGTTCAGCTTGTCTTGAGGCATTTCTCTTTTTTTAAGCTTTGGGGAATTAGAAATTTAAATGAGATGTGAAAGACGAAAGATGGGAGGGGGAGCTCTCCTGTGAGAATGCTTCACATTTCTGGACTCAGCAGTCATGGGGACCAGGAGAAAGCTGCCTGAGTTAAGAGAAAGAAACAAAAGTATTCTTCAAGAAGAAGCAGACAGTCTTTGGTAGTTTGCAAAGTCTTAAGAAGTCAAAATGTGAGCTCTTGATCATTTGCAGTTTTAGGACTTACTTGTAGATTATTTATGAGCTGATTACACTTATTTCTTTTTATTTTTTCTTTCTCCATCTTCTAAGGCAATTTTTAAAAAGTGTTTAAATTTATTTGGCTTCATCTTCCTGCTTAGTCTTTTTTTTTTTTCTGTTTTCTATATCTTGAGAATACAAATAGTTGCACTTTGACGTTGCAGTTGTCAATGCTGAGTTTCTCCTCTCAAGGGGTAGGTGTTTATAGTAAACAGCCTCCCTTCATCCATCCTTTAAAGCCTGATTTAGAGCACATCTGTGGTTCTTCCACATACCAGGACTTCATTAACTTCACTTTTTGCTAATACTCAGGGTAAATAACAACTACCACCACCACCACCACAACAAAACATTTAAAAAGTTATGTGGGTACACTAAGGTTTGGATTACGAGCATATTCCCCCAGTATCTCTCTTCTTTTAATTTCTAGTTGCTGTGCTCATAAAGTAACTCATTGCTGTGAAGCGGGTGAGGAGTGAGCTTTTTCACTTTGGTAACCGTATTTAGGGCCTATTCTGAATGCAGGGTGATTTAATCTTGGACTTCTTAACTAACTACATCTACAAAGACCCTATTTCCAAATAAAATCACATTCTTAGGTTCTGGGTTGAAATCAATTTTGGGGTAACACTTTTCAACATTCTATAATAGTAGAATCATAGGATATAAAGGCTGGAATTAAGGAACATAGAAATCACCAAGTTTAGGCCCTTTATTTTGAAGATAAAGTAACACATGATGAGATACTCAAACTTACATAGGTAGTAAATTACAGAGGTTTGTTTTCATTTTTTAACTTGAACACCAGATACGCTAAGCTAAGTTGAAAGAGGAGTGAATTTTAGAGAAAAGGCAATGTAGAAATTTTAAAACTGGCTACAAACTCTTTGACACCACTCCTGTTGAGAGCTGAGGTAAGGTCCATGTCCCCTCCCATGAGTGTAGAAGGACTTTTCACCCTTTGACCATTGGAATGTGGTGGTGATGATGCTGTGTGACTACTGAGGTGGGCTTTAAAAAGTGAGGAATCTCTGCCTTGTTCACTGAAACACTTTAATTTGGAGACTTGTACCACCATGTGAGAAGTGAGGCCCCCAAAATGTAAGGAAGATCACATGGACAGACCCAGACTAGTGCCCCAGTTGGCAGGCCAGACATGTGTGAAGGAGCCTCCAGAAGGTTCTACTACCAGTCATCATCACCCCCGTCTTTATATCTTCTTAGATGACATGCCAGACATCAGGAAACAGAGACAAGCCATCCCTGCTGTGCCAGCTGCTATCGTACTTATTAATCCATGCATAGGATAAAATGGTTGTGTTTTAAATCATTCTTTTTTGAATAGATTGTTACACAGCAATAATTACTGGAATAAAGTCACCTGTTGATAATCAGATAACAAATATATCCTATCTCTTTTCTGCCAGCCAGAGAAATAAGCACTAAGAGTCAGGACAGTTTAACTCCAAAAATAAGGATAGAATCTCTGAGGATGTATGCTGGTAAATGCTGACCTCACTGAGAGAAGGAGCTCACCACATGACTGTGGGAGAGGCTGTGTTGCTTGTTCATTACGATTTGTAAATTTAGTTGCAGCTGTTTCATGGTCATGGGAATGGCCACATATTTGTTGTTTTTCTGGACACCCAACTGGAGAGTACATATTGAAAGGATTGAGTTTGCTCTTAAAGAGCAATTGAACCTGAACATTTATAAAACTCTTTCTTCTGGGTTTTCAGTGCTGAAAATAAATGAAATGTAATGTGAAGTCCTTGAAGACAATTAAATAAGGTACTGTGAAGGACACTATATATATTCTTTAAAGAGTTCTCAGGAGAGGCTCTCTTAAGAGATGGCATTTGAGTTGAGTCCTAAACGAAACATGGAGTTCTAGCAAAGAGTATGAACTGTAACGTTGGCTAGCATAGCTTGGCGTCTGAAGGTGGCAGACCTATTTAAGGGCCAAGTAGATATAAGATGTCTACTTACACTACATTCTAAATGTAATGAGTACTTCTTGAGCACAAGTTTGAACTTGTTCTGGTTAGGGATCACTGCTGATTCTAATGTTTCTTAGTGCTAAGTACCCAGTAGACCAGAATCTTCCAATTCTATTATGGGTAGTTGAATTCTGAGCAGATGAAATGTGTGCATTGAGACTACATCTAGGGGCTAAAGTGCCCCCAGAGTTTATTTTAAACGAAGTTTAAAATTAAGCCTTAAAATTATGCTCTATAAAAGAGTGGCATTTATGATGCCTGTTGGGGAAAAAACGCACCACCAGTTACCCTCTATGAAGAAAGCACAGAGCAAATAAAAATAAATAGATGAGTGAACAAACACATACATACTATGCCTGGATAGAGACCCCCAAAAGCACTTAGGAAAATGTAATAAAACATACTTATTTTATATCCTGTGTCTGATAATTTGAGCATCAGCGTTCTTTTAGGTCTGATTCTCAACTTGGTTATTTCTGCTGTTACCCATGCTCTCTTAGTTTTTGAGTGTTTAGTGCACTGCTTTTAAATTTTCAAAGTTTTAAAATTTAAAATTTTAAATTTATTGTTAAATGAGATTCCTTAATATTTCATCTGTGAAGTTTTGTGCAATTTGTGTTTAAATTTTGCTTATCAGAGAGCATTCGTGTTTACTTCTGCTAATCAGAACCACATTACCATGGGTCAGAAAATTCTATAAAGGACCAGATAGTGAATATTTTAGGTTTTGTGAGCCATACTGTCCCTGATAAAACTGCTCAACCCTGCCATTATAGTACAAAAGGATCCATAGACAATATGTAAAGAAATGAGCATGGCTATGTTCCAATGAAACTTTTTTTGACACTGAAATTTGAATTTCATATCATTTTCATACGTCACAAAATATTTTCTTCTTTTTATTTTATTTCAACCATTTAAACATGTGAAAACCATTTTAGCTTATGGACTGTACAAAACATGGCAAACTGGATTTGGCCTGTTGGCCATAATTTGCCAACTCCTGTTTTAAACTAAATTTTTAGTGTATGGTATTTTGGAGGTATGATAATCAGAGAGAATTCTAGCCCCAAATGTGTCAGAATAAAATTGTGTTTAAGATTTCAGGAGAATTATTTTCTTCTTCTTATGCCAGAGGCAAGACAGATAAATATCCCTACTACCTCCCTCTGTGAGGCAGGATTTTTCCTGCTTTACTCATGAATACTTTCAGGGGCCTGGCTTGAGGCAGATGTTCCTGATCTGAACTCTTGCGATAGCTACGATTCAGGTGGTCTCCTCTTGGTCTGCTAAAGCTAAGTTCTAGGCCGTTAGGATTGGTAGTGAACAAATGCTAATTTGTTACTTCTGGATTACAAATTCTGGTATCTCATTTCTGGATTTAAGGGTTCTCTTTTATTCTAACCTCTAAGTGTATCTCTTACTTTCCAGCCAACTCAGGCATGCATTAAAAAAAAAAAAAAAAAATGGTTTTACGTATTACCCTGAACTTTGATGTTCTAGATACCTAAAATATTGCAAAAAACAGAAAGTCTTTGCACTGTATGTCGTGTGCTTTTCCCAGTATTCCACGCAGGTTTTTGTTCATGCTATGTTAGGAGGTTGGTTGTGCTTAGGAACAAAGAAATGGGGGAAGAAAATGTCTAGAGATCTTATGCATTCTAGAGGGGAAGCAGGGATGGAGTTGCCAAGGGTTAGAATGAAAAAAAAAAGTGAGAAACTTCTAGAGAAGAAAAAATTCCAGAGAAGTAGCTGAGGGAAAAAATAAAGTGATGAATACTGAAGTGGCTGAAGTTACTTTCCCACTGAAGCGGTCTCCAAAAGTAAAGAACATGTCATATTTGGGTAAAAAGAAGAGGAAAGGTAATTTTGTGTCAGAAATTTTATAAATGCCTGAAAGAAAGAAGGAGGCAAATGCAAGACATGGCAAGGTGCATGTGCAATGGAAGTGCAGCTATGTGCATCCAAAGATGGAAGGACATGAATACCGACACGACACAGGAACCATTGTGAGTTTGCAAACAGGCAGGTGATATAATGAAAATTACCACTTTGGGAAGATTAATCCCACAGAACAATGCAAGGTGGTTTGGGCCATAAAGTAATTGGTTGTGAAGAAGACCAATGAAGAAACTATTACAATAATTGATGTGTGAATGTTGAAGAATTTTGCCTATGACAGCAGAGATGGATGTGAGAGGAACAGATTTCACAGAACTGAGAAGTGTGGAAGAGGAAGGTCAGCAAAATGTGATAAACAATTAAAAGATGGAGCAGAAGTGAGAGAAGTCCAAGGTGAAAGAGAACACATAGATTATTACACGGCTTCTAAAGTTTCTTTTAGTTCTGCTTCTACCCCTAAAGGTATAATTTTAAAGCTCATTCAGTGGGGAATCAGGGAGATTCCAAGATACAGGGGTCTCAAAGGTTCAGTTTGGGTTTTATGTTATTTCTTTTTCCTTCCAAATTGACAGAGTTGGGAATGGGGTTTTCTCAGGACAAGACTGTCTTTTCATCTGATCATTGACAGTGGTGTGAGCAGGCTCCCTCGACGTTTTCCATAGTAACACAACTATGGAAAGTCCCTGAAAATGTGACAGCTGAGCCCACTGATGTTCTGTGAACTGCCTTCCCACCCTCCCGCTGATCAGCCAGTCAGAAGTGGCAGCACAGCCCCTGTTACTCACAGCAATGCAGATCAGATGAGGAAAACTCAATTTGTATGACCCAGGGTTGAAAATTGAAAATGTCCCACCTTAACTGCTTTTCATGCTGGATACACTTCAGGAGCTGTTCTTTCTGACAACATAATCAAGGTTAGTGGTAGGCTTAGTGTTTTGTTTTGCTTTCTTTATTATAAAGAAGTTGTCACATTTTCCAAATGAATGATCCCCAAAATAAAGTTTTGGAATGGCAATGTCATTTTTCAGAGGCAGAGTGGCCTTCCCACTTTATGTTGTAGTACCTTTTTGCACCCTAGCTGCCAGTTGCCTCTTCAGAGAGC
The DNA here is from genome assembly GCF_001698545.2 of Rhinopithecus bieti. NCBI lineage: Eukaryota > Metazoa > Chordata > Mammalia > Primates > Cercopithecidae > Rhinopithecus > Rhinopithecus bieti. Next base: position 1,977,729 of record NW_016803392.1, read on the forward strand.
ATAATTAATGTATGCCCCCTAACTGGCACCTAGGGAGCAGAGGTACAAACTGTGGCTAACTGTATAGTTAAGAAGAAAATCGGTAAGAAATTAGAGAGGGAACATTATACCAACGTGGCACTACACTTCACTCTTTGCCTTTGCTGGGACATTTTGGAAGAACCACCTTAAAGATACAATCATGCCTTAACTCACTTCTTCAAGGGAGTTTGGCATCCACCTTCAAATACAGAAAGAAGAAACATATTCCTTTCTAGAGCAAGAAAGCCTAGAGTCCTTTTTGTTGTTGCTGTTGTTGTTTAATTTTAATTTCCGTAGGTTTTGGGGAACAGGTGGGATTTGATTACATAAGTACTTTAGTTGTTGATTTGTGAGATTTTGGTGCATCCATCACCCCAGCAGCATACAGATTTTTGATGGTAGAGGTCTAACAACTGAAAAAGACGATTAATATGACAAAAAGGAATAAACCTTGGGCTGAAAGCCAGTCTTTTGTTCTAGTCTGGATTCTGTCCCTAACTATAACACTCACTGTTCATCAAGTTCTCATTGTGTCAGACATTTGACAAAGTGCTTTTCATGCATTATTTCATTGATCCTTATCACTTTTCCAAGAGAAGGGTACTATTCTTAGTCCTCTTTTAACAGATGCAGAAACAGAGGTTAAGAGAGGTAAAGGAGCTTACTCAAGATCCCACAACTTACAGGTGTTGGTGCTGGTGTCTAAGACGGGGGTGGGACTCTGGAGGTGGAGCTCTTAATCACTGCTTGCCCAGAGTACTGGGCCTTCAGAGAGTCAACCAACTGCTTTGAGCCTCAGTGTACAAAATGAAGAAAATGGCCTTGATTTATAAGGCCGCTATCAACTTCAAGATCCTGTCCACCATAGTCTTCTGAAGGTTGGAGTATAAAGAGGTGACACAATCCAAAAGACTAAGGATATAAGGTCCCCGTCCTTGGGAAAGGCAGCCTTAGAGAGCAGGCAACTTTCTTTGAGAAGAGGAGGGCAATCCAGTGACAACAACTGAGTATTCAAGTCTTAGAAGAATCCTGGAAAGATTTATAAAATATTGGATATTGGTACATCTAGAAAACTGAAGGGTAAATCTTAATTTTGGGGAAATGACTTGGGGGATTGAAATACGTTATGTGGTTTATTTTCCTCTTTAGTAACTAGATGCTAGCCAGGCACAGCGGCTCATGCCTGTAATCCTACCTACTCAGGAGGCTGTGGTGAAAGGATCACTTGAGGCCAGGAGTTCAAGGCCAGCCACGGCAACATAATTAGGCCCTGTTGCTTAAAAAAGAATAAAAATAAAGATAAAAAATGGATGCTCAGAAAACAAAGCCCAAAACTGTGCAAAAATGCAATAAATTCCATTTTGAGAGATTTCCAGGTAATTCTGCCTTGGTTCTGCAACCTTCCACTTCCTGGAATCCTTTCATCTCATTTTGAAGTGGGTTATTAAACATTCCCTTCTTCATACTGAACCCAAGTTGAAAACAAACCAAAAAACTATTAAGGACTGTAGGTAGGAAAAATTTGGAATTAAATGAAAATCTAGCTGTACTCCCTAAAAATATAGGCAGAGATAGAGACATGTGCTTAATCTTCATAGCATTTAAAGTTGTTTCAGTCCTGATGAGGTGCTGTGCACAGCTATCTCATTTAATTTTTCATTCTCCTCCCTTCCCCCTTTCTCCTCTACATTTCTTTTGATCACAGGCAATGTTATCATCCTTTAAGCACAAAAATAGGTAAGGTAATATTAACAACCAATCTGATCACAGGTGTCCTCCACTTCTCTTTCATTTTTGATAGTGATGTGAAGGCTGGCTTCTCCACTCTAAAACATATCCCATACAAACGTTATTATTTGCATGATTTTTTAAAGAAACATTCTATGCCATAAAGCTATTCTAGTGAGTCAAGGGCTAATTATATACCGGGTAATTACAATTTAGCCAATACAAAAGATTGTTCAGAAGGAGACGACCTCTGAGCTCCCGGTAACTGCGGCTGAGCACCCAGCAAGCTGCTGTGATGCGTGAAAAACATCTTTCTTCATTAAGATCAAAGGAGCTAGTCACTTGTTCACAGTGCTGAGTTCTGCAGCTGAAGAAGTATTTACAGCAATTAACAACTTTTTAAGGCCCTCTGCTTGAATTGTTAACCTTCAAATAATCTATCTCTGGGGAAATCATTGATGATACAACCACTTGTCTCAAAATTCATCTCCTTGATCTCATTGAACTTGATGTGCAAACATTTAAATGATAATTGAAACACTAATTAAATGCTGTGTCTGGGCACCAGAGTCAGGAATTCAGAGAGAAAGGCTTGTTGTCAACCGTATTAGGAGCCAAAAGCCCAAGGTGCTGCCAGTTTTCAGCAGGAGCAATTTACATCATGTTTGGGTTACCCTGATGTCTACTGATGTATGCAAAGAACTTCTGGTTGTGCCATCAAAAACAACACAGGGGATACAGCTGGCAATCCCAACAGATCAGCAAAAAGATTTAGCATTCATTCCAGAGATGTGGTATGAATGAGTTAATCTGGTCATGAATGTTGATTCAGACTAGGGTACAGAGGATAAGGTGAAATCATATCAGCCATTGTTTAGAGTTTTGTTTCTTTGTGTTCAGCATGTACATTTTGTTAGTCTGAATTTCAGAACACTGGATGTGTGCATCTGTTTACTATCTTTTCATCCAGTGGCTTAAAGCAGTGGTTCTCAGCCCTGACCACATATAAAAATCAGGTAGAAAGTATGAATGCTAAGGCTGCCTTTCATGGCAATTCTATCAGAAGCTCCAGCATTTAAAAGTAGTTCTTCAGGTGATTTTAGTGCAGTCAGGGTTAAGAGCCACGACACTAGATGTAAGTTCACTTAGGCCATGGACTATGTCTGTTTCATTCACTCTTGTGTTTCTAAAGTATAGCACAGGGACTGACACCTAATAGATATTCAATAAATGTTTTTGAGTGACCTGTGTTTTGTAAAGATCCTGGGTAGACCCTAATGAGCTAGGTCTGTATGAGGGTTTATGGAGTGTATGTGCCTAGATAATTTAGAGAGGCGGGCAGTGCATTCTCCTGCTTATTCTACTGTTGCTTCCTAACACCAGAAACCAACAATCCTGGGGCAAGCCCTGGGAACTTGAATGCCTTCCAAGCTGCAGTCTTTCTCCCAATTCCCAACAGATGTGCTCCCTGTCTATGATTCCTATGACTGGCTCCTCTCTTCATTTGCTAATTGCACTCCAATTTCCTGCTGGCACTGGCACCCTGTCCTGAATCTAACCCTGTGTAGAGCATGTTGCCCTAGCTGCTGGAGTGCTTCAGACAGACACTCCTTAGTTATCAAACTCCTTCAGGGATTGCCTCAGCTGAAGAGAACTGTCTCATTCAAGGTCACTTTCCCTTTAGGGTTAGCCTATAGCCAACGACCCAATGTGAGGGTATAAAGGCTTACCCTTTGCCCAACTCAAGGAAATTCTGATGTGCTGTGCCAGCTCCAGAGGCCCCATGAAATAAGTCGATCTCTAGATTAGGACTTTGTCACAGCTCAGCTTCCTCCTCTACCAGCATGTCTTCCTTCCCCTTCCTCCACTGGTGTTGATAGTAAGATCACTTCCTAATGATTTCCTTCAGTAGAATCTCCAAGTCAGTGTCTGCTTACCGAGCACATGATGACACAGCACGGATTAGTTGACCTCAGCTCTCCATGCCCACTCAGATGAGCCTGGGCTCCTCGCCCTCCTGTCTACCATGTGTCAGACACCACGGCAGTAATGACCAGGACAGACAAAATGCTTGCCCTCGTTGAGTTTATATTCTAGTAAGAGAGACAAGCAATAAACATATAAATGCATGTTGAGTGGTGATAAAAGCCTATTAGAAACATAAACCAGAGTAAGAGATTAGAGAATGATAGAGGTAGGGTAGGGTGGTGGTGTGCTGGAGCTGTCTCAGGCTGACTCATAAAGATCAATTACTAAGTCCACAGGAATTTTGCAATCCAGTTGCTAAACAGAACAAATATTGGAAAATTAAATTGTATATATTTAAAAACAAATAAATCACATTAGGAAAAAAAGTAATACCTACTCAAAACAACACTTTCTTATTTCACTACATGTTGCTGTCATATAGGCTGTTGTGAGTATTTACATCTATTATATCTGAATAGTATTACAGAAATACCATACATCTCTTTCCAAGTCTGCCTTCAGTGATGTGGATGAGTCTATACTTGTTCAGTTGCAACCATAAGTGGGCTGTGGATACAAAAGTATGGCAAAAATTAACAAAAGCATTCTGTGAGAATTCGCTGACTATGTAAAATTTACTAAACTAAATGATGCATGTTATTATTTGTAAATTGTGTGATATACATCTTTTATATCAGTAAAATTTATAATAGTCCTAAGTACGTATACACATGCATATATTTTTCCTCCAGACACCAGGTTGTGAACATTTACCAGCACAACACTGGGAAGGGGACTCTGTTTTAGGTAGATTAAGGAAGAAAGGGGTAGTATTTGAGCTAATGCCTGACTAAATCCATAGAGCCTCTGTTTATTACACTTCATGAGAAAATATGCTGTCCCAAATCCTTTGTGTTCTCATTTCTTATTCTCAAATGGTGGTCTCTAGACAATTTTGTTATTGCATCACCCATATGGATGATTTCTCTCTCTCAAATTCTATTGATTTCGTTTAGAATGTTAAGAACTTCTATTAAGTCACAGTTCAAGGTCTTACCTTTCCCAGTGAGAATAAACTCAGTTTGCTTGGTTCATTATTATTTATATTCTGATAGCACTTTTTGTTTGTAATTGACTAGCTATAAATGTATTTAGTCATTCTTAATTGTTTATATGATAATTATAGGGTTTTTTTAAAATAAAGAATCAATCTCTTAAACATCAATTTTATCTCTTCTGGGAATTTATATACTCAAATATTGAAATAATTTTTTTGTTAGCCATAGCTAAAAGATCCTAGAAGTGTCAAAGTACAGGTATTATAAAAGAAAAGGCATAGAAGTTGGTTGTCCTGAGCCACTCATTGACTTTATGACCATGAACAAATCCTAAAGCCTCGGTTTCTTAATCTGTACAATGGGAATTTAACTTGGCAAACCTATTGATAGTTAAGACAAATAAAGCAAGTTCCCTACTCTCAAGGAGTTAACAACCTAGCCTTAAAACTATTCCTAATAAAACTATTCTTAATTCATTATGATTAACACTAATAATAACTGTAATGTAAATATAAAATTGTGTGGAAATCAAATGAAGTAACATAAGTCTAGAATATTTTGTGAACATGGAAAGTGCCATAAATATGTAAGATACAGTTGCTCATTCAGCTGCATATGGAGTTCTGGTTAATTTCTGGTACTTAATAAATGACTACTGAAGGAATTAATAACCAGTATGCCATCTGGTTATTTGGTTAAAGACCACCATGTCTTTAGGTAAAGTATAGCTCTGTTTCTGTGTGCTTATGATTAAGCTTTTCCTGTTTCAATCCCACGTTCTGTTTTTTTTTTGCACTGAATATATATTTTATTTTAATTTCAGTAGGTTTTGGGGGAACAGGTGGTGTTTGGTTACATGAATAAGTTCTTTGGTGATCATTTCCAGCTTTTGGTGCTCCCATCACCCGAGCAGTGTACACTGTACCCAGTGTATAGTATTTTATGCCTCACCTACCTTCCCACCCTTTCCCTCGAGTCCTCAAATTCCATTGTATCATTGTTACACCTTTGCAACCTCAAAACTCAGCTCCCACTTATGAATGAGAACATACGATGTTTGGTTTTCTATTCCTGAGTTAACGTTATTCCACTTTACCTAGAATAATGGTCTCCAATTCCATCCAGGTTACTATGAATGCCATTATTTCGTTCCTTTTTATGTCTGAGTAGTATTCCATGGTGTGTGTGTGCGTGCGTGTGTGTGTGTGTGTGTATACACACTCATTGATTGATGGGCATTTGGGCTGGTTCTATATTTTTGCAGTTGCAAATGGTGCTGCTATAAACATCTGTGTGCAAGTATCTTTTTCATATAATGTCTTATTTTCCTCTGGATGGATACCCAGAAGTGGGATTGCTGGATCAAATGGTTGATCTAATTTTAGCTCTTTAAGGAATCTCCACACTGTTTTTCATAGTGGTTGTATTAGTTTACATTCCCACCAGCAGTGTAAAAGTGTTCCCTTTTCACCACATCTATGCCAACGTCTATTTAAATTTTTTTTTATATTATGGCCATTCTTGCAGGAGTAAGGTGGTATCACATTGTGGTTTTGATTTGCATTTCCCTGACCATTAGTGATGTTGAGCATTTTTTCATGTTTGTTGCCCATTTGTATATTTTCTTTTGAGAATTGTGTATTCCTGTCCTTAGCCCATTTTTGATGGGACTGTTTGTTTTTTTTTCTTGCTGATTTGTTTGTATTCCTTGCAGATTCTGGATATTGGCCCTTGTCAGATGAATAGATTGAGACGATTTTCTGTCACTCTGTGGGTTGTCTGTTTACTTTGCTGTTTCTTTTGCTGTGCAGAAGTTTCCTAGTTTAATTCAGTTCCATCTATTTATCTCTGTTTTTGTTGCATTTGCTTTTGGGTCTTAGTCATGAAGTTTTTGGCTAAACCAGTGTCTAGAAGGGTTTTCTGATGTTGTCTTCTAGAATTTTTATGGTTTCAGATCTTAGATTTAAGTCCTTGATCCATCTTGAGTTGATTTTTGTATAAGGTGAGCTGTGGGGATCAAGTTTCTTTCTTCCACATGTGTCTTGCCAGTTGTCCCAGCACCATTTGTTGAATAGGGTGTCTTTTCCCCACTTTACGTTTTTGTTTGCTTTGTTGAAGATCAGTTGGCTGCAACATTTGGATTTATTTCTGGGTTCTCTATTCTGTTCCATTGGTCTACGAGCCTGTTTTTATACCAGTACCATGTTGTTTTGGTGACTGTGGCCTTATAATATAGTTTGAAGTTGGGTAGTGTGATGCCTCCAGATTTGGTCTTTTTGCTTAGTCCTGCTTTGGCTATGCAGGCTCTTTTTAGGTTCTGTATTCCATATGAATTTTAGGATTCTGCAGTTGTTGGGTAGAATGTTCTGTAAATATCTGTGAAGTCTATTTGTTCTAGGGTACAGTTTAAGTCCATTGTTTCTTTGTTGACTTTCTATCTTGATGACCCGGCTAGTGCTGTCAGTGGAGTATTGAAGTCCCACACTATTACTGTGTTGCTGTCTATCTCATTTCTTAATTCTAGTAGTAATTGTTTTATAAGTTTTGGAGCTCCAGTGTTAGGTGCATATATATTTAGGAATGTGATATTTTCCTGTTGGACTAGTCCTTTTATCATTATATAATGTCCCTCTGTCTTTTTAAACTGCTGTTGCTTTAAAGTTTGTTCTGTCTGATGTAAGAATAGCTACTCTGCTTGCTTGTGGTGTCCATTTACATGGAATATCTTTTTCCACACCTTTACCATAAGTTTATGTGAACTCATATGTGTCAGCTGAGTCTCTTGTAGACAGCAAATACTTGGCTGGTGAATTCTTATCCATTCTGCCATTGTGTATCTTTTAAAGGGAGAATTTAGGCCATTTACATTAAACATCAGTGTTGTGATGCAAGGTACTATTCTATTCATTGTGCTATTTGTTGTCTGAATACCTTGGTTTTGTTTTGTTTTGTTTTCATTCTGTTGTTGTTTTATAGGTCATGTGACATTTATGCTTTAAGGAGATTCTATTTTGGTGCATTTCCAGGATTTGTTTCAAGATTTAGCAGTTCTTGAAGTTTTGGCTTGGTAGTCGCAAATTCTCTCAGCATTTGTTCGTCTGAAAAAGGCTGTATCTTTTCTTCATTTATGAAGCTTAGTTTTACTGGATACAAAATTCTTGACTGATAATAGTCTTGTTTAAGGAGGCTAAAAATAGGCACCCAGTCCCTTGTAGCTTGCAAGGTTCCTGAGAAATCTACTTTTAATATGATAGGTTTTCCTTTATAGGTTACCTGATGCTTTGGCCTCACAGCTCTTAAGATTCTTTCCTTCATCTTGACTTTAGATAAACTAATGACTATGTGCCTAGGTGATAATCTTTTTGCAATGAATTCCCCAGGTGTTCTTAGAGCTTCTTGTATTTGGATGTTTAGATCTCTAGTAAGGCCAGGGTAGTTTTCTTGATTATTTCCTTAAATATGTTTTCAAAAGTTAGAGATTTCTCCTCTTCCTTGGGAACACAGATTATTCTTAGATTGGTCATTTAACGTAATCCCAAACTTCTTGGAGACTTTGTTCAATTTTTTTTTTTTTTTTTTTTTTTGAGATGGAGTCTCACTCTGTTCCCCAGGCTGGAGTGCAGTGGTGTGATCTCGGCTTACTGCAACCTCTGCCTCCCAGGTTCAAGCAATTCTCCTGCCTCAGCCTCCCGAGTAGCTGGGATTACAAGTGTACACCACCATGCTTGGCTAATTTTTGTATTTTTAGTAGAGATGAGGTTTCACCATGTTGGCCAGGCTGGTTGCAAACTCCTGACCTCAGGTGATCCACCTGCCTTGCCCTCCCAAAGTGCTTGAATTACAGGCATGAGCCACCATGCCCAGCCTGTTCATTTTTTAAATTCTTTTTTCTTCGTCTTTGTTGGTTTGGGTTAATTCAAAAGCTTTGTCTTTGAGCTCTGAAGTTTCCTTCTACTTTTTCAATTCTGTTGTTGAGACTTTCCAGTGTATTTTGCATTTCTCTAAGTACATCCTTCATTCCAGAAAACATGATTGTTTTTTATTTATGTTATTTATTTATCTGAAGATTTTTCCATCCATATCCTAAAACATTTTAAAAAATGTATTTGAGTTGGTATTCACCTTTTTCTGGTGCCTCCTTGAGTATCTTAGTAATATACCTTCTGATCTCTTTTTCTGGCAGTTCAGAGGTTTATTCTTGGTTTGGATCCATTGCTGGTGAGGTAGTGTGATCTGCATGTGTTAAAGAACTTTGTTTTGTCGTATTATCAGAATTGTTTTTCTGGTTCCTTCTCATTTGGGTAGACTATATCAGATGGAAATTCTGGGGTTCAAGGACTGATGTTCAGATTCTTTAGTCCCACAGGGTGCTTCCTATATGTAGGTGCTCAGGGATATGGCTTCCTGAGAGATGAACTGCAGTGATTGTTATTTCTCTTCTGGATCTAGCCAGTCCGTGGAGCTCCCGGGCTCTGAAACAGGGCTGGGGAGTATCTGTAAAGAATCCTGTGACATGATCCATCTTAGCTCTCTGAACCCTGGATACCAGCGCCTGCTCCAGTAGAGGTAGCAGAGGAGTCAAGTGGACTCTGCCAGGGTCCATGGTTGTGTTTTTGTTTATTGTGCTAGTTTTGTATTGGTTGTCCTCCAGCCATGAGGTGGTGCTTTCAAGAGAGTATCAGCTGCAGTAGTATAGGGAGGATGAAAGCTTGCCCTAGAGCCTCCTGTTATAAGTTCCTCAGGCAGTGGGTGGAGCCATAGGGCTGCCAAGAGATTAAGTCCTTTGTCTTCAGCTACCAGGGCAGATAGAGAAAGACCATCATGTGGAGGCAGGGTTAGGTATGTCTGAGTTCAGTCTCTCCTTGTGCAGAGCTTGCTGCAGCTGCCGTGTGGGATGGAGGTGTGCTTTTTAGGCCAGTGGAGTTATGCTCCCAGGGGGATTATGGCTGCCTCTTCTGCCTCATGGAGGTAATCAGGGAAGTGGGGGAAAACTGCAGTTACAGGCCTCAGCCAGCTCCCATGCAACCCAAAAGGCCAGTCTCACTTTCACCATGCCTCCCAACAGCACCAGATTTATTTCCAGGCAGCAGGTGAACAGGGTTGAGGACTTGTCCCAGGCTCCAGGCCTCACTCTGGGAAACCAAGCAGGGCCTTCAGGTTTTGTGACTCCCCATCTGCTGCAACTTCTGTGCTAGGTCTGTACCCCTAGTTCACCCTCTTTCCTAGATTCTGTCCAGGAAACTTCACATAAGGTTGAAATTGTTAGAGTTCAGCTGAAGTTTTCCTTCTCCCTGCAGTCCTTCCCCAACTCCACTGGCAGCCCTCCCTAAAGACCCCTGCAAGACAAAGACAGAAATGGCTTCCCCAAGGACTGAGAGTGGTTACAGGGCTCTTCCCACTGCTTCCTCTACTACCCCTGTATTTCCCTTGGCTCTCTAAATTTGTTTCAGCTCCAGGTAAGGTCAAATTCTTCTCTCATGATCTGGACTTTCAGATTCTCCAGTGAGGACGTATATTCAGGGGCAGATGATCCCCCTTTCACACTTTCACACTTTGTGCACTCACAGTTTTTTGGCTGTCTCCTGTAGCCAGCAGCAGAAATCTTCCTTCCTTCAAAAGGTCTGTGGATTCTCTCAGCTTCCCTGGTATGTTCCTTGGTTGTTCTTGGAGCAAAAGTTCACGATGGGCGTCTCCACATGCTGCTCTGTCTGTCTGAGTGGCAGCTGCAAGTTAGTCCTGCCTGTTATCCACCCTTTTTCCTCCCCCTGTGATTAAGCTTTTCTATCTATATATATATGGCTACATTGTTCTAAAATGAATATATGGTTAAAAATTTAGTCTAATTATGGTATAAGTTATTCAAGTTAACAAAATATTACTTTAATAGAAGCAAATCATACCATTTTATTGTGCTGTGACTTTTCTAGGTTTTAATCTTAGGATTTTGGTTGCTGCTTGTTGGCCTTTTCAAAGCCTTTAGAGTGACAATAATTACCCAACCACTTTATGTTACAGATGAAGTATGGTGCAGGGAAGTGATCATGGTTTGAAGCCAATATAAGCAATTCTCTTACTGGTTATGAGGAAATGCACATATATAATAATTTTTTAAAAAGAAACAAATGATTTTCTCATTTTATAGATTATATCTGTTCATTAGAAAAAATTTAGAAAACACCAAAAAGTAGAAATGTAATCACCTGCTGTTTCACTATCCAAATATTATCACTTTCAGCATTTCAGCCTCTATTCTATAATTCCAATACTATTTATGCCTATTTTTATGTAATTGTGATGACCCTTGAAGTACATTTTTCTATATTGCCTTTTAAAATATTTTGTGGGTACTTATTCGTTGTATATATTTATGGTGTACATGAGATATTTCAGTGTAACCGTACAATGCATAATAACCACATCAGAGTAAATGGGATATCCATCACATGAACATTTATCCTTTCTTTGTGTTACAAACAATCCAATTATACTCTTTTAGTTGTTTTGAGGTATATAGTAAATTATTATGATCTGTAGTTACCCTATTGTGCTAAGAAACACTAGATCTTATTCATTACATCTAACTACATTCTTGTGTCCATTCACCATCCCCACATCCCCCTCCCCACCACCACCCTTCTCAGCCTTGGGTAACCGTCACTCTATTCTCTATTTCCATGAGTTCAATTGTTTTAATTTTTAGCTCCCACAAATAAGTGAAAACATGAGAAGTTTGTTTTTCTGTGCGTAGCTTATTTACTTGACATAATGTCCTTCCGTTCCATCTGTGTTGTTGCAAATAACAGGATTTCATTCTTTTTTTATGGCTGAATTGTACTCTGTTTTGCATACGTATCACATTTTCTTTCTCCATTCATCTGCTGGTGGACACTTAGGTTGCTTCCAAATCTTGGCTATTGTGCCTTGTGCTGCAACAAACATGGAAAGGCAGGTATCTCTTCAATATGCTGATTTGCTTTCACTTGGTATACCCTAGTGATGTATTTGTCTAGTAGTAAGGTAGTTGGATCATATGGTAGTTTCATTTTTAGTTCTTTGAGGAGCCTCCAAACTGTACTCCATAGTAGTTGTACTAATTTACATTCCCAACATTGTACAAAGGTTCCCTTTTCCGCACATCATTGCCTGCATTAATTATTGCGTGTCTTTTGGATAAAAGCCAGTTTAACTGGGGTGCGATTACATCTCTGTAGTTTTGATTTGCATTTATTTGATGATCAGTGATGTTGAGCACCTTTTCATATACCTGTTTGCCATTTGTATGTCCTCTTTTGAGAAATGTCTGTTCAGATCTTTTGCCCATTTTTAATCAAATTATGAGATTTTTTTCTTATTGAGTTGTATGAGCTCTTTACATATTCTGATTATTAATTCTTTCCAGTTTGAAGTCTTATAGTGAAGTCTTTAATCCATTTTACTTGCTTTTTGTATATGGTGAGAGACAGGGGTCTAGTTTTATTTCTCTACATATAGATATCCAGTTTTCCCAGCATCATTTATTGAAGTGACTGTCCTTTCCCAAATGTATGTTCTTGGCTCCTTTAGTGAAAATGAATTTACTGTAAATGTATGAATTTATTTCTGGGTTATCTATTCTGTTCCATTGGTTAATGTGTCTGTTTTTATGCCAGTACAATGCTGTTTTAGTTGCTATAGCTTTTTAGTATAATTTGAAATCAGGTAATGTGATTCCTCCAGTTTTATTCTTCTTGCTCAAAGGATAGCTTTGGCTATTCTGAGTCTTTTGTACTTCCATATAGGTTTTAGGATTTTTTTATGTTCCTGTGAAAAATGTCATTGGTATTTTGCATTGAATCTGCCAATTCCTTTGGGCAGTATGGACAATTTAACAATATTAATTCTTTCAATCCATGAACATGGACTATCTTTCCATTTTTTGTGCGTGTCCTCTTCAATTTCTTGCATCAAAGTTTTATAGTTTCATTGTAGAGATCTTTCAGTCTTTTGGTTAAGTTTATTCCTACATATCTTGTTATTGTTTTTTTTTGTTTTTTTTGTTTTTTTTGTTTTTTGTTTTTTTTTGAGACGGAGTCTCGCTTTGTCGCCCAGGCTGGAGTGCTGTGGCCAGATCTCAGCTCACTGCAAGCTCCGCCTCCCGGGTTCACGCCATTCTCCTGCCTCAGCCTCCCGAGTAGCTGGGACTACAGGCGCCCGCCACCTCGCCCGGCTAATTTTCATATTTTTTAGTAGAGACGGGGTTTCACCGTGTTAGCCAGGATGGTCTCGATCTCCTGACCTCGTGATCCGCCCGTCTCGGCCTCCCAAAGTGCTGGGATTACAGGCTTGAGCCACCGCGCCCGGCCCGTTATTGTTAATTATTATTATTTTGTAGCTATCATAAATGAGATTATTTTCTTGATTTCATTTTCAGATTGTTAGCTGTTGGCATACAGAAATGCTACGATTTTTGTATGTTGATTTGATATTTTGCAACTTTACTAAATTTGCCTAATAGTCTTTTGTGGAGTCTTTGGGTTTTTCAAAATATAAGATGATATCATCTGCAAACAAGGATAATTTGACTTCTTCCTTTCCAATTTGGATGCCCTTTATTTCTTTCTCATTTATGATTGCTCTAGCTAGGACTTCAGGCATTGTTGAATAACAATGGAGTAAGTGGGCATCCTTGTCGTGTTCCAGATCCTAGAGAAAATGCTTTCAGTTTTCCTTCATTTAATATGATGCTAGCTGTAGGTCTATCATATGTGTTTTTAATTATGTTGAGTAATGTTCCTTCTATACCCAGTTTTCTAAGGGTTTGTATCAGGAAGGGATATTGAATTTTATCAAATACTTTTACAACATCAATGGAAATGATCACATAGTTTTTATCCTTAGTTCGATTGTTTTGATGTATTACATTGATTGATTTGCATCCCAGGGATAAAAACCACTTGATCATGATGAATGATTTTTTTAATGTGTTGCTGAATTTAATTTGCTACTATTTAGTTGAGGATTTTTGCATCAATGTTCATCAGGAATATTGGCCTGTACCTTTTCTTTGTTGATGTGTCTTTGTCTGGTTTTGGCATCACAGTAATACCGGCCTCATAGAATGAGTTTGGAAGTCATTCCTCCTCCTCTATTTTTTGGAATAGTTTGAGTAGGATTGGTATTTGTTCTTCCTTAAATGTTTGGTCAAATTCAGCAGTGAAGCCATAGCTTTTTTTTACAGGGAATTTTTTATTATAACTTCAAATTCACTACTTATTGGTGTGTTTAGGTTTTGGTTTTCTTCGTGGCTTAATTTTGGTAGGTTCTATGTGTCTAGAAATTTATCCATTTCTTCTAGGTTTCCCAATTTATTGTCATATAGTTGCTCATAGTAGTCTCTAATGATCCTTTCAATTTCTGCAATATTGGTTGTAATGTCCCCTTCTTCATCACTGGTTTTATTTATTTGTATCTTCTCTCCTTTTTCTTACTTAGTCTGGCTAAAAGTTTGTGGATTTTACTAATCTTATCAATAAACCAATTTTTCATTCTGTTGATCTTTTGTCTTTTTTAGTTTCAATTTCATTTCTTTCTGCTCTGTCTTTATTATTATTTTTTCTACAAATTTTGAGTTCAGTTTTTTCTAATACTTTAGGTATTAGAACAATTGTTAGGTTGTTTATTTGAAGTATTTCTACTTGTTTGATGTAGGTACTCATTGCTATAAACTCTTGTCTTAGTATTGCTTTTACTATATCCCATAGATCTTGGTATGTTGTATTTCCATTGTTGTTTGTTTCAAGACATTTTAAAATTTTCTTTTTAAGTTCTTTATTGGACCAATGGTCATTCAGGACCATATTGTTTAATTTTCATGTATTTCTAAATTTTCCAAAATTCCTTTTGTTATTGACCTCTAGTTTTGTTCCATTATGATCAAAGAAGATACTTGATATAATTTCAATTTTTCTGAACTTTTAAAGACTTGTTTTATGGCCTAACATATGGTTTATCTTTGAGAATAATCCATGTGCTGAGGAGAAGGATGTGTATTCTGTAGCCATTGGATGGAATACTCTGTAACATCTATTAGATCCATTTGATGTATAGTGCAGACTAAAATCTGGTGTTTCTCTGTTGATTTTCTGTCTGGAAGATATGTCCAACGATGAAAGTAAGGTATTGAAGTCACCAGGTATTATTGTATTGGGGTCTATCTCTCTCTTTAGCTCTAATAGTGTGTGTGATATATATCGGAGTGCTCCAGTGTGCATATGTATTTACAATTATTACAACTTCTTGTGGCATTGGCCTCTTCATCATTATATAATAAACTTATTTGTCTCTTTTTATAGTTTTCATCTTGAAATCTATTTTGTCTGATATAAGTATAGCTGCTCCTGCTATTTTTTGGTTTCCATTCAGATGGGATATCTTTTTCTATCTCTTTATTTTCAGTGTATGTGTGTTTTTATAGGTGAAGTGTGTTTCTTGTAGTCAACGGATCATTGGGTCTTGTTTTTTAATCCATTCAGACACTCTGTTTCTTTTGATTGGAGAACTTAGTCTATTAACATTCAATGTTATCGCTGATAAATAGGGACTTACTCCAGCCATTTTGTTATTTGTTTTCTGGCTGTTTTGTGGTCTTGTCTTTCTTCTTTCCTTCCTTTCTGTCTTCTTTTCAGTGAATGTGATTTTCTCTGATGGTATGTTTTCATTTCTTGCTTTTGACTTTCTGTGTGTCTGTTGTATGATTTTGGTTTGAGGTGACCAAAGAATGCAAATAATATCTTATACTCTATTAATTTAAATGCATGACAAATTAGTAGTGATTACATAAAGAAGCAATCTAACAAACAAGCAAAGAGGAAACTAATCAAAACTGTATAGTTTAACTTTATTCCACCATTTTAACTTTTCTTGTTTCTCTTTACATCTTGGTATATTGTCTATGTCTTGAGAAGTTATAGTTATTTTTGATAGGCTCATCTTCTAGTCTTTCTACTCAAGATATGAATAGTTCACATTCCCACAATTACAGTGTTACAATATTGTATGTTTTTCTCTGTACTCACTATTATCTGTGAGTTTTGCACTTTCAGATGACTTCTTATTGCTCCTTAATGTCTTTTTTTTTCAGATTGAAGAACCCCTTTTAACATTCCTTATAGGACAGATCTGGTCTTGATGAAATTTCTCTGCTTTTATTTGTCTGCAAATCTTTATTCATCTACCATATTTGAAGGATATTTACAGTGGATATATTATTCTAGGATGAAAGTTTTTTTTTTTCTTCAGCACTTTAAATACATTATGCCACTCTCTTCTGGCCCATAAGGTTTCCACTGAGAAGCCTGCTACCAGATAAAGTGCAGTACCTCTTTGTATGTTATTTGTTTCTTTTCTCTTGCTGCTTTTAGGACTATTTCTTTGTCCGTGACCTTTGGCAGTCCAATTTGGGTTAACTCTGCTTGGTGTTCTATAATCTTTTCGTACTTTAATATTGCTATCTTTCTCTGGGTTTGGGAAGTTCTCTGTTATCATACTTTGTATAAACTTTCTAGCCTGATATCTCTCTCTCTCTTTCTCTCTCTACCTCTTCTTTAAGATCAATAACTCTTAAATTTGCCCTTCTGAGGCTAATTTCTAGATCTTGTAGGTGTGCTTCATTCTTTTTTATTATTTTTTCTTTCGTCTCCTATGACTGTGTATTTTCAAGCAGGCTTTCTTCAAGCTCACTAGCGCTTTCTTCTGCTTTATTAATTCCACCATTCAGAGACTCTGATGTATTCTTGCATATGACAACTGCATTTTTTAGCTCTAGAATTTCTGCTGGATTCTTTTTATTTATTTCAATCTGTTTGTTAAATTTATCTGATAGGATTTTGAATTCCTTGTCTGTGTTATCTTGAATTTCAAAGAGCTTTCTCAAAACAACTATTTTGAATTCTCTCTCTGAAAGTTCACATATATCTGTCTCTCCAGGACTGGTCCTTGGTGCCTTCTTTAGTTTGTTTTGTGAGATCATGTTTTCCTGGATGGCCTTGATGCTGGGGATATTCATCAGTGACCAGGCATTGAAGAGTTAGGTATTTATTGTAGTCTTTGCAGTCTGGGCTTATTTGTACCTGTCCTTCTTGGGAAGGCTTTCCAAGTATTTGAAAGAATGTGAGTGTTGTGATCTAAGTCTTTGTCACAGCAGCTGTACATCCATTAGGAGGCAGGCTATGCTCAGTAACACTGTAGCTCTTGCAGATTCATAGAAGTACCACCTAGGTGGTACTGGGTAAGATCCAGGAGAATTTTCTGGATTACCAGGCAGAGATTCTTTTTCTTTTCCCTTACCTTCCCCCAAACAAATGGAATCTCTTTCTCTCTGTGCTGAGCTGTCTGGAGCTGAGGAAGGGATGATGCAAGCACCTCTGTGGTCACCACAGGAATTGCACTGGTTCAGACCTGAAGCTAGCATAGCACTGGGTATCACTCAAGTCCCATGTTGCCTACCACCTGGCTGCTGCCTATGGTTACTTGAGGCCCACAGAATCTATAATTAACAGGTGCTGAATCCAGCCAGGCTTTTGTCCTTCCCTTCAAAGTGGTGAGTCCCTCCTAGCTCCAGCTGGGTTCAGAAATGCCATTCAGAAGCCAGGGCTTAGAAACTCGGGAACCTTAGTAATCTACCTGGTACTCTATTCTATTGAGGCTAAACTGGTACCCAAGCTGCAAGACAAAAAGTCCTTCCCATTCTTTCCTCCTCTTCCCTCAAGCAGAGGAGTCCCTCCATGTGGCCACCACTGACACCGGCCCACAGTGGGTACTGCCTGGTTATCACCCATCAGTTTGTGATGAGTGCTACCTGGCCTGGATCTCTTCTGGCCCCAGGGTGGGTCCAGAATTGCCATCTGGCAGCCAAGGCCTGAAACTGGGGACCCCAGAAGCCTGCTTGGTGCTCTAGCCCACTGTGGCCAAGTTGGTATCCAAGCTGCAAGACAATCTTTTTTATTCTTTTCCCTCTGTTCCTCAAGCAAGAGTATCTCCCCATAACCACCACAGCTGTGAATGTGCTGGGTCCACCTGAATCCAGCACATTGCTGAGTCTCACCTAAGGCCTATAGCAAGTACTTCCTGGTTAGCACTGACAATTATTCAGGGCCCAGGGGCTCTTCAGTCTGCAGGTGATGCATCCTGCCAGAACTGAGTTCTTTCCTTGTTTTTTTTTTGTTGTTGTTTTTTTGTTTTTTTTATTTTTTTATTTTTTTATTTTTTATTTTTATTTATTTATTTTTTTTTGAGTTCTTTCCTTTAAAGCTTCGTGTTTCTTTCTGTTCCAGGGCATATCTAGAAACATTAACAAGGAGGTAGGGCCTGGAATGGGGCCTCAGGATTCTGACTCATGCCCTATACTACTTTGGCTGAGCTGACATCCAGGTTGTAGGACAAAGTCCTTTTAAATCTCCCTTTCTCCTCTCCTCAAGCAGAGGGAAGAAGTTTTTCCCAGAGTGCCAACTCCACTGCCTGTGGTTTGGAGGAGGGTGTCACAAGCACTGCCTTGGCAATTCCCGCTGGTGTCTCACTCGGTCATGTGCACCCCAAGTCCACTGGCTTTGAGCACAGCACAGCACAGCACAGGATTTCCCCAGGAACTGCAGTCCTTGTGGCTTAGACTGCCATTAACGTTTATATAGGACCCCAGAATACTTTAGCCCACTGTGGTGAGGCTTGAGGGGCTCAGGATCCAGCCTCTAGGATGGATGATTTTTCTCTGGCTAGGGCTGTTCTAAATGCTCCCTCTGTAGGCACTGGTACATTGCTGCCCTATAGTACTTTCTGCTCTGACAGGGCAGCACTGAGTTTCAGTGCAAAGTCCCACAGTCACTGTGTTCTCCTTTCCCTAAGTGCACAAATTCTATCTAAGCATCACATGGCTGCTACCAAGGGATGGGGAAAGGGTGGTGAAGGTGATTCAAGTCTGTATTTCCTACCCTCTTTAGTGCCTCTTTCTTTAATATGATGTTAAAACCAGGTGCTGTGATGACTCACTTAATTGTTGGTTTGTATAAAGGTGATTTTTGTGTGAATAGTTGTTCAGTTTGAGGTTTCTCTGGCGGAGGCAGTTGCTTCAGGCTTCTATTTGGTCATCTTCCTCTACCTCTTCCTCCTCATATCTTGCTTTTTAAATTTTAACACTATAAAACCTATATTTTCTAAGCAATTAAACATCTTTTCAAACATTCATGTAAATGACAGCATGTATTTCATTGTGAAAATGTGTCATACTTATGACTGCTCTTTGAATCACAATGCCAAAACTTATTTGAAGAAATGGAAGTTGACTCTGATTTAATCACCTGCAGAGATTGTATTCTTATTCCAATGACACTGTCATTCCTTAGATTATTTTTGAAATAACGTTTTTGTAAATGTCTTCAAAATAACTCAGAAAATTGGTGTCATTTTCTGTGTACAACTTTTAAACCAAAATAAAATTTTGCTTAATTTGTCCTTTCTGATTAGCTGAGTGACTTTTGCCTATTTCTAATAACCAAATCAATCTTTAAGGAAAATCTATGAAATCTTTTGATGGCATTCAAAAGAATGTTTCATAGGCTTTTTATAGCAATTTCCAAAAAAAGATGTTTGAAAATATTTTATAAGATAGCTGTGTATTAGGATATATTATATTTTTTTTTATTGAATGAGTACTTAGGGGTGTAGGAAAATTTGTATAAGCCAGTTTTGTTGTGTTTGCTAAGCACGCCATTTTATGTTATAGTTATGCCCTCATCTTGAAATATCCTCAAGAACTGGTCATGCCCTATGAGATTACTAGTATCTCTAGCTGCTTTGTCCCTCTAGTGTGCCCTTGAGTTTCAAGGTATCAGACTTGAACACTGTTGTTACAATACCACCCAAAAACATATCTCTGCCCTGATGTTAGTAGGATGCTTCTTCAAGATCTTGAGGCAGAAGAGAATCTGGTCTTGGTCAGGAAAAGGAAAACAAAAGCTTATGTCATTTGATGTGTCATTTATTTATTAAAAGTCATAAGCTGGGCATCTAATTTCTGCTGTCACAGGATGTGAGAAAGTACTGTGAGGTGATCTTTAGTAAGTTAAGTAAGAGTTTTCATAGACTGACAAAAAGAGCAGTGGGTTGTAGTCAGGAGACCTAAATGCTAATAAGCATTACTTTCACTTCTGATATAGACAAATCTTATTATTATATTTTTTTTGCTTCAATTTCTTTTTTTGTAAATGGTGAGAATGGGTGTAATGAAATTTTTATCAGATGATCTTAAGATCACCATTAAGCTGTATGGACCCTTGGCTCTAAAAATATAATTAGGAACACAGTGGATTATCAGGGTCATTTTAGTTATGATGATATTTGATCTACTGCGCAGCAAAGAATCAGCAGTGCTTTAAAAGGCATAGGCTTAAAAAAATGAGTTCTAGTTGTGTGAATGTGATAGACTTTCAAGAAACTACCACATTCTTGACTCGGGCCTTTGAAGTATCAAATGGAATTGTAAGTATTTTGGAAATGTTCTTCTTCCTATGAATAGAGAATTTGAAAATGTAGGGATTGCCTCTACCTAGTTCTCTCTCTTAATTAAGACAATGTGCAAAGTATTAGTCTGGATTGGTGAGGGTGGTGATAGGATAGACTTGCAATCTCTCCATGGGGCTCTCCAAAGGGTTTGTTACATGTTGGCATTATAAGAGGGTCAAATGCTTAGAGAGGGTGGGGTTAGAGGAGAGTGTGGAGGAGGGAAATTGCAGTAGTTGTACAGAATAAACAAGAGGACAAAAGTCTCAGAAAGTGTTTAAGAAGCACTTAACAAGAATAAAGGAATTTTGACAACTTTGCTCTAATCTCCAGTTGCCTGGAGATACAAGGATGTGGGGAGAATGTATTAGTCAGGGTTCTCTAAAGGGACAGAGCTAATAGGATATATGTATATATGAAGGGGAGTATATTAGGAAAATTGATTCACACACCACAATAGGCCACCTGCAAACTGAGCAGCAAGGAAGCCAGTTCAAGTCCCAAAATCTCAAAAGTAAGAAAGTCAACAGTACAGCCTACAGTCTCTGACTGAAGGCCCAGAAACCCCTGGCAAATCACTGGTGTAAGTCCAAGAGTCCAAAAGCTGAAGAACTTGGAGTCTGATGTTTGAGGGCAGGAAGTTTCCAGCATGGGAGAAAGATGAAGACTGGAAGACTCAGCAAGTCTCCTCATTCCACTTTCTTCTGCCTGTTTTATTCTAGCCACACTGGCAGCTGATTAGGTGGTGCTCACCCAGACTGAGGGTGGGTCTGCTTCTCCCAGTCCACTGGCTCAAATGGCAACACCCTCACAGACACACCCAGGAACAATACTTTGCATCCTTCAATCCAACCAAGGTGACACTCAATGTTAACCATCACAGAGAAGAATGGGGCATGGCTTCCAAGGGGTACAGTAAAGACCATCATATGGTTTAAGAATATTTTGAGATAGGACATAAAAAGCAGGAAACAGGTTTCTAGAATGTGGGGCTAACAGGAATAATGATAGAAAACAATCTTAATCTAACTTCTGAGTACTGGGCAGAATTTCCTCAGCTAGCAGAGACTCTTGGTTCACTAGATTTGAAAAGAAAGAGGACTGATTGGCCTCTGTATATGGGGGTTTCTCATGCATTGTCCAAATACCAGAGGGTCAATTTGGCCCACCTCTCCCCCAGAGCAGTGACAGACTATCATCATGTAATTCCATGAGCAATGGGGCAGGTCTCACTGCTCAGCAGCCTGGGGTGGTTCCAGGCAGGGGCATGGCAGCCAGCAGAGTTTGGGATAAGTACTGAAACCACATTTTTTTCAGCTTGACTTTTAGGAAGTTGGTGATGGAAGGGGGTCAATGAGGGAACATAGAAGGAGTAGAAGCTACAAGCTACTTTCCCCCTCTTCTATGAAACATTTCAAACAGGGCAGACCTTTCTGTCTGTCTATGCCTTAGAGATTGAGTTTCTGTGTGTGCATGATGAAAGCCGCAGGGTTTTTACATTAATAAGCCCTTTTAAAAATGTCAGCCAAGAAGTGCTAAAGACCTTTTCACCAGCCACTTTTCAATCTTGTTATTTTAATACTTGCCTCTACCCTAGGCCTCATAAAAATGTAGAAGGTAATGAAGTGTTTCACATGCTGTTTTCTGTCTTTTTATTCTAATTTAAATCTATCATTTAGTGCATGATTTAAAAATGATGTTTACTTGAGTTGGAGTCCTATTCCATGCAGCCCAGATCAGCTTTCCAGGCTTGTGTTTTAGAAATATCACGTATGTTATTGTACACAACCAGCACAGTGGGATGATAAATATATTTTAAAATCTTTAGACTTCAATTTTAACTTGGCAATCTGTGGTTTTCTGTAATGTACACTATTTGAGTCAACTTGGGTCTGCTGTCATCTAGTAAATCCAAGAGAGAATGGCATTTTCAGCTTCCTGAGTCAGTCTTTTGCTTGAGACTTGAAGCTATAACTTCCTTCTCCCTTGGCTTTATGTTTTTAGGTATAAAATGATGGGAAGAGGTCAGATATGGTGGCTTATGACTGTAATCCCAGTGCTTTGGGAGGTTGAGGCAGGAGCATTGCTTGAAGTTAGGAATTCAAGACCAGCATGGACAACATAGTGAAACCCCAGTCTATAAAAAATATTTAAAAATTAGCTGGGCATGGTGGTGCATGCCCGTAATCCCAGCTACATGGGAGGCTGAGGAGAGAAGATTGCTTGAGGACAGCAGTTCGAAGGCACAGGGAGCTATGATCACACCACTGTACTCCAGCCTGGTGACAAAGTGAGACCCTATCTCTCTAAAGAAAGAAGAAGAAGAGGAAGAGGAAGAAGAAGAAGAAGAAGTAGTGGAGGAAGAGAAAGGAAGACATTTCTATAGTATGTTTGGGGCAAGTTGAGAAGTATTTTGTTAATGTTAAAAAGATCTCTAAATGATAATACTAATTTATTGAGCATAGTCTACATTTCTAATAGCTACATGCAGAAGGGAGATAAAATTCCTGCCCTTGAGCATTTCTCAATCTAATGAGACAGACAGATGGGTACATAAACTGATAAAAAGCAATACAACATGATACAGGCAAGTGTGTGACTACGAAATCTGAGCTGCCAATTGCAGTAAGAAGAGGCAATGGATTCTACCTAGCCACTTTGGGAGAAGAGAGAGGAGATAGTAAGTCTGAGTTTGAAAGATGAATAAAAGGCAAGGCTAGGACACTCCAGATGCAAGGAAAGAGCATCTGCATGGAAACCATTCGGAAGAGCACAGTACATCTAGGGAATAGGAGAAATTCAGTATGGGTAAAGAATCAGTGCAGGGTAGGGGCAATGGGAGAGCCAGGCAGGTAAAACTGTAAATGAGGAAATACACTGGGAAGGGCTTGAGCTGCTGTAAATTACCCTTTGGTCATTTAGACTTACCCTTTAGTTGTCTGAATCCAGCACAGAACTTAAATCAGGGAAGTAATGCAAGAATATTTATGTTTTAAGGGGACCCATTCTGGTGTCAGTGTGGATGAAGGGTAAGAGAGGGCATCGAAGTGATTATAGCAATTTAGGTGAAAAATGGTGAAGGCTTGAGTTAAAGCAATGATAGTGAAGATGGAGAGGAGGGGTCGAATCCTGAAAATATTTCTAAAATAAAATTAATAATATTTGGTGACTTTCATAGGTAGATGATAAGAATAAGAACTGACTTTAGAAAAGAAATTATGAAAATGGGTAAAATTTATGTTCAATACTCTGGAATCCACTTTCTGGGCTCTGCCCTCTCTCCATAGCATATTAAATCAAAGTCTGCCCTAGACCTTTAACTCAGGCTTATGTGAATTTTAATGATTACAGATTATAGCCTAAAATATTACTCCTGAATGGTAGGATTTATATTTTACTTTTTATTTTTACTATTGATTGCATATCTAATTTTATTATTTATTCTATATTTGCATTATTTATATTTTATATTTGTATAAACTGTTATATAAATATATACATTTTTGTTGATTGATTTCATATTTTACTATAAACACAAAAATGCATCCACAATGATGTTCAGAAGAGTGATTTCTATGTAGTGAAATTATTTTAAAAGTCTAAGTATCTTAACAATAAATAATTTGTTAAATCAACAGTTATATGTCCAAAGGTGGTATCTGAAACAGCCATTAAAATAATTTAGTAACACATTTGTCAACTTAGAAAGTTGTCCAAAAATATATTTTAAAAAAGTTTGCAAATGGTATGACAGCATAACCCCATTTTATAAAAGTGTGTGTGTGTGTATATATATATATATATATATGTATTTTTTTTTTTTTTTTTTGAGATGGAGTCTTGCTCGGTTGCCCAGGCTGGAATGCAGTGGCGCGCTCTTGGCTCACTGCAAGCTCCGCCTCCTGGGTTCACACCATTCTCCTACCTCAGCCTCCCGAGTAGCTGGGACTACAGGCGCCCACCACCATGCCCGGCTAATTTTTTTGTCTTCTGTAGTAGAGATGTGGTTTCACTGTGTTAGCCAGGATGGTCTCAATCTCCTGACCTCATGATCCGCCCAACTTGGCCTCCCAAAGTGCTGGGATTACAGGCATGAGCCACCGCGCCCAACCAAAA
>NW_016803392.1:2002173-2016740 GCF_001698545.2 Rhinopithecus bieti
CTTATATATATTTTTTTGAGATGGAGTCTTGCTCGGTTGCCCAGGCTGGAATGCAGTGGCGCGCTCTTGGCTCACTGCAAGCTCCGCCTCCTGGGTTCACACCATTCTCCTACCTCAGCCTCCCGAGTAGCTGGGACTACAGGCGCCCACCACCATGCCCGGCTAATTTTTTTGTCTTCTGTAGTAGAGATGTGGTTTCACTGTGTTAGCCAGGATGGTCTCAATCTCCTGACCTCATGATCCGCCCAACTTGGCCTCCCAAAGTGCTGGGATTACAGGCATGAGCCACCGCGCCCAACCAAAAGTACATATTTTTAAATGTATTCCTAATCAAAGGAAAAAGACAACGAATATTCCCCATGTGCAGACAGTGGTTATGTTTGTATGGGAAGTAAGATTATGAGTGAGTTTTATTTTTTGTTGTTGTGTGATCTTGTGAGTTCCAAATTTGCAATAACAAATATATTAGGGTGTGAAATTGGAAGTTTGTGTGGAAGAGCTAAGGTATAATGGGTATGACATTTCACAGTGAGGCTCTGGGACTAGGTTGCAAAATGTTAAAGGTAACTTCAGTAACACAAGTTTCACAACTTCTGAATCCCTCCTTCACATTGAGCATGTAAAGTTTCAGGTTGTTGAAGGCAGGTAGAATAGGACTATGGATAGGATTTCTTTCAAAAGTGTTATTATATGAATCTTGGCTCTATCAAGGAAAAGAGGAAGGAAGGATGCATCTCTTTCTCCTTTACCTTGAAAGGGGTGCAGAGTTCAAGAGGATGACTAGAAGATTTTGACACACATTCCCTGAAGTTGAAGGACACGTGGACTTGTGTTTGACTGTCATGTGAAAAAACAAGAGACAGGCAAACAGTACAGATGCTGATGGATGAGCTGAAGTGAAAGTAGCTGCTTTAGGATCAGCCTACACTCAAAGAGCATGTGAAGGTAAGGAGTGGATATTTATTTCCTGTGGTCCACCGTGGGCCACACTCAAAAGAGAGCCTGTGTGGGCTTCTCTAAGGTCCTGTTCAATAGTCAGCTGAAAAGACAGGGAGAAGGTGACCATATTTCTAAACTCCTAGGGACTGCAGAAGGAATAAGTATTATAATTTGTAATAATATACGTAAACTAAATATAGTATCCTAAGCCCGGCCCCCTCCCTAACTGAATGAACCTCCTTGTGGCCAAGGGGGTCCCAGGAAAATCTTAAAACTTAGTTCCCTGCCTTGACAGAAGGGGAAGTCAGACACACCTTATTATACTCCCCTCCCTTTTATGGCTTAGACACAACTGACCAGCATTAATGTAAAATGGAAATCATAAGACTGACAGAACAGACTCTTTGTGACCATAAGATACCAGATTATAAACAAGACGAAAAGTCATGCCAGGAAAGGGTTAAGTCATTCACCTTTACACTTACAGAATAAACTACGCTCTAACTGCCACAAGGTTTTTCTTTTACGCTAGCAGCTAAACAAGTACTGGCTTTGGATAAAAAATATTAAGACAATTACAACTCATCCAGTTCACAGGCCCTGACTAACTGACACCCTCTTTCCACCAGCCATAATGACAGCTTTGATTGGACAAGAGACTGATTTCGGTAACTTTCTCCTGATAAGAAGACCATGGACCATGGACTGGTTCTAGCTGAATTACAGAAGCTGCAAACTTGCATGCCTTGTGTCCTGAAAAGACTTTTTGACACCTAGGGCCTAACTATACTACATTTAAATGCTCAGTCTCCATTCCAAAATAAACGTTGAGTCCTATGTTATATGCATGTTTGCTCAATATACACGTCAGGACCACCTTCATGAATATCCACAGCTTCTCCTGTAACATGTTTAATATGTATGTTTTGCTAACCCTTTTAGCATAAAACTCCTATCCCAGCCCCTCCTCCTTCAAAGTGCCTGTCTCTGGTCTTTGCCTGAGGCTGCTTTTCTTAGCCTGTGGGATAGCTGACTCCCTTTATAAAAAATAAAGTCTCCTCTCCTTTTCTAAATTTATAAATGGTGTTTTTGTAAGTAAACATTAATACCCATTTTATGGGAACTGTACGTTAGAAATCCCTAAGAGTAGTGATGGGGGCAGCTGTATAATTGTGTTAGCTAAGTTCTTATGTAGTGTCTTCTCTCAAATACACATTATTTTGGTAACTCTTAAGTCAAGAGTTTTCTTTTAAAGGTTGTCGTGCTGATTATCACTCTAATATCTTACTGTCAACTTAACAGCAGCAAGAATAAACTATGGCCTATGTCTTGAATGGCTTTCCCCAAAATCACACAGTATTTAACAAAGTGCCTTCCTGTGCTAACAATAATTGAGAAACACTGACACTGATTTCATTTATAACCAATGTGATCTCACCTCTTTCCAGTTAAGGTTTTTCTCCCACTTTCCTTTAAAAAACATAGGATATATTTCTTCCAAAACACTAACATGTACCTCTCCAGGAACTGACAGAACACACTACTGGTCTTTGACTCACTTTTAGGAGGCATTGGTAATCTCTGTAAATTAAGTACTCATCTACAAAATGCACAAACTTATTCAACAATCACCATGTGTTACAATCACTTTTAAGAAACTTGAATAAGAACTTATTTAAGGCAAAGGCTGAAGAATACTTTAAATTATTTGAAAATATTAACAGAAACACTTATAAATTGAAAATCATTCTGGGGCAGGATGGACGTAAAACATTAGAGAGAGAGAGAGAACGCAGAGGGAAGTTTTATATGATCCACCCTAAACTTTGAACTATCAAGTTAGTTGAATCTATTACATCCACTAAGTTTTGCCTTTGCTTCTACTGATTTTTATTCTAAGAAAAAATGTTTAGCTGAAAGAAGATTTTGGATTAGTAAAGGTAAGAAAACCAAAAGAGTAAATAAAATACCAGGCTAGGCATAGTGGCTCATGCCTGTAATCCCAGCACTTTGGGAGGCCGAGGCAGGAGAATCACAAGGTCAAGAGATCGAGACCATCCTGGCTAACAGTGAAACCCCGTCTCTACTAAAAATACAAAAAAAAAAAAAAAAAAAAAAATTAGCTGGGCCCACGTGGTGGTGGGCACCTGTAGTCCCAGCTACTTGGGAGGCTGAGGCAGGAGAATGGTGTGAAACCGGAGGCAGAGCTTGCAGCCTGGGTGACAGAGCAAGACTCCATCTCAAAGCAAAACAAAACAAAACAAAACAAAAAGTTAGGATTTAATAAGCTTTCTCTTGATGTTGACAATGTTACTACAATAAGACCACCACTACTGATAGAATAAAAACAGCAAGACAAGAGGGGATGCATTTCTCCTAAATAGGCTGACACATGGAAACCTACCAATTAGACCTGTAGGCTCCATGCCATTGATCAGGTAGAGTCTGTCTCTCTGAATGCTCAAACTTTCACTTTGAGGATGAATCCTTTTCTGCTGTGGGTACACCACACTCCAGGCAGTGCACTCCACTCTGACATTTGCCAAAGGGTGACCAGTTATAATAACTTTAAGTTTCAATGCTTAATTTTGAGTAAATGGTTTACACTTTGATTCCTGAATCACTGTTCTCAGTTCACCCAAAAGGAGGCATGCAAATCATTACTGCTACCCCTAAGTATGTGTTTCTTGAGTGGGGCAGCGTGGGCACTTCAGCAAGTGTCATAGAGGAGAAAACAAAGACCTCGGTTAATTGCTTCTGTTTGACTTTCTCTTCAATCCACACATCAGGCAAGACCAGAAAAACAACTACACTTGCTTTTTTTATGTAGTCCTGCCAATGAGGAGCTGTGTAGCTAATGTGTTAAAGGGAGAAAATAGAAAAAGAATAAGGTAAAAGCCTACTGGATCAGAGGAATCCATGTAGCAGACACAGGACTGGATTCCACGGTGTAAGACATTTGTACATTTACCACATATGGGAGGAATGCTGTCTCTCCTTCCTAGGCCAAATAACTGTGGGAAGCATTGTAGGACAGACAGTGGGAAGGTAGACTCTGGAGTCAGATTCCCGTATTTGGTGTGCCTTTGGACAATCCTGAATCACCCTTTGCCTTACATCGAACATCAGTAGAATTTGGATAATAGTTGTGCCAACATTATAAGGTTGTTATGAGATTAAATAAGGTATATGTATGTGTGTGTACACACACACACATAAAGCACTTAGCACACTTAACACATAGTAAGAGCTCAACAGGCACTACTTCTTATTATAGAAAAAAGAAAGGAGACCAACTCTTATTGAATACCTACTATATGCCAGGAATTGCACTAAGCACTTTCACATCTCCTCATTTCCTCCTATAACGACTCTATAAGGTAACTAGTTAGAATACTTAAATGGCCAACCCAAAAAACAAGCAGCTAATCTGTGGAAGATCCTAGGTTTAAAATCAGGCCTTTATTTCATGATAGGATACTTCATGTCCTGTGATTCAGGGTTTGATACACAGGAAGAAAATGAATAATACATAATTATTTTAGAAGTCAATCTCTCTGGGAGCTAATGAGCTGTCAGGGTTCTTCTTCAATTTGAGATGATCTAAGTATAGGTGGTTGGCACTCTGCCCACCTATATTAGTAAGGGAATGCTTGCTGCTGGAAGAAATAACTCCCAGATTTCAGTGGCTTTGCACAGTATTTTATTGTGCTCACATTGAGTCCAATCAGTGTTGGAGGAAGGGTTGGAGGAATTGATTTCCCAGCCTGCAGCTGGAAAATGAGGGAAAAGAGTGAGTATGGCATATTTGGACTACTTATGGGTTAGGCTTGTAGTGGGCATACTTCTGCCCATATGCCTAATCGCCAGAACTTGGTTACCTACGAAGGAGAATGAAACAATAGTTTAGCTGAATGCACTGGAAGAAAATAGCTTGTATGACTAGATAATTCATACCACAGTTTATTCTCCTGGTCACTAAATATTAATTTCACTCTTTCTCCCACGAATAAGACCTATCTTTCTTCTCTGAAGACAGATGACTCTAAGTCTCACCCAGTTCCTACATCCTGCTCAAAGTCCAGCGTCTATGGGAAATGTATGTCCTTACCAGACTTGGATGTGGAGCCTCTGCTGACTTATGAAGTGAAGTAATAAGTTATCAGTTTCCCACTCTTCACTCCTTCACTCCACCCTCCTCCCCCAACAATGCTCAAGCAATATGGGAAAGGGCAGAATAAGAGACACAGCTGTCACAGGTCTGCTGTGTATTTCTGAAATCCTCCTGGCCAGGTATTTTAAAGGGCCCTCTCTGAGTGGAGAAGTTACTTGGTCAGCCACAGAATCTGTATTCAGGAAGAAACTCCCCTCTCTCTCATTCTCTGTGACTCCTGCTCTACCCACTGGGAATTTTATCCTTCTTTATTTTCCTCCATGGCCATATCTGAAGGGGGCACAGGGAGTACAATCTTCTTGGGAGCGCTACAGCTTTCACAGCCTGCTTCCTGCTCATAAAAGTTTGGGGTCCCAAGAATTGTTTTAAGCCATAAACAAACAGAAGCCTTGTTACAGCAAAAATATTATTAGTTCAGCAATACAACTTCCTGAACGACTGAATAGGCGTCTAATCTATTTGCCTTTTCTAATCAGTACCATACAAGAGCAATCATGCTCAAGTTCTTTCCTAGACATAATTCTCAAGCCTGATGTCATTTTCTTTTTCATCTCTATGCATCCCTCTCTCAAAATCCTGGCAGCTAACTTGAGGCTCACTGAAACAACAGGTTTGAATGCCAAGGCAGTCCCCTTATTCTGCTCTTTGCTGCAACACCACTGTGGTGTGTTTAAGCAAGACTTTTGATGGGTATTTGCAGTTCACAACCTTTTCCAGTCTTATGTCTTACAATTTGGAGTCCAGGAGCAACTTGATTTCCAAACTTGTAAGATTTTTTAGTTTTAGACTTTCTTTTCTCCTTTTAATCTATGCATGAAAATCACTTATATCTTGTCTGGGCTCCTGTACTGAAGGCATTTAAGAGTGAGCAACAACACACTTTCACTCTACTTCCTTTCAACCACTTTTCTTACAGCTTTAGGCTCAGAGGCATGTGCTCCTTTCCTTCAGTTATTGCAGATGACACTTACATGAAATACTGGGCCATAGAATAGCAAGACTCCCTAAGTTAGCTTGCTCTTTTTATTTTATCACTGTCTGCTATCTGACCACTGAAACAATAGCACACATCTTGGGCTTTCACTAAGTCAGCATTCCACTTCCTGTCTTGATTCCTGTATTAGATAGAGAAAGTTAACTACTGGAAATGATAACCCCAAAATATCTGTGGTTACACATTAAAAGTTTATTTCTTCTTCATGTAAAGTATAATTGGCAGTGGGGGTATGGTAGGGCTCCTGTCTACACAGGCACTCAGAAATCCAGTTTCCTCTTTTCTTGTGACTCTAACACTGCCTAGGCCTCTGGTCCACTGATGGATTGATTTTCTGTATCAGGTCTCAGACTGTGTAGACATGAATCACATCATTCACATTCTATTGGCCAGAAAGCATCAACAGCTACATTTAATTGTAACACAAGATGGAAAACATAGTCTAGCTGTATGCCTGGGAATAAGAGAAAATAAGTTCGCTAAAGAACAAGACTGTCTCCACCACACTATCTCTGCCCCAGGCACTGAGATGCCATGAGCTGTGGCATTTGACAGTACATGAGATGGAGTTTAGCATGGTGCAAGGAGTGTCCCTCTCTTGATGGACACAAGCAATGCCCTTGAGATAACAGATTAATTCCCCTCCCCTCCAGATTTTATATTAAATAAAATCCATAAATATTGGTAGGTCAATAAACACAAGATATACTGTCATTTTTTCAGCATTCAACAATGGTTCCAGTCTTCTTCTGCAGAAAAAGATATGATTGGTCTGACTCTATAGAGAGGAGCTGACTCTGAAAATAGCTCCTTCCAAAGTTCCTCCTAGAAAACACCCTCTGCACATACAAGTTCCTCCTTGTTTTTTCCATACCAGAATGTGGTACATAAGTCATTGTTATTTCCTTGTTCTCATAGATGCTTATATAATGATAGATGTAAGATCCTAAATAAAGTAAAATCAGAAATATTATAGTCCATTATCCCTAGAAGATGATTTCAAGCAGACTACATAAAATTCAAGTTATGTACTTTGACTAAATCCACATACTGGCGTCCACTTCTGCGGATAAAGCTTGATTTTAAAAACACTCAAGATGCCCTTAATCTTGACCATCGTTCTGTTTTGGGGATCACCATTCAAAAAGACTATGTTGGCCTTGTCTGTCCGAGTTTAAAATTAGTCCTTTTGGGTTGATTCTACAACAAAACCGAGGACTTCTTGCTATGAGAGCTTAGGGACACAAGGGTTTTTTGCTTGCTGTTTCTTGGAGTCAGGCAGAAGGCCCCTTTCCCTCCTTTTATCTGGTTGAATTACTAAATGGCTCTTTTTTTCCCCTCATCTATTAATCTAGCCTGTGAGTTATCTGATAGTTAAATAATTAAAGCTAACTTTACCATTTCCAAAAAAAAAGAGAGAGAGACAGAATAAAAGCCTCCTTATGGCGCTGGGTTGTTTTGAAAAAATAAAACAGACTTTCAAGGTTTGGCGTTCTCTTCATGTGAGAGTACAAAGGAAAGACATAGAAGCTGCTAACACACTGGAGCCAAGCTATAAACCTGGGCAGCTTTGCTCTTGCACAGAGAGAGAAAGAGGGAAATGGCTGTGTTTAGAAGAAACTGCTCCTTTCTCACCCAATGCATATAAGGGCCCATGCTGAGCTGATAGGATGTTAATGTTTAGGCACCAGTGAACCAGGAAAGATGGGGCAGGGGTACACATGGCCCTTATCCCCAGTTGGCTCCAGGAGAGGAAGAGGTTGGTCTCCCTGCAGAATGAGAGTGTCAGAGATGCCCTTCTATCTTTTGTTTCTCAGGCATGGAAATGGTGTATAAGCAGCAGTAGTTCTGGACATTTCTTGTGGGGTCAGGGAGCACTCCCTCTTCCTTGTTGTTTTCCACTGTTCCTCTTTGTAAGAGTAGGAAGGACATTAGATGCTAAGTCAAGAGAGCCGAATTCTTATTCTGACTCTGTCTTGTTAGCTTTGTGACCTCAGGCAGCTCGTTCAACTTCTCTGTAAATTTTCTCTTCTCTAAAATGAAGAGAAGGAATCAAGGAATTTATGGGATCCTTGAAACTCTAATATTGTTATAAAGGCTGCTGGTGACCTCCACTGCCTCCAAGAAATCCTGACTGTCTGGACCAATAGACTATCTTGTGAGGAACTATTTCCTAGTGAAATACTTTAGTACATATTTAAAGATGATAATTTAAGGGAAAGAGGCCTGGGTTTGTCATTGGGCTTTTAGTAGAGGCAAAGGATAGGGGCCTTGACTTCTTTAATCAGCAATTAAAAGGTTATGCAATCTACATCAGAGGGCAATTGGAAAATTTCCTGATGATCTGTAGAATAATATGCCTTTTTTCCAGTATTCCAGAGAACATGGGGAGGGCAGTCAGGAGCAATTCCTGTGATGTGAGGTGGCAAGATTGCTTTCAGAGCATCAGCTACAGCTGTTTGATCTGTCACCCTCCCACCTCTTGAAAAGTGTTAAAACTCCAGGCTATCTTTTCTTCCACTAAGTAAGTAATGTTTCAAAGAGAACTGAGGAATGTCTATTAGCTCTCAAGTATCTGAGGCTGACTTAAAGGTGAAATGTACCCAGAACCCAGAGGCAGACATGAGAATGGTACAGAATGAGTTCTGAACAGAAACCTGACATAGCACCAAGGTATATGTTTACAAGTGTGGAGCACATTCACGGCTGCCTGGATCTCAGCCAAAAGGCCAAGTTACTGTGGAGCATTTTGACATTGAAAAACTATATTTTCAATGTCATTTTTAAGCTGTTAAACAGAGACTAAGTCGATAAAGTTACTCAACTGAATATTTGCAGATGGCTATGAACAGAGTGAGTCTGGGTTTCAGCCAGGCATTTGGCAAGTCTTCTTTGTTACCTGCAAAACCAGATGCAGTGCTGTGGGCCAGCAAGGATGTAGGTAGGTAATTTAGTGACTGGTTGAATGAGACCAAACTGATTAACTAATGCATCAGTGTCAATCTAGTTTATTTGCCACAGAGTTTTTATCTTTGACACTGTCCAGTTTATAATTTTTATTAATGAATTGGGTGAGAACATCAAATGGCAAACTGAAAATATAAGTCAAATCCAGTGAGATAAAATTTCACAGAGGTAAATACAAAGTGCTACACTTGGGATCAGGATATTAGCTGCCTAAGAACGTCGTAAAGGAGGCATCATTTAACAGCAGGATGTTAAACACTTTAACATCCTGTTAGAGTGAGTTGTAAGCTCAGTTCGAATCAGCAGTATGATATGACTGCCAAAAAGGCTAATGAGGTTCAGGACAACACTAACAGAACCTCTACTTTGCGCTGGACAGAGCACACTTGAGGAGCAGTAGGCTGTTTCCCCAGATTGAATAACAGAAGCTGGCAAACTGGGAATGCATGTGGACATGCAGAAGGAATCGAGGGGATTTATGTCATACAAGGAAAAGACTTAGGGTGGATAATTCTCTCACTAAATCTGCAGCCTTTATTTTGGAAGAGCAGTTTCAGACTTATTCTTGGTGGCTCCAGAGTACAGGACTAAAGCTAATAAGGAAAAAATACAGTGTAACAGTTTGCAGTCTAGCACATGGGAGAATTACCTAATAATCTACCTAAAAATTAAATGCTCTAGCCTAGGAGGTAGTGAATTTCCCAAATCTACATGTCCAAGCAGAAACAAGCAATTACAATGCAAGCAAAAACTGATGAATTCTTCTTGAGCAAACCATAGAAGGAAATTTAAGCAGCATATGGATGATAATGTCTAATCTTAGCATACAGTGCTCAATGGCTAAGGTATAAGAGCTGCAGAGAAGCTTATAGATAGTATAGCCTTGGACAAAATCGGCCTTGACTTTGTTTCGGCTTGTTGGATAATGCTTGAATGGTATTATATTGGCTAATGAGTTAAGGCTGATAAAATCTTTAGAAGGTTTTAGGAGAGTTTTAGGAAGCTATTGCTAGAACATAGGAAGAACTCTAGAATGAGAATTAGGAAGCAGGAGTGTGATGTTTGGCGTCAGAATTAATCTTCAGGAGTCACCAGGCAGGTTGCTATGACTCAAGTGTCCTTAACTATAGAACAAGATTCAACTTTTATTTATTCTTAGAGACTCTGAATTGCATGTTGGGCTTCTAATAGCCCCAGGGCAGAGATATAGTAACTCAGAAAAACACTTTGTGGACCTGTGGTGTGGATTACCAAAGAGGAGTTCCTTCTGAGCTCGGATTTCGTTGCTGAACAGATCTCTGTATGAATACAAATAATCATTAGGGAGACAGCTGGCCGTTGCTGGGTGTCACCGATAAAACATTCTTTTCACATTCCTTTCTTTTCTTCCTGGGAATTTTGCCAGAAGGGCTGAGAGCAAGTGTTTGGTTAAGCAAGTGGGGTTTGCTCTCTGCTTCTGTAAGGTCCCGTGGGATGTATTGATTCTCCTACATCTGTAGCATCAGGGACGAACATGCATCTAACAGACCAGGATAAATAGAATGCGCAGAGCCAGTTCTCCTGAGCTGATTTTGTTGATAGGGAGGCCAATGATATTAAAGTGGCAAGGCCATTCACGCCATCAAGAGTTGAAGGTTTCTGGGACTCCTGCCTATTGCGGTTGTTGGGAAGAGCAGACTTCAGAGAGGAAGACCTGGGACACCAGTTTGTCCTTTTCTGTTCTTATGCTGTACCTACCCAGAAGACTTAGCTATTTTCATAATTTCAGCTATCACATATAAGCAAATGACCCTCACCTCTATATCTGTGTTTTAGATCTATATGACCAAGTTTCTGTTTGACATCGTTATCTCAGTATCACACAGGAACTTCAAACTCAACATATTCAAAGACGAACTCATGATTCCTCTAAAATTACTCCTGCTTTTTGCATTTTATTTCCAAGTGAATGGCAGCACAGTCCACTCAGTCATTCCTGAAAGAATCTTTTATTCATTCACTCATTGATCTGAAATATGTTTATTTGACTACATACTCTGTACCAGGCAATGTTTGCTTCTTGTCTGTATAGTTAAAAAACAAAATCCCCATCCTCTAGACAGTGCATTTTAGTAGGAAGATACTGACTTTCAATATGGCAAGAATAACAATAAAAATCAAATAAAATGGGCACACTAATAAGAGAATTTCAAGCAATAATAAGATCTAAAAAGAACAAGGAATAGAGTAGAGGGTGGGAGTTTCAGGACAGTCAGAAGCTACACTAGTCAGGGTGGTCGCAGAAAGAAATTAAGGAGCTGACATTTAAGTAAATAATGAAAATCTGCTGCTATAGGAAGATTTGAAGAAACAATAAATGCAAATATTCTACAGATATGAGTGCAAATTATGTATGTGTGTATATGGTATACATATTACACATATAATTATATATAGTACAGATACACATGTCTGTGTATATATAGATATATAAATATGCATTATATATTATATCTATTTTTATACATATATACATATATGTGTGTACATATGTGTGTGTATGTTTCTATGTATGTGTATATATAAATTTCTTGTCCAAAAGTAGAGTTTGAAAGTACAATATAAAGGATTAAATAATGTAAAAATCTTATTCAGGGTTAAGTAAATGAATACCCATATAAATGGGAAAAGATGAAGGTAAACCAACAGTGATTTATATTCAAAAGTCAGAATAGCAAAAGTTTCAAACCATGCCCAACTCAAGACCACACTGGTGACATGTTCACTAATGCAAGAGTCCTTTCTGAAAAGTGCTGGAAGTTTGATTACTGGCGCATACACCTAAAGAGAAAGAGTTTGTAGTTTTATCAAGCACATTGCAGCTACCAGTTTTCTCAACTAATCATTGAATTGAGAAACATTGATAAAGTCAAGGGACCTGCTAATTTTAAGTTTAGGATGTTTATAGATGCAAAAATCCTCAATAAAATACTAGCAAACCAAATCCAGCAGCACATCAAAAAGCTAATCTACCACGATCAAGTAGGCTTTATCCTTGGGATGCAAAGTTGGTTCAACATAGGCAAATCAATAAATGTGATTCATCACATAAACAGAGCTAAAAAGAACAACCACATGATCATTTCAATAGATGCAGGAAAGTCTTTTGATAAAATTCAGCGTGTGTGTATATTAAAAACTCTCAACACACTCATTGAAGGAACATACTTCAAAATAATAAGAGCCATCTGTGAAAAACCCACAGTCAACATCATACTAAATGGGCAAAAGCCAGAAGCATACCCTTTGAAAACCAGAACAAGACAAGGGTACCCTCTCTCAGCTCTCTCAACACTCCCATTCAACATAGTATTGGAATTCCTGGCCAGAGCAATCAGGCAAGATGAAGAAATAAATGACATCCAAGTAGGAAGAGAGGAAGTCAAACTATCCCTGTGTGCAGATGATATGATTCTATACAAGAAAATCCCATAGTCTCTGCCCCAAAGCTCCTTGATCTGATAAACTTAACGAAGTTTCAGGAAAAAAATCAATGTACAAAAATCGGTAGCACTCCTGTACATCAACAACATCCAAGCTGAATGCAAATCAAGGAGGCAATCCCATTCACAATAGCCACAAAAGGAGTAAAATACCTAGGACTACAGCCAATCAGGAAGGTGAAAGATCTCTAAAACAAGAGTTACAAAACACTGTTCAAATAAATCAGAGATGACACACAGAAAAAGATTCCATGCTCACAGACAGGAAGAATCAATATTATTAAAATGGTCATGCTGCCCTAGGCAATTTATAGCTTCAATGCTATTCGCATCAAACTACCAATGGCATTCTTCACAGAATCAGAAAAAACTATGTTAAGATCCATATGCAACCAAAAAAGAGCCCCAATAACCAAAGCAATCCTAAGTAAAAAGAACAAAGTTAGAGACATCACATTATCCTACTTCAAACTATACTACAAGGCTGCAGTCACCAAAACTGCATGGTACTGGGTACAAAAACAGACACGCAGACCAATGTAACAGAAGAGAGAGCCCAGAAATGATTCCACACACTGATGAGAATCTGATCATTGACACAGTAGACAAAAACAGGCAATGGGGAAAGGATTTCCTATTCAATAAATAGTGCTGGGATAACTGGCTAGCCATATGCAGAAGATTGAAACTGGACCCCTTCCTTACACCAAACACAAAAATCAACACAAGATGGATTAAAGACATAAATGTAAAACCTAAAACTATAAGGGCGCTGGAAGATAATCCAGAAAACACCATTCTGGACATAGGACCTGGCAAAAATTTAATGACATAGATGCCAAAACAATTACAATGAAAACAAAATGAATGAATGGGACCTAAGTAAACCAAAGAGCTTCTGTACAGCAAAAGAAATTATCAACAGAGTAAATATACAATCTACAGTACAGGAGAAAATGTTTGCAAACTATGCATCTGACAAAGGCAAAATATCTGGAATCTATAAGGAACTTCAACAAATTAACAAGCAAAAAAGAAAAAAAAACATAAAAAAATGGGCAAGGGATATGAATAGACACTTTTCAAAAGAAGACACACACACATGGCCAACGAGCATATAAAAAATGCTCAACATCACTAATCATCAGAGAATTGCAAACCAAAACTACAATGAGATATGATCTCACACCAGTCAGAATGGCTGTTATTAAAAAGTGAAAAAATAACAGTTGCTGCAGAGGTTGCAGACAACAGGGAACACTTACACACTGTTGGTTGGAATGTAAATTAATTCAGCCAGTATGAAAAGCAGTTTGGTGATTTCTCAAAGAACTTAAAACAAGATACCATTCAACCCAGAAATCCCACTACTGGCTATATTCCCAAGGAAATATACATTATTCTACCATAAGGACATGTGCACATGTATGTTCATTGCAGCACTATTCACAATAGTAAAGACATGGAATCAAACTAAATGCCTATTAACAGTAGACTGAATAAAGAAAATGTGATATATACTGCATGGAATTCTAAGCAGTCATAAAGAAGAATGAGGTCATGTCCTTTGCAGCAACACAGAAGGAGCTGGAGGTCATAATCCTAAGTGAACTAACACAGGAACAGAAGACCAAATATCACATGTTCTCACTTACAAGTTAGAGCTAAACACTGAGTGCATATGGATAAAAAAGAAGGGAACAGAGGGGGCGGAGCAAGATGGCCGAATAGGAACAGCTCCAGTCTCCAACTCCCAGTGCGAGCGACATAGAAGACTGGTGATTTCTGCATTTTCGTCTGAGGTCCTGGGGTCATCTCACTAGGGAGTGCCGGACAATCGGTGCTGGTCAGCTGCTGCAGCCCGACCAGCGAGAGCTGAAGCAGGGCGAGGCATCGCCTCACCTGGGAAGCGCAAGGGGGAAGGGAATCCCTTTTCCTAGCCAGGGGAACTGAGACACACAACACCTGGAAAATCGGGTAACTCCCACCCCAATACTGCGCTTTAAGCAAA